>NC_133506.1:137710227-138017500 GCF_049354715.1 Callithrix jacchus | reverse complement strand
CTGCTTCTGTTCCAAACACTCTGTGATCCGTTTTTTTTCTTCTGTTATTGCCTGTGCTTTTGGTATTACATCCTAGAATACATTGCCAAATTCAGGATTGTGAAACTTTTCCTTATGTTTTCTTCTAGGACTTTTATAGTTATAACTCTTACATTTAGGTCTTTGATCCGTTTTGAGGTAATTTTTTAATGGATTGGAGGTTTCAGTGGGACAGGAGAATCACAAGGAATCAGGTGTTCAGAGGAATGTATCAAGTAGAGGTGAGGAACTAGGATGTTGAAAAGTAAAAAAGAGAAGGAGAGGAAGAAAGAGGAAGAAAAAGAGGGAGAGAGAACAGGAATATTGCTTCATTCTAAAAATGGGTATTAATAATGGCCGATCAATATTTTGTGTATTTAAAATGGAGAACTCTATAAATATTTATTGAGTTTACTTGTTCTGGATCTAAGTTGAAGTCCTGGATATCCTTATTAATTTTCTGTCTCGTTGAGTCTAAATCTCGTTATGGGTCTTATGTATCTGGGTATTAAGATCTCTTATTGTTGCATTGATCATTTTACCACTGTATCTTTGTTGCTTTGAAATCTATTTTATCAAATGTGAGAATGGCAACTCCTGCTTTTTGTTTATTTATTTATTTTTGCTCTCCATTTGGTTGGTAAATTTTTCTCCAACCCTTTGTTTTAAGTCTTTGTGTATCTTTGGATATACCGTTAGGTTTTGGCTGTATCTTTTGATTGGCTGTATCTTTTGATTGTGGCTGGCGCAGAGGTTTTGCTGGTGCCTTGGCACGGCAGCTCTTCATGCAGAGTAAACGGGACTGGTTCCCTTACTGACTGGTGTTTGGAGCTCCGGGAAGGCAGAGCCGCTTGTTGCGGACTTCAGAAGGAAGCCAGGCCAGAGATTCCCGAGCAGAAGAGCACCATCAGTCTTATCGCTGCTATTTTGGCCGGCGCAGTGGGTTGCTTGAATCCCAGCACTGGAAATCAATAAATTGGACGTCGACTCAGAAACCTAATTAAAAAGGCGGTAATTGTAACGATGACAGATGGATAAATTTATAATAAAGGGGAAAAACCAGCCTAAGAAGGCCGAGCATACCCAAAATCAGAACCCCTCTTTCTCTACAGGGGATTGCAGTTCCTCATCAGCAACAGAACAAGCCCTGATGGAAAAGGACTGTGTTCCATTATCTGAAGTAGGCTTCAGAAGGTGGATGATAAGAAACTTCTGGGAATTAAAAGAACTTGTTCTAACCCAATGTAAAGAAACTAAGAACTTTGAAAAAAGGTTTGACGAAATGCTGAAAAGAATAGACAATATAGAGAGGAATATAAATGAACTAAAGGAGTTGAAAAATACAACACGAGAACTTACTGAAATATGCACAAGTTTAAATGCAGAATGGATCAAGCAGAAGAAAGGATATCAGAGGTCAAAGACCAACTTAATGAAATAAAACGACAAGACAAGAATAGAGAAAAAAGGATGAAAGGAATGAGCAAAGTCTCCAAGAAATATGGGACTATGTGAAAAGTCCTAATCTATGTTTGATTGGTGTACCTGAATGTGATGGAGAGAATGAATCCAAGCTGGAAAATACTTTTCAGGATATTATCCAGGAAAATTTTCCCAATCTAGCAAAGCAGGACACTATTCAACCCCATGTAATACAGAGAACACCACAAAGTTTCCTCAAGAAGAGCAACCCCAAGGCACATAATCGTTAGATTCACCAGGATGGAAACGAAGGAGAAAATACTAAGGGCAGCCAGAGAGAAAGGCCAGGTTACCCATAAAGGGAAGCCTATTAGACTTACAGCAGATCTCTCGGTGGAAACCCTACAAGCCAGAAGAGAGTGGGGGCCAATATTCAACATACTTAAAGAACAGAACTTTCAGCCTAGAATCTCATATCCTGCCAAACTAAGCTTCACAATTGAAGGAAAAATAAAATCTTTTATGAACAAGCAAGTACTCAGAGATTTTATTACCACCAGGCCTGCTTTACAAGAACTTCTGAAAGAAGCATTATACATAGAAAGGAACAACCAGTATGAGCCTTTCTAAAAATATACCAAAAAATAAAGAGTATCAACATAAAGAAGAATTTACATCAACAAATGGATAAAATAGCCAGTTAACATCAAATGGCAGTAACCCTAAATTTAAATTGACTAAATCCCCCAATCAAAAGACACTCTGTGATCCTGAGATCATGTCATGCCAGGTCACAGAGAGATGCCTCCAGGCGTTGATAATCACCCTTGGGTCAATTGCTAAAATTACTGGGTAGTCCAGCCTGATAGAGCCCTCAGGGCCACAGACCAAGATATTTGGATGACCAAGATAGACTTGGCCAGAAGGCTTTGGAAAGTTCCCTGTGCTTCTAGGAGCGATCACGGTGTCTGTTTATATCATGATGTCCTGCAGGGCCACAGGTCACACAGCAGTGTTCTCCTCTCCATTTGCACCATGAGGGAAGGACAAAATGCTGTTCAGTGTGGAAGCCGGACAGACCCTGTGGACCATGAGGGCCTGGGCTGCCCTGAGAATGGGTGTTACAGCTGAGGTGACAGCAGGGAGGAGGGAACTTGAGGGCTGATGGTGCTGCCAGGAGGGGTCCTTCCTTTGGGGGAGCTGTTGGAGGACACCTGAGGATCCTCCTCTACTGCAAGGTGACCTTGGCCTGAACCCAAGAGGGCCTGAGAGGCCACAGAATGGGGCTCCCACAGGACCTGAGGAGCACTGCTTGGGGCTGCTGCCACCCATGGGGGTCGTGGGGGCCCCCACCCCTAGAACACTGTGCTCTGTGCAAAGTGGCTCTGCCTGCCTGTGATTCACTTTATAAACCATTAAATTATAAATCATAATAATAAGGCTCCTATTTTCTACAAATGTGACTTTTAAAGCTTCACTCTGCACTCAATGGGTTCATTGTGTTTTGCAATGAAAATTTTTCTGAAAGAAGTACTTTCTTTTTTTTTTTTTTTGAGACAGAGTCTTGCCTTGTCACCCAGGCTGGAGTTCAGTGGCACTATCATGGCTCATTGCAACCTCTACTTCCCAGGTTCAAGCGATTCTCCTGCCTCAGCCTCCTGAGTAGCTGGGACTACAGGCGCACACCACTACGCCCAACTAATTTTTGTATTTTTAGTAGAGATAGGGTTTCACCATGTTGGCCAGGCTGGTCTCAATCTCTTGACCTCGTGATCCACCCGCCTTGGCCTCCCAAAGCACTGGGATTAGAGGCGTGAGCCACTGTGCCTGGCCCAAGAACTACATTACTAAATTCTGTAGAAAATGAGGTTCCACAGACAGAACTGGTTTCATGGGGGCTCTTTTTAGGTGCCCATCCAGCCTGATGTTTGTGTTTTTCAGACTTAAAGAGGATTCTTTGTTCAGAACCCACCTTACCTCCTAGGTGCTCAGAGACCAGAGGCCCATCCTACCAGAGACACTGGGGTGGAGATGCTTGATGAAAATAAGGGAACATGGCCAGGCGCAGTGGCTCATACCTATAATCTCAGCACTGTGGGAGGCCAAGTGGGAGGATCACTTGAGCCCAGGAATTCAAGATCAGCCTGCACAACACAGCGAGACTCTGTCTCTCTAAAAAGAAAATAATAAAAATAAGGGAATAAAAGTGAGGGGTGGGGGCAGCTCAGGCTAAATGCACTCCAGATGAAGTCAGGGAGCCTCATGAGGAGCAAAGACTGGCATAGAGAAATGGCCAGCCACTCAAAGCTCCAATTAGAGCTCAGCCATTGGCCATCAGCTGCCTGGGATCCTACCCAGGGCTGAGAGCTCTTTTTTCTGGAAGGAGGTCCCAGGGGCACACCCCTGCAGGGCCTCCCACCTCTCCCAGAGTACCTCTGTGGTTAGTGAGTTCACTTTACTCTTCCTGGAGATGCTTCCTTTGATGTTGCTAATATTTTCCCTTACTTTCAACTTCAGGCACTACAACTTCCCCAGTCTTGGTCTCAAACACCACCAGATCTTAGAGCTGGAGAGACGATAACATCAATCAAACCAATTAGAACTGTACGGGTCTCCAGCTTGGTGGGCCTATTAGTGAAGAGCCTTGGACATCTGAACAATCTAAAGTGATGGAAGGGCGTAAGCTGGCAGGAGACAATGTGGAATTCAGAGCATTTCCCCTGACTTAAAACGTCCAAGCTCAGGAAAGCTCAAACGTAGAATGAGGAGAAATGTCTAGTGCACATAATAGTCTTTTCTCAAAATCAACTTTTGGGGGACCCAACACTAGTCTTCCTGGTCCCATGAGGCCTTTGGGAAAAGCTGGCTGACCTTTGGGAAAAAGTTCCAGTTCAGGATTCATCACATGTCCTGAGTGAAGAGGCTGAATGCAGAGCTCTAGAACGCCCTTCTAGGGATTGGAAAGGTGGAAGTCAAGGCTGGAGTGGGGGCAGAAACCCCAGGTGCCCCAGATTTCTCTTGCAAGCATACAACCGAAGGCACATGTGTGTACCATGCCATGGGGCCAAACCCCTAACCCTGTGTCATGTAACAGTGTGGGGGTTCCTCTCCCTCAGTGTGGCCATTCGCCTTCTTCCTGCCTTCCTGGCAGACAAGGCCAGGGGCCTCACCTCCTCCTTGAAGGTGACATCCCCATCCATGTCTGACAGCAGTGGAGAGCCCCAATGATGAAACTAATGGAGAGGCCCCAGCAGCAGCTAAGTCCCAGGAGGCAGAGCCCTTTATCCTTCAGGTCTCTTCCTGTAGGTCTTTTCTATCTTCACTATCTCCATCACCATTATCACCACCATCGTAGCCATCATAATTGGCATCATCTGTTTCCTGAACATTAGCAACCTTTACATGTAGTAAAAAAAATTCTGGGCATGTCTACATGAAATTCTATGTTTGAAATTGTTACTTAATAAAGTTTATATTTTTATATAAAATTTTAAATGTTAAAAAATTCTGGGACATGTCTATATTAAATTCTATGTTTGAACAATTCTTATTGTTCAAAACATGGCCCTTCTTTAAATATTTTGAGATAGGGTCTCACTCTGTCACTCAGGCTGGAGTGTAGCGCTCTGATCTTGGCTCACTGAATCCTGAACTCTCAAACTCAAGCAATCCTCCCACCTCAGCCTCCCAAGTAGCTGGAAGTACAGGCACACACCACCATGCCCAGTTAATTTTTGTATTTTTTGTAGCTAGGGTTTCGCCATGTTGCCCAGGTTAGTCTTGAACTCCTAAACTCAAGCAATCCCTGACTCGGCATTCCAAAGTTCTGGGATTACAGTTATGTGCCACACCTCACCTGGCCTATTTTTTGAGACAGGGTCTTGCTGTTGCCAAGGCTGAAATGCAGTGGCACAATCATAGCTCACTGTGGTTGGGGACCCCTCCCGGACTCAAGCAATCCTCCTGCCTCAACCTCCTGAGTGGATGGGACTACAGGCGTGTGCCACCACACTCAGCTAACTTTTTGTATTGTTAGTAAAGATGAAATCTCATGATGCCCAGGCTGGTTTCGAATTCCTGGGCTCAAGTAATACCAAAGTGCTGGGATTACAGGCATGAGCCACTGCGCCTGGCCCTGTATTTCTTTATAGGTAATGTGAAACAAACTCCATCATGGACCTGAAAACCGACCAGAACCCTCTGTTCCTCTTCCCTTTTGTCCTCTTTTCCCACCACCTGGTGGGATTTCAAGCCAGTAAAGGTGGCTTAGCCCAGATACTGAGAGGACAAGGGTAATCAACAAAACTTGTTGAGGTATATGACTTACACAGGTGCTTGACTGAATGCTTATATGACTATTTAATTAAAAACATTTAAAACAGGAATTAAATTGCATCAACCGTCAAAGTTTGAAACCAGCTTTTCCTGTAGACCAGAGACCCTAGTGCTGCTGACAGGGTCTTGTGGCAGCCCTTAGATTGTCCTGGCAAAGTCGAGAACACATCCAGGTCACAACAGATTCTGGTGTGTTCTGCAGGGTATGTGTTTTACAAGAAATATCCCACCCCATGGCCAAGGTAAAATAGGCACAAGTTCTGTGCCCTCCCCCCATGTCACAAATAGCACAGCAGCCACTCAGGCCAACACATCCAGAACTATGTAACAATCAACAGATAAGAACTTGTTTCCAGGTAATGAATATTTGTAATGCTTCCCTCTGAGGCCACAACAGGCCCTATCTCCCAGCCCCTAAAGCTGCTCCCCATATTTCCACAGGCATAAGGGCTCATCTTTTACCAACTGCTCCCCTAGCTGTTGTGGAAGAGCAATTGCTGGTCCTTCAGTCTCTGATGTCCTGGTATACCCAGATCAATGGCAGCTACATGAGCTTAGTCTCTCAGTTCTGGGGCCCTGGACTGAGGCTGGAAACAGGGTACCTCCCCCATGGCTGGACTCCTGCAACAGCCAGGCTTTCCTCAGAACCCTTGCTCTGTGTCTCAGGGGTGCTGGGATTCTGTCCTTGGCTGGAGGACCATAGCTTCTCTCTCTCCCTGTCGGTCTGGGGTGAAGACGACTATGATGAATCCCCTCTTCTGCAGGGCAGTGTCTGCAGGGACCAGCTCTGCCCTGTGTCTTGTTGAGGATGTTTCTAGAATGCTCAGCTTCCACTGATGCAGGTCCTGCTCTTGGGGTGCATCCTGGAGTCTCACCACCCACTCCTCACCAGGTTCTAGCAGCAATTTCCAGTGCTGCCCTGGGGTCCTCAGGGCCCTGTTCGGGGTCATCTTCTGGAGGTATGGCATCATAGCAGTCCACCATGGAGACGAGCTGCAGGGCCAGTAACCAGGCCTCAGCCTTGGCAGGGTCCACTGCCTAGGTAGTGCCCAGCTCCAACACCATGGGCTACCCTGGGGGCAGGTCCATTTTGAAAGACTCCTGCCATGAAGAAACGCAGCTTTCCCAGTGTGAGCAGATAAGAGGCAGATCCAATCTCCAGGGAAGACCCTGGGTCCAGTCAGCATCCTCAAGGCCCAGGCCCAGGGGCTCAGCATCCTGAGGCCCTAGTTCAGTGGGCACAAATTCGAGGTCTAGGGCTACGTCTTCCACCCCTTCTGGGGCTAATGCCAGGGTCTCTGGCTCCCATGCCTCAGAGCCCACCTGCATAGGCTGCCCTGGGCTCTGCCCCCAGCCCAGCTCCATCTCTGGGGACCCCTCCTGCTCAGACTCTGCCTCAGTGTGCTCCATCAGCTCAGGGTCCCAGTTGACTTCTTCCAAGATATCTGACTCCAGCATCTCTTTAAGGTTCTCAAAGGCACTCTTGAAGCAAGTGAAGCAAACGCAGAGCTGGTCTCCATGTTGACGCCGATACATCCAGGAGGCGTAGAGGTAGGACATGCCCTCTTCCTCCAATGGCACACTGACTGGGGGGCACATGGCCAGGCTGACTGCCTCCTGCTGGGGTGGATAGGAGCGGGAACCTGAGGGAAACCGGGGGAACCTGAAACTGGGGGAACCTGAGGGAAGCTGGGGGAAACTTAGAGAAACTGAGGGAACGTAAGAGATACTGAGGGGAATCTAAGAGATACTGAGAGAAACTGGGGAAACCTGAGGGAAACAGAAAAATCTGGATGCAGGTGCTGGGGCCAGTAGGATGCTGGGGGGCAGGGATGAGGGGGACAAGGAACAGGAGAAAAGGGTTTCCTATCCAGGGATTTGGGGTAGGGTGGATGACCTGGGTCCCAGCTCAGTGGGGACCTGAAGAGGGTGAAAGCTTGAACTTCTGGAAATGTCTTCAGCTTCTGTAGTTGCTATGGTCTCTGGGGAGCTGGAAAGACAAAGGGAGGGAGATTAGACGCCCCCAGTAGTCAAGGCAGGAGTGAACTGTGGGAAACAGCAGAAACAGGGATGTCAGGGTTCGGACTGGCCCTTTATTGGGGACCCTGTTCAGTTTGAACAGCACTGGGGCTGGGAGGCCTTCAGTTTCCTCCAACTGACCTCCTTGGGCTCATCGCTTTCCCCTACACCTCAGGGACCCCGACACCCCATCAGTCTCACCTAACAGAACCTGAAGGAAACTGAGGGAAACTGGCAGAGCCTGAAGAGACCTGAGGGAAACTGGAGGGAAACCTGAAGGAAAACTGGGGGAACCCGAGAGAAACTAAGGGAAGCTGGGTAAACCAGAAAGAAACTGAGGTAAGTTGAGGGAACCTGAGGAAAACTGGGGAAACCTGAGAGACACTGAGGGAAGCTGAGAGACACTGGGGCAAACTGGAAGAAACAGAGGGAAGCTTGGGGAACCTGAGAAACTGAAGGAAGCTGAGGGAAACTGGGGGAAGCTGAGGAAAACTGGGGGAAGCTGAGGAAAACTGGGGGAAGCTGAGGAAAACTGGGGGAAGCTGAGGAAAACTGGGGGAAGCTGAGGAAAACTGGGGGAAGCTGAGGAAAACTGGGGGAAGCTGAGGAAAACTGGGGGAAGCTGAGGGAAGCTGGGGGAAGCTGAGGGAAGCTGGGGGAAGCTGAGGGAAGCTGGGGGAAGCTGAGGGAAGCTGGGGGAAGCTGAGGGAAGCTGGGGGAAGCTGAGGGAAGCCGAGGGAAACCGGGGGAAGCCGAGGGAAACCAGGGGGAAGCCGAGGGAAACCAGGGGGAAGCCGAGGGAAACCAGGGGGAAGCCGAGGGAAACCAGGAGGAACAGAGAAAACTGAGGAAACCTAAGGGAAACTGAGGGAACTTGAGGAAAATTGGGGAAACCTGAGAGAGACTGAGGGGACCTGAGAGAAAATGGGGAGACCTGAGAGAAAATGGGGAGACCTGAGAGGACCTGAGGGAAACTGGGGGAACCTGAGAGATTGAGGAAACCTAAGGAAAACTGAGGGAAACTTGAAGGACCTGAGAGAAACTGAGGGAACCTGAGGAAAACTGGAAGAATCTGAAGGAAACAGGGGAATCAGAGAAATAGAGGCAAACTGGGGAAACCTGAGGAAAACTGGGGAAAACTGGGGAGACCTGAGAGAAACTGGAGGAACCTGAGGGAAACCTGGAGGAAACAGGGAACCTGAGGAAACCTGAGAGAAACTGGTAACTGGGGGAACCTGAGGAAAACTGGGAGAACATGAGGAAAACTGGGGGAACCTGAGATAAACTAAGCAGAACTTAGGGAAACTGGGAGAACCTGGGGAAACCTGAGGGAACCTGGGGGAACCTGAGGAAAACTGAGCAGACCTGAGGGAAACTGGGGGAATCTGAGGAAACCTGAGGGAACCTGGGGAAAACTGACAGAACCTGAGAGAAACTAAGGAAAACTGGGGGAGCCTGAGTGAAAACTGGGGGAACCTGAAATAAACTGGGCAGACCTTAGGGAAACTGGGGAAATCAGAGAAACTGAGAAAACCTAAGGCAAACTGGGAGAACTTGAGAAAACCTGAGGGAAACTGGGAAAACCTGAGGGAAACTGAAGTGACCTGAGGGAAAGTGGGGGAACCTGGGGGACAGTGGGAGGACCTGAAGGAACCTAAGAAAACTTGGGGAGCCCAAGGGAAACTGGAAAAACCTGAAAAACTGAGGAAAAGTGGGGGACCCTGAGAAAAACTGGGGGAATGCGAGGGAAACTGAGGGGGAACTGAGAAAACCTGGAAAACTAAGGAAAAGTGGGGCAACCTGAGGGAAACTGGGGCAAGCTGAGGGAAACCAAGCGGTAACTTGAAACTGGGGGAAACTGGGGGAACCTGAGGGAAATTAATGGGACCTGAGAGAAACTGAGGGAACTTGAGGGAAACGGAGAAACAGGGGGAAACAAACGGGGGAATCTCAGGAAACCTGAGAGACATTGAGGGAACCTGAGAGAAACTAAGGGAACTGGGGAAATCTGGCGGAACATGAGAGAAACTGAGGTGACCTTAGGGAAACTGGGGGAATCAAAGAAACTGAGGGGACCTGAGAGAACTGAGGGAACCTGGAGAAAACTGGGGGACTCAGAGAAACAGAGGCAAACTGGGGGAAGCTGAGGGAAATCAATGGGACCTGAGAGAAACTGAAGGAACTTGAGAGAAACGAGGGGAAACAGAAACGGGGGAGCTCAGGAAACCTGAGAGACATTGAGGGAACCTGAGAGAAACTAAGGGAACTGGGGAAATCTGGCGGAACATGAGAGAAACTGAGGTGACCTTAGGGAAACTGGGGGAATCAAAGAAACTGAGGGGACCTGAGAGAAACTGAGGGAACCTGGGGGAATCAGAGAAACAGAGGCAAACGGAGGAAAACTGGGGAAACTGAGGGAACCTGAGAAAAACTGGAAACCTGAGAGAAACAGAAAAACTGGGGGAATATGAGGGAACCTGAGAAAAAGTGAGGGGACCTGAGGGAAACAGATACTTGAAACTGAGGGGACCTTAGGAAAACTGAAACTGGGGTACCTGAGAGAAACTGAGGGAACCAGAGGAAATCTAGGGGAACCTGAAAGAAACTGAAGGGACTTGAGGGAAACTGGGGGAACCTGAGGGGACCTAAGAGAAACTGAGTGAACTTTTGGAAACCTGAGGGAAATGAGGGAATCTGAGAGAAACTGAGGGAACCTGAGGGAAATTCAGGAAACCTGAGAGACACTGAGGGAACCCAAGAACTGGGGGAACCCGAGGTAATCCTGAAACTGGGGGAATGTGAGAGAAACTGAGGGGACCTGAGGAAAACTGGGGGAACCTGGGGCAAACTCAGGGAAACTAAAGGAGCCTGAGGGAGATGGGGGAGCCCAAGGGAAACTGGGGGAGCCTGAGGAAAACTTAAGAGAACCTCAGAGAAACTGGGGCAAAGTGGAAGAAACAGAGGAAAGCTTGGGGAACCAGAGAAACTGAAGGAAGCTGAGGAAAACTGGGGGAACCTGAGAGAAACTGGGGAGAACCTGAAACTGAGGGAACAGAAAACTAAGGAAACCCAAGGGAAATTGAGGGAACTTGAAAATTGAGAGAACCTGGGGGAAGCAGAACCTGGGGGAACCTGAGAGAAACTGAGGCAAACTGGAAGAAACAGAGGGAAGCTTGGGGAACCAGAGAAACTGAAGGAAGCTGAGGAAAACTGGGGGAACCTGAGATAAATGGGGGGGGGGACAGAAAACTGAGAGAACCTGAGGGAAATTGAGGGGACCTGAGGAAAACTGGGGGAACCTAAGAGAACCTGAGGAGACCTGAGAGAAGGTGAGGGGACCTGAGAGAAAGTGGGGAAACCTGAGAGAAAGTGGGGAAACCTGAGAGAAACTGAGGGGAACTGAGGCAAACTTGAAGGAACCTGAGAGGAACTGAGGGGACCTGAGGACAACTGGAAGAATCTGAAGGAAACTGGGGAAATCTGAGAAAAACAGAGGCAAACTGAGGAAAACTGGGGAAACTGAGGGAACTGAGGGAACCTGGGGAAAACTGGGAGGACCTGAGGGAAACTAAAGGAGCCTGAGGGAAACAGGGGCAACCTGAGAGTAACTGGGGGAGTCTGAGGGAAAATGGAGGGAACAGAAAACTGAGGAAATTGAGGGAACCTGAGAAAAATTGGTGGGACCTGAGAGAAACTGAGGGAACCTGAAGAAAACTTGGGGAAACTGAGGGAAACAAACTGGGGAAACCTGAGACAAATTCAGGAAACCTAAGACACTGGGGGAACCTGAGGGGACCTGAGGAAAACTGGGGGAACCTGAGGGACCTAAGAGAAACTAAAGGAGCCTGAGGGAAACAGGGGCAACCTGAGAACTGGGGGAGCCTGAGGGAAACTGGGGCAAAGTGGAAGAAACAGAGGGAAGCTTGGGGAACCAGAGAAAGCAAAGGAAGCTGAGGAAAACTGGGGGAAGCTGAGGAAAATGGTGGGAACCTGAAACTGGCGGAACCTGAGAGAAACTGGGGCATACTGGAAGAAACAGAGGGAAGCTTGGGGAACCAGAGAAACTGAAGGAAACTGAGGAAAACTGGGGGGAACCTCAGAGAAACTGGGGGAACAGAAAACTGAGGAAACCTGAGGGAAATTGGGGGAAACAGAGACCGAGGGGACCTGAGGAAAACTGGGGGAACCTGAGGAAAACTTGGGGAAACTGAAACACAAACTGGGGAAACCTGAGACAAACCTGAGGGAAATTCAGGAAACCTGAGACACTGAGGGAACCTGAGAACTGGGGGAACCTGAAACTGGGGCAACCTGAGAGAAACTGAGAAACTGAGGGGACCTGGGGAAAACTGGGGGGACCTGAGGGAAACTAAAGGGGCCTGAGGGAAACAGAGCAACCTGAGAGTAACTGGGGGAGCCTGAGGGAAACTGGGGAACCTGAGGGAAACAGAGAAACTGGGGGACGCTGAGGGAAATGGCAGGAACCTGAGAGAAACTGGGGCAAACTGGAACAAACAAGGAAGCTTGGGGAACCAGAGAAACTGAAGAAAGCTGAGGGAAACTGAGGAAGCCTGAGGGAAATTGGGGGAAAGAGAGAGACTGAGGGGATCTGAGGGAAACTGGTAGAACCTGAGGAAACCTGAGAGAAACTGAGGATAACTTGAGAAACCTGAGGAAAACTAAGGGAACCTGAGATAAACTGAGCAGACCTGAGGGAAACTGGGGAAACCTGAGGGAACTTGAGGAAAACTAAGGGAACCTGAGAGAAACTGAAGTGACCTGAGGAAAAGTGGGGGAACCTGGGGAAATCTGGCAGAACATGAGAGAAACTGAGGGGACCTTTGGGAAAGTGGAGGAACCTGAGAGAAACTGGGGGAATCTGAGAGAAACCTGATAAAACCTGAGTAAAGTGGGGGAACCTGAGGGAAATTGGGAAAACCTGAGAGAAACTGAGGAAAAGTGGGAGAACCTGAGTGAAACTAGGGGAACCTGAAACTGGGGGGACCTGAAACTTGGGGGAACGTGAGGGAAGATGGGGGAACCTGAGAGAAACTGGGGCAACAAACCAAGGGGAACTTGAGGGAACCTGAGGGAAACTGGAGGAAACAGAGAAACTGGGGGTAACTAGTGGAACCTGAGGGAAACTGAGAACTTGAGGAAAACTAGGGCAACCTGAGGGAACCTGAGAGAAATTGGGGGAACCCGAGAAAACCTGACGGAAACTGAGGGAACCTGAGAAAAATTAATGGGACCTGAGAGAAACTGAGGGAACTTGAGGAAAACTTGGGGAAACTGAGGAAAACAAACTGGGGAAAACTGAGAGAAACGGGGGAAACAGAGAAACTCAGGAAACCTGAGAGACACTGAGCGACACTAAGGGGAACCTGAGGGAAACTGAGGGAACTAGGGAAATCTGGCAGAACATGAGAGAAACTGAGGGGACCTGAGGGAAACTGAGAGAAAGTGGGGGAACCTGAAGTATCCTGGCCCTCCTTTAGCCTCCCAGCACCTCACTCAGCACCAGGCCCTCAGGAAGCCCTCGCCATTCCGTGCCTCCGATCCTGTGGGTGCCCAGAAAAAGGAGGTAGAGCTGGCCTTGGAATATAAAGGGCCATTTCCCATGATGCTCTGGGCTCATCTGCATATCTCCCATGAGCCTCAGTTTCCAGGAAATGAAAGTTCTGAGTCACCAGCTTCCCTAAGAGGGCCATGTGCAGCCCTGGGGGCAAAAGCCCCTGGGCACCTGCTGGAAGGCCCTGGAGAGGCTCCTCTGGGGGCTGGAGGTCAACGTGGATGCTCTCTGTCCACAGGCTGGCACGGGGTGAGCATCCAACCTGTGGTCGCTGTCCCATTGTGGCCACAACATCCTGGTCCTGCGGTGTGTTTGTGAAACGTGGTCCCTGCTTTGCTATCTCTTAAAGTTCTCTGAATTTCAGAAATGAGCCAATTGTCAATTAGTTATTATTTAAACACATTTTCCCCTTTGTGGTTCATCTCTTTGCTCTTTAAACAGAGACACTTATAAATTAAGACTTCTTTTTTCAATAGACTTAATTTTTACAGCAGTTTTAGGTTCATAGCAAAATTGAGTCAAAAGCATGGAGCTCCCCCACTGCTTCCATGTTCCTGTGATCACACAGTATTCCCCAGTCATGCCATCCCAGGCAGTTTGTTACACATTGTTACTATCTTCCATACCTTCTGCAGTTTCCATTATGTTTCCCCCTGGTGCTGTGCATTCTGTAGGTTTGGATACAAGTATAATCATGCAGACCCACTGCTCTAATATTGTACATACAGGTTTCTCCACTCCAAAATTCATCTGTGTTCTGTGTTTTCAGCCCTCCCTTTCCCAGCCCCTGGCAACCAGGGATCCTTTGACTGTCTCCTTAGTTTTGCCTTTTCCAAATTGTCATAGAGCCAGATTCATACATTATGTAGCCTTTTCAGCTTCTTTTTTTTAGGAATATGCACTTCAGTTCTTCCATGTCTTTTGTGGTTTGATAGTTCACTTCTTCCCCTTCCCCTTCCCCTTCCCCTTCCCCTTCCCCTTCCCCTTCCTCCTCCTCCTCCTCCTTCTTTTTTTTTCTTTTTGAGACAGGGTCTTGCTCTGTCAGCCAGGCTGGAGTGCGGTGGTGAAATCACAGATACTGCCACCTCAACCTTCTAGGCTCATGGGATCGTCCACCTCAGACTCCCAAGTAGCTGAGACTACAGGTGTGTACCACCACACCCTGATAAGTATTGTGGAGTTTTTTTGTGGAGACAGGGTCTCGTCATGTTGCCCACACTGGTCTGGAGCTCAAGAGATCTGCCTGCCTCTGCCTCCCAAAGTGCTGGATTACAGACGTGAGCCACCTTGCCCCGCCAGCTCACTTCTTTTTAATGCTGAACGATATTCCATTGTCTGGATGTACCATGGTTTATTTATCCATCCATCTACCAAAGGACATCTTGGTTACTCCCAGGTTTGAGCAATTATGAATAAAGCCACTACAAATATTCCTGTGCAGGTTTTTGTAGATATATGTTTTTAACTCATTTTGGTAAATTCAAAGGAGTGGGATTGCTGGATGCTGTGGTCAGAGTGTGTTTAGTTTTGTAAGAAAGTGACAAATTGTCTCCCACAGTGGCCCTGCAGGAGGAGCCTGCAAATCCTTTCCCTACATCCCCATGACCCTTGCTCATCCCCACCTGGGGGTTATCTAGCTTGGGGTCATCCACACACCTGGGGCTGCCTGCCACTCCCACCAGGTTAGAGCTTCCCTCACCGAAGGGCTTCCTCGCCACCCATGACCACCCCCCCCCGGGGCTTCCTCACCCCAGCCCTAGCAGAGGGGCAGGCCTTGAGCTTTGACTTCCAGGTGCTCCTGCACGAGTGAAGAGGGCGGGATCTTATTCCCTAAAGGCTCAGGTGCCTGAGCCAGCCTGCCTGGTCCCCTCAGGCGAGAGCAAAGTCATAGTTGAGGGACCCCATAGAGAAGCCCGTTTCTGGGTCTGGGGGTCAGAGGGTCCTAGGAGGAGCCCCTGTGTCCTGGTTTTCTCTGAAAAGGCCTCTTAAGGCCTCGGGGCTGAGCTATGTCTGCCCTGGCCAGCAGGGGGCCAGGGAGGAGACATTGCACCTGGGTGGACACTAGGAGCTGGGCCAGTGGGGGCCGGGGGGACAAGGGCCCTCCCATCTGGCCCCTCCCAGCCCCAGTTCCCAGGACACAGCCCAACCAACAGCCGGCATAGTCACTGCCTAAAGGAGGTTTTGCCAGAGGAGCAGCAGAGCCCTTTGAGGGGCCCTGTGGCAAGCAGGTTCCTTGCTGGTTTGCATTGCTTTTTCACACAGCAGTTGCCTTGAGAATTTAATACACTGTGACCTTGTTACCCAGCAGGAGCAGTGCAGGGCCAGGAAGCTGCAGGGGGCAGGGGCCGGGGGGTGGGGGATGCATGGCAGCGTCTACTCTGGGGAAGCTGTGGCCAGCTCAGCCTGGCCAGCCAGGGCCTGGGCAGAGACTTGCCTCTTAGACCTCAACTTCATTCTGGTCTGAGAGTGTGGGGTCCTCTCAAGGTCCTTGGTCACCCCAGCAGCTTGGGATGGAGATCTTTGGATCTCTCCCTGGGCAGCCGGGTACAGGAGAGGCCACTAGAGGTAGATTCTGGGATGGATAGCTTGATTTGGGGCCCAGAGGGAGGCCCTGGCAAGACTTAGTGGGTGGGTGGTGCCAGGGGAGCAAGACGTGGCCATCATCAGGTAATCCAAGACTCCTGTATCTCCAGGAGAAGGACCAGGCATTTCCCAGCAGCAGAGACCCCTGACGGGGCAGCACAGCCATTGTGGGGCCAAGGCCCCACTGTGTGAAAAAGACCCAAGCCACTGGGGCCCTGAGCCCGGCACCCAGATTGCCCACCAGCCAAAACCCCATCCCCAGCAGCCCAGGGTACACAAGCTCTCATGTTAGGAACAGGTGGAGAGGCAGAGCCCAGGAAACTGAACACAACCCAGAGCAAATGGATGAGCAGGGACAAGGCTGCCAGATGGGCCTGGCCAACCGCAAGGGCCCCCAGCTACCTCGCGGGTGCAGATGCCGGCTGAGCCCAGCAGAGAAAAGGGGTGAGGCCACGTCACACCCTTTGAGCACCAGTTTCCAAGCTCAAGTGGCTTCATCTCTGTCTCGCCCAGAATGCTTCATGCAGGTCTGGGGCCCAGAGAACATTCCAGAGATGCTTGTGGAGTGAAGCAGCTTTAATAAGACATATTCTTGCTCTCTTTTGGCTTCTTACCTGTGTCCTCAGGATGGTGGTCAAGGCGCTACCAACCTGCTGCATCCCTGGCCAAGGCACAGGATCCCCAGCAAGTCTAGGGATCTGACCTGAGCTCACCAGTCCCCAGGAAATCACCCAGTCCCCAAGCCTCAAACACCCACGTGGGCTTGGTTCTGGCAGGTGACCCAGGTGGAATCAAACCCTAACAACAAAGAGAAGTGTGTTTAGATAATCAGGTGACTCACCAAATAAAACTTTCTTGAAAACTGTTTTAGTAATCAAGACCAGGAAAGGATTACGGAATATTCTAGCAAAGTCCAAGTACTTGGATTTTAAATCAACATTTATCTTCTTGCTCTTATATTGCAAAGTTCAGCCCTCATCTCCAGTGTCAACATCTGCACAAAGCATTTCAGCAGCACGTGCAATTGCCTTGCGATTGGTTTTTCTCTCTCACTCCTCTGCACAGAGAGAGAAGCAGTTTTCTTTTTTTCTTGCATAGATTTACTACTGAGGCTCGTCAGAGAGACCCTGCCTGTGGGAGTGATGCAGGACCTCTGCTTCCAAGGAGAAAGGCACAGGGTGGTGCCCAGGGGTGGGATGCGCCTGTGGATGTGGAAGACAGATGTGTTCTGAGAAGCTGCCTGTTCCTTTTTTTTCTTTTGAGTTGGAGTTTTGCTCTGTCGCCCAGGCTGGAGTGCAATGGTGCACTCTCAACTCACTGCAACCTCTGCCTCCCAGGTTCAAGTGATTTTCCTGCCTCAGCCTCCTTAGTAGCTGGGACTACAGGCATATGCCACCACGCCCAGCTAATTTTTTGCATTATTTAGTAGAGACGGGGTTTTTCCATGTTAGCCAGGATGGTCTTGATCTCCTAACCTCACCATCTACCCACCTCAGCCTACCAAAGTGCTGGGATTACAGGTGTGAGCCACCATGTCCAGGCACAGGGATGCCATTTCAAGTACAGGTCAGTTATATGTTCTTAACACTCGATGTTGAAGGGAAGCTGTGATCGCTGGCTAAGTGTTCCCTCAGAATGTGGGCATGAAAAGAAGAAAGCAAGGGAAAAAAGGGATCTGTGCCCCTGTTTACGCCCCGCCCCCCGCCAAGATGGAGTCTCACTCTGTGGCCCAGGCTGGGGTGCAGTGGCGCCATCTCAGATCACTGCAACCTCCGCCTCCTGGCAACCTCTCCTTCAAGTGATTCTCCTGCTTCAGCCTCTTGAATCCCTGGGACTACAGGTGTGCACCACCACACTTTGTCTTTTTAGTAGAGATGGGGTTTCACCATGTTGGCCAGGCTGGTCTCGAACTCCTGACCTCAAGCCATCTGCCCACCTCGGCCTCGGCCTCCCAAAGTGCTGGGATTACAGGCACAAGCCACCGCACCCAGCCAAGGGGGCTTCTTTATGACAGACTCTGTCCAGGGAACCACCTTCCCCTCACTCCCAGCCCATCCTTCCTCCTCATTTGCTTTGTCCACCTACTCAGCTCCATGGCCTCCTGGTGGCCTCTGTCCTTCTGAAGGACCGGGAAGCCACTGCTGTGTGGAAACACCTCCATGTGCCCTGGTCGGGTCTGCCACCAGTGCTGTGTGAGGATCAGAGCACCCTCAATCACACTGGGTCATCATCCAAATTGTAATCGTGGTGGACTTAGAGGCTGTCCTTTTAAAAACAACTTTTGGTATTGTTTGCTTATTTCAAAGTAAACAAATTCATTGTCAAAAATTTAGAGAACATGCAAGCAAATAAGAGGAAAGACCATTACCAGTCACACATTCTCTAGAGAGTGCGAAAAGCACGGTCTCTGTATCTCACTCTCAAGCAGGAAGCATGGTTGTGAGAGAGGAAGGAGGGAGCAAGGACCTGGGCGCTGTGTCCAGCTGTGGCCAGCTCTGTCCTGAACCCTCCTGGGGTGGGATTTCAACAAGGTGGGCACTATCATCTTCCCTGGACTAGGTCAGGGCCCCATCCTGAGTCCAGAGTCTGTGACTCCTGCATAGGCCCCAGACGCATGCAGTCACAATCCCTGAGCAGCAAAGGAGCAGACAAGTGCTGGGAATTGCGGGTCGCTTCCCTAAAAAGGCAGGGGTGGTGATCCTACCAAGCCTAGGGTCTTAGAAACCACACACATGTCCTTGCTGTTCTGTCAAACACATCTGCAGATAACTTGAGTCCATCTAGGGGTGGGTTTCCAGGCTGCTAGGGACCAAGAAAGGGGGTGAAGGCAGCCACATGAGACCCCAGGAAGCAGAGCCCCCACCACCCCAGGGGATTTCTTCATCCACAATGCAAAGTGAGGTCAGCAAAGACCACGGTTGGGGAAGGTCTTTGACATGGCTCTCAGCAGCCCCACAGTGTCTCCACCCAGGAGACACTGGAAAAAGGCCAGAGAGGAAGGGTGGCCAGGAGGCCCCGTTTTCATAGCCCAGACCTGTGGAAACATTGCCCCTGGGCAGCTCCATGCCCTGCTGACCTCCTGGCCTGATACAGCTTAGAAAGGAGCTGCCCATGAAGGAGGCACCCCCATCTCCATCCCTCCATCACCAGCCTTTTCCAGAAGTCTGGGTGTCTTCAGGTTTGGGAATACTGAAACATCCCCCCAACATCCCAGGGCTCCTGGCCTTTGGACACCCGTGAGGGACGGAGCAGCAACACACTTGGGGTTCATGTTCCCTCAAATTCTTCCCTCTTGCCTTCCCCTCATCACCCAGGGGTCAGGGAGGCCGAGGCAGGCGCAAAGCCAATCCTGGCAGTTGGCAGCGGCTTCCAGGCACCTGCGTGACCCTGTCTGTAGCCTGCAGGAGCAGGTGCTGCCTGTGAGGTGGGGCCCTGGGCTCCAGCAGATGCAGGAGGGTACGAGAGTGCGGCCACCCTCTGGCCTCTTCCCCTGAGGCCTCCGTAGTTGATTTAGAGTTCAAGATTCTGGGTGAGATGGAGTTGAGGGAGCCTGCAACTTTAAAGGTCTGGGTCACACCAGGGCAATGGAGGGCCAGGCTCCGTGGCTCTGGGGCCCTGTTAGCCATAGACTCCTTTATCAAAGAAACCAAATGTGGAAGACCTATGCCCAGGGTGGTGGTCGATTTTGTTTTTGGCTCTCATCACCCTGCAAAATGGTATCTCCATAAAAAGATATTAAATGGCCAGGTGAGGTGGCTCACACCTGTAATCTCAGCACACCGGGAGGCCGAGGCGGGCAGATCACCAGAGGTCAGAAGTTTGAGACCAGCCTGACCAAGAAGGCGAAACCCTGTCTCTACTAAAAATAGAAAAATTGGCTGGGCATGGTGGTGTGTACCTATAATCCCAGCTACTCGGGAGGCTGAGGAAGGAGAATGGCTTGAACCCGGGAGGTGGAGGTTTCGGTGAGCTGAGACTGTGCCGCTGCACTTCAGCCTGGGCAACAGAGCAAGACTCTGTGAAAAAAAAAACAAAAACAAAAAAGACATTGAAATGAAACTAAGAAGAAGAAAATGACAAGCATCAAACATTCTGGGCAAATCAGAGCTATGTTGTGCTGGCCTCACTCTCAGCCACCAGCTGCCTGCCCCTGCGGAGCCAGCCCATCGCTGTCTGTCATCTGAGTGAGGGCACTGCGAATGATGAATAATACATTTTTTTTTGTTAAAAACAGCTTGAAATATTTATTTCAGTTTAATCTGTTCATTTTTCATTGTGATTTATTTTTATTTTTATTTTTTAGAGATGGGGTTTCGCCATGTTGGCCAGGCTGGTCTTGAACTACTGACCTCAGGTGATCCTCCGCCTCGGCCTCCCAATGTGCTGGGAGTACAGGTGTGAGCCACTGTGTCCGGCCAATCTGTTCATTTTTAAGTCAGAGGAGAATCAAAGTTGTGCAGAGGGTGTGAGCTGGGAGGTTAGGGAGGCTCAATCCCATTCCACAGGGACCCTGTCCACATGTGGTTCAATCCTGCTCCCTAAAGACCCTAGCCACAAGCCATGGCCCACCCGACATGGCCCAGACACACAGAGCAACCCTCAAATCAGCCCAGAAGCTCTTGGTACTGGGCATGCCCCCATAGCCCTCAGCCACCATAAAGCCCACTTGGGGACACAGTGAGGGCCACCTCCAGTCACACAAATGGCCCCAAAGGAGCATGGCCTCCCCTTCCTCTGCCCACTGGCCTGGATCCCAACTCCTGGGGGTGGGCACCAGGCGTTCTGTCCAAGGGAAGGGGCTCTGCCCATGACAACAGGCGGGGAGGCGGTGTAGTGCCCACCCAGCCACGCACGGTGCCCACACCCAGGAGGCGGCATGGCTGCGACAGCCCCTGGGTGTGAGGCTCCCCATGCCCCTGGTGTGCTCCCCGAGATCCAAGACTGGGGAAGCAGGCACTGGAAGCAGGACTTAGCCAACCCACACACCTCCTGGCAGGGAAGGAAGATTATGGAAGCTGGGGGCTTTGGGGTGCACCTGGGCCACCCCCACACGGCTTAGGGCTGGTGCCTGGCATCCCTGGGCACCTCTGGGTGTGGCAGAGCAGCCTGGGGGCAGCAGGATCAATTTCTAGGTCCAGAATTCCGGCACCAACTTGCTGTGTGCTAATAGCGCCCCTTGGTGGTCTCTTCGGTCTGCACAGACGCGCGTGCTTTTGGGCCACCAAATCGGCCAGTCCGGCAAAGTGCCCCAGCCATTGGCCCGGTCTCTGGACTGGTTTCTGGGAAGAACTGAGAGTCCATGGCTGGCCCTTTAGCAATTCCTGAGACCTCCCCGCCCTCCTCCTCCAATCTGCTTTGCCTCCATCTTCTGTTCTGTGAAATCAGGATGTTGCACATGGCATCCAGACGGCAACCTGCGTCCTCCTTCAGCAGAGTCTGGCAGGTGGGCTGAGGCTGCGCCAGGGTCCGTACCTAGGCCATCCCAGCAAGCTCCCGTCCTCCCTCAGTCCAGCTCCATGGCTGACCCCAGCCCAGGAGGCCCCTTGTGAATGCATGTTTGTGTGTGAGAGCACACTAACGAGCGTGCATGGTGTGTGGGGTGTGGTGAATGCACGCACAGGTGTGTTTGCGTGTGTGCATGAGTGGGTGGGTGCACACACGTCCACCTGTGGGCAGCACTGACCTCAGAGGCTCCTAAGAGCAGGCTCCTTGGTCGCAGGGTTCCAGCCTGCCGAGGCTGCTGCTCTACACACATCTGGTGGATTGAAGTAAACAGGAAGAGTCAATTAATAATAAAATGACTTGGGGTGTGAATCGGCTGGCCCCAGAGGCAGGAGCTACAAAGTGAGAGAATCTAAAAGTGGATGCTGGCTGAGGTCAGGGTTGGGTGGATAACGGGACAGGTCATTCATGTTCTCTGCTTGCCGGTGTTTTCCACAGCTTCTAAAACGAGCTTGAGTTACCTGGAAATAAGAAGCTCAACAACTAACTGCACCATTCTTGGGCAGCCAGCAGCTCCACGTCTGAAGCCCGGCCTGGACTGAGCCCTGGAGAAGTCTCGAGGTTGGGCCGAGGAGGTGACCCGTCCAGCCCTCCTGGGCAGATCCAGGCTGTGGCTGGGGCAGAGGCCTTTGAGGTATCGGGTGTGCTAGGTGTGCCAGGCCCCCATGACGTTGCACTGGCCACCAGCTCTGGTGAGGCGGACATCACCCAGGGAGGTGCAGAGAAGCTGGCAGGGCCGAGGCAGCACAGCCAGGGCTGACCCACAGCCCCGACACCTGGGCTATGATCAGGAACTGTCAGCCTATTTGACCCCTTTATGTGACAAATCAGATTCTCTCCCCAGCAGTGTCTGGTGGCATCAACCCCCACAGATGCCCCTGCTGGTGTAGCAGGTGACATTGCCACAGTGGGGCTCTGCATCAGGTGGTAAACCTCTGTAACAAACAGCTCCAGGGGCAGTCACGCTAGTGTGGGGCTCACCCTGTGCAGGGCCTGGGACCTGGGTAAACACGAGGTACAGTATCAGAGTCCAGAGGCCCCTGCACCTCAGGCCAAAGGTCGCCTGCATCCCACAGAGCCTTCTGCACAGCTGGTTCAGACCCTGAGGGTGACTGGCTCGCAGCTGGGCATCTCGCCCTGAAAACCACAGGCTCCATACGGAGGGGAATATGAGAGAGGCTTGTGGATGCCACACATGATGCTGGTGTCACATTGAAATAGTTTCAGCTCAGCTCTGTGGCTCACGCCTCTAGTCCCAGCACTTAGGGAGGCTGGGGTGGCCAGATTACCTGAGGCCAGGAGTTCAAGACCAGCCTGGCCGACATGGTGAAACCCCCATCTCTACTAAAAATACAAAAATTAGCTGGACATGGTGGTGAAAGCCTGTAATCCCAGCTACTCTGGAGGCTGAGGCAGGAGAATCACTGGAACCCAGGAGGTAGAGGTTGCAGTGAGCCAAGATTGCACCATTGCACTCCAGACTGGGCAACAGAGCAAGACTCTTGTTTTAAAAAAAAAAAAAAAAAAAAAGGAAAAGGAAATAGTTTGACCCCAGAGTCATTCTGACACAAACTAAAAAGCCGACTCTTTTAGCATTCGCGCTTTTTGTTTTTTGTTTTTCTTTGAGATGGAGTTTCGCTCTTGTTACCCAGGCTGGAGTGCAATGGCGCGATCGGCTCACCGCAACCTCTGCCTCCTGAGTTCAAGTAATTCTCCTGCCTCCTGGGTTCAAGCAATTCTCAGCCTCCCGAGCTGTTGGGTCTACAGGCGCGCGCCACCATGCCCAGCTAATTTTTTGTATTTTTAGTAGAGACGGGGTTTCACCTTGTTGACCAGGATGGTCTCAATCTCTTTACCTCGTGATCCACCCGCTTCGGCCTCCCAAAGTGCTGGGATTATAGGCGTGAGCCACCACGACTGGCCAACATGCGCGCTTTTAAAAACACCAAGTGACACGGTGTCCCTGTGGCAATGGGGCCCTGTGGAGGGTGACGTGTTGTGCACAGACGCCTGTGTGTGGCCCGCACTGAAGCTGCTCCCGCTAAAAGCTCTGGACTCCAGATGTCTGCCTCTCAGGACTCTTGGGCGCTCAATTTCACAGCTCTAGACAACCCAGGGAGCCCCCGAAGGTGACTTCAATACCGTTCGTTCTCTTAGTAATACACAGAATTAATAAAATTACAACTCCCTCAAAGCAAGGGTTTGGGGAAATGGAACTGATGTATCTCAGAAGGCGTTAACCAAGTTCTCATCATTTTACAATTGGGAAATCCTGTAAGATGAAAATGATGCCTATCATCCTCACATCTGCTTACAAATCAAAGCCAGAGAGTGTTCCACTGCCAGGAAGCCAGAAGAGGCCCAGGAATTCGGGGGAGGCAGTCAGGAAATCACTCATTAAAACTAGCACTTTCCCACCCTTCTGGCTGGGAAGGGGCTGGGGAAGCTGGAGGAAGCCAAAGAGGCCAGGAGTTCATAATAGTTGAAGCTACTTAATGAGTGAACGGCATTATTGTTTAGGGAGAGGGAAAAGGAAAGGGAAGAAGAGGGGGAAGGGGAAGGGGGAGGGGAAGAGAAGGGGAGGGGAAGAGGGAGGGAAAAGTGAGGGGGAGGGGGAGGAGAAGGGGAAAAGGGAGGGGGAGGGGAGGAGGAGGGGAAGGGAAAAGGGAGGGGGAGGGGAAGGTAGAGGGAAAAGGAAAGGGAGGGAGAAGGGAAGGGGAAGGGAAGGTGGAGAGAGAAGGGAGGGAGAGGGGAAGGGGAGGGAGGGGGAGGGGGAGGGGGAGGAGGGAAGGGAATCAGAAGGCCTCAGCTCAGCCTGGAGGCTGAGGACATCCTCAGTTTCTGTCTCCAGTCAGAGACAGGGTGTTCTGCTGGACATCCTGCACAAACAGGAAGCTCCAGGGGCTTAAGGATCCCATGCGCAAGCAGGACGGGGACCAGGTCGGGGTCGCCCATGCAGCTGGCCTGAAATCTTGTGCCATCTCTCATATTTGCAAGCAGAGTGGTTCTTCCAACCCCACTGTGGCAGCTAACTTTGTTTTTTCTTTTTTTTAAGTTCTGACAGTTTTTAAACCTGAACCTACCGCTGAGCAGGCAGAGATTTACAAACTTCACACTCTAGTGTCAGGAACCAGCTTCGTGAAGTCTCCTTCGGAGCCCTCCTGGGGAGGACAGCCCCTCCTGGACTGCAGCAGTGCCCTCTGCACCCTCACACACACGCTCCCTTCCCCACAAGCCACACACATGTGTGAACATCTGCACACCTCACATGCACATGCTCGCAAGGGCCTGCATGTCTAAATCACACCTGTACACTGTGTATTTTCACTTATTTAGTGAAATCTGGGGACCCCAAACTCATTTAGCTAAGGGGAAAAGTCAAGCTGGGAACTAGGTCACGCAAACATGCCTCCCCCTTTTGGTTCTTAAAACAAGATGAAGAGTTACCCACCTTCCTTGTATCTTGTCAACAAGGAAATCCCTGGTGGGCTGCAAAAGGTCTCCAGGACATCGACAATTGATATTGTATCTTTACAGGCAAAGCCGCCTTGCCACTAGACACAAATGCATATCTGACTGTTCCCTGGTAAAATGAAGATTCTCCACATTTTTCCTTTGCCCTTTTTGTTTATGTGAAAATGGTATGCTTCTCAATATCCCACCCTTTCCCCTTTTAAATTTGGAGCCCTCAAAATCATCTTTGGAAAAAGGGATAGACCTGCCCCTTGGGTGCGTCCTTAACTTGCAAATCAATCTCCAAAATGATGGAGACTTATCTCATCGTTTTCTTTGACAATACCCACACCCACGTGTGCAATGCCCGCTGCGCGCACGCACACTGAGATGTGCAAGGGCCCAGGGGCTTCTCTGAGAGCAACTCCGCTGCTCTGAGAGTTCCTTCGAGATCCCATGCTCCAAGCTCTGAGCCCTGAGAACGGTGCCTCTGGCTACTCAGGGCAGAGCTGGGAGTTCCTGCAGGGTCTGCCCTCTGGCCACACAGCCACCAGCACATGTGGACTCCAGGCCCCCGGGCCCTTCTCTCACACCCCTTCGCCCTGGAGGTGATCCTGCCCCTGACCCACCTAATCCATGCCCTGAGGTCAGACCTGGGGTCAGGGGAAGCTCGGGAGAGTATGGCCTCCTGAGGTCTGGGAGGCAGGTCCACACCTTCTTCAGAAATGCCTTGGCCTTTTCTGACTCTTTGTTATTTCTTTGTTTTTATTTTCATTTCAGAAAATCGGGAGGAGGTCTTAGTATGTTTCCCAGGCTGGTCTCGAACCCCTGGACTCAGCGATCCTCCCACCTTGGCCTCCCGAAATGCTGAGATTACAGGTATAAGTAGCCATGCCCGGCCCTCTTTGCTATTTCACATGAATTTTAGAACCAGTTTTTCCAATTTCATAAAAAATTCTCTTAGGAATGTCGTGAATCATATTAATTTTGGGAAAACAGTATTTTTGGGTCCCATCTAAACAGGGAGTGGGAAACTCAGTCCTGTGGCATCCACAGCACAGAACACAGAGATCAGCCTCCAGCCACGGCTCTGCCAAGCAAGCCTTCTCCCAGAGACTCAGGGTGTGGCCTCTGCACCACAGAAACGGCCCTCGTGGCTGTTTGATGTCACACTAACAAGACTTCACTCATGTTGGCAGAACTTTGGGGACAACGTGACCCTGCGTGAAGCCAGGAACATGGGAGCCAGATGTGGGGAGAGTGGCGAGCTGGCAGCCCAGACCGAAAGGCAGAGACCAGAGCTGCAGCCATGACCAAGAGCAACAGCAGATCATAGGACAAGAGGGGCCCCGTTCCCGTGTCAAACCGAGGGTCAGGCCATAACAAGATGCAGATGAACTGGGGAGGAAGAGTTTTTATTGCTTCAATAGGTTCCAGGGGTAAGGTCTGGAAATTATCACCAGACCAACTCAAAATTACAAAGTTTTCCAGAGCTTATGTACCTTCTAAGCTATATGTCTACGTGTAAGTGTGCGTTCATCTAAAGACACAAGTGGGCTGGACGTGGTGGCTCACGCCTGCAATCCCAGCACTTTGGGAGGCCGAGGCAGGTGGATCAAGAGGTCAGTAGTTCAACACCAATCTGGCCAACATAGTGAAACACCGTCTCTACAAAAAATTAGCCAGGCGTGGTGGCAGGCACCTGAGGCAGGAGGATGGTGTGAACTCAGGAGGTGAAGGTTGCAGTGAGCCAAGATCATGCCCCTACACTCCAGCCTGGGTGACAGTGTGAGACTCAAAAAAAAAAAAAAATGACGTAAGTGGTTAACTTCTTGTAATCTGTATAAGGTCTGAGTCCTGAAGCCCTTCCTCTGGAGCCTCAGTAAAGGTACTTAATCGGCATTGGTTCAGGTCCTGGGGTGATTACCCTATCTTTTCTCCTGCTAAATCACAGAGGTCGGGGAGTTCCTTCAGACCCCCAATTAGCTTGTCTGTGGAGGCCTGGGGAGTTTCTTTAGACCCAATAAAACTTGTTTAGTCCTAAGTGGGTCATGTTAAGAATTCCTTCATTATTTTTTCATGCTTTAAGGCCCAGGAAAGGGCTAGGTAAAATTCCTGATGCACTTTTGCTACATTGCAGCCTTTGTGTAAGGGATTCCATCAGTTCCGAAGCAGTGGTTATGGAGGCCTGCATTAGCGAGACCTGGCCTGCCGCACCCCCACCTAGCCCACCGGCGTGGAAATCCTGCAGCCAGACACACCTCCCCTGCAAACTCTGTCTTGTGAGCTGTGGCAGCTGGCAGCCCCAGGTGGGATGGGGATTTGCCCTCAAGACAAACACCGCTGGAGGTATGGAGCTGACATGGCCACCAGGGTGTCTCCTGTGTGATTGCAGAATCAGCCCATGCACATGCGGGGCCATTGACTTAGTCACCCCCACCCCCAGTGCAGCAGCCATGCCTAGGGAGGCTACCCCACGCCCAGCAGGAGGGTTCCCAGGAGGGTCTGGTGTGCACCAGGCTGAGCTCAGGACACGGGGATGGACGGGGGCCCCTCCTTTTGTGTCAGAGGGGACGGGTAGATAGAAAACATATTTTTCTTTGCTTTTAGCTACATGGAGTCTGAAGGATCCACAGGAGCACAATAAAGGAAGAGTCACCTGGTGCTGAGGAAGAATCAAAACTCTCACCGCCTGCGATGTGGATTGTTCAGTTTCTGAACAGTGTGCCATATTATCTGTGGTTAAAAACACAATTTAGGCTGGGTGCAGTGGCTCACACCTGTAACCCCAGCACTTTGGGAGGCCAAGGCAGGTGGACTGTTGAGAAGTGCTGACTATATGATTGGTGAGAAATGCTGAGTGCATGATAAAATTATATTGTTTTCTAAGAAGAATGATGGCAAGAAAAACCTAGCTGCCCTCACCAAATGGAAAACTGCTTGGGGCATTCTAAAGTAGCAAAATAGTACATGTGTATCATGTGCCTCTGAAAACAATTCTTTCAGCACAGGATACGTGGCCCTGCCCCATGCCTACGTTGTGGAGAATACTTTGTAGTTTGTACTTGATCAGTGGTAAGCAGGCACTAGCTGCCTCCCTAGTTTATCTTGGTTCTATGAGAAAACACAGGACATCTGCTGTTAATAATCATCACCTGTTCAGAGAGACTAACTGCGTGAGTCAGCATCTGCTCCAGGCCCTCAGTCCGAAATGCTGTCAGCTTCCTGAGGCCCTCGGCTCAGAAGGCTGTTGGCCCCTAGATAGTCCCACTTTGCTGTTCTATCTGAGTGCTTCTTAATGCCTTCAGTGCCGCCTGGGTGGGGGTCTCTATGGCCGAGCTGGTCTTGGTAGATCATAAGGTCATGAGTTCAAGACCAGCCTGGCCAACATAGTGAAATCCCAGTCTCTACTAAAAATACAAAATTTAGCTGGACATGGTGGTGGGTGCCTGTAATGCCAGCTACTCAGGAGGCTGAGGCAGGAGAATTGCTTGAACCCAGGAGACAGAGATTGCAGTGAGCTGAGATCACACCACTGCACGCTAGCCTGGGTGACAGAGTAAGACCCTGTCTCAAAAATAAAAGGATTTTCCCAAAGACCAGCTTTAGCTGTCTGCCCAACTAATTTTTCCTTTTCTCCTCCCTCAAAAGCAGCTTCACTGAGGCTGCAGCATGGAGCCATGGCAGAGGAGGCCTACCCCAGAGGCCGCGTGCGGAGAGCAGCAGCTCAGGGCAGGCAGTGGCCACATTTACACCTACGTTTAACTACATGCAAATTAAGATGTGGGATATTCAGAATTTCCTAGAAAAGGGGTGGTACTTCTGGGTCGTTGCCATAGAAAGGGGCAGTAACATCTGGGTATTGCCATGGCAATGGTAAAGCATCACAAACTCCTGGGCCTGCAGGAGACCACTGGCTGCAAGCGGCTGTTCCACCCACATGGCTAACTAACCCTTGTCGCCCGATAGTTCATCGATCCAAGGAGAGCCTGAACCAAAATTTGGGTAAAGCAGTCTCTATGGCAGTTTGGTTTTAAAAAGCAAGACAAAACAAAACAAAAAAAATTTTACCCTTCTTTCTCTTTAATTTCAGATGAGTTTTCAACATTTACATTCTAGTTAGACCATAAATAATGAGTCTTTGCACAAGCAGCTTAGTAACAGCAGCTTTAAAGCAGAAAGGAGAGGACAAGGGAGCACCTTAGAAGACTCTACTTAACTATAGCACAGGGTCTCCATTTGAGCTCTGATTTTTTCTTGCTGTCATTTGCCCATCAGCTTAAAACATGCACAAAAATGGGCTGTAATATGTCCCTAAGAGGATGAAAAAATCAGGGGCCAGAGTGTTGCAAACTGTTTTTCCCTTTTTGGGCTGGACCCCTGGTGTGGGAAGAAAGTTGCCCAGGTGCCACAGCAAGAGACTGAAGACACAATCTGTCCCAGCATAATAAACAATGGATTACTTAGATATGGACTGAACAGGAAAAAAAAAAAAAAAGGAATGCAGGAGGGAGGAAGAACAGGAAATGTAGGAGGGAGGCTGGGGAGCCTGCGGCCACTGCATGGTGCGGGCCCAGCACCCCCACGCCATCAATCATCTCCTGTCAGGGACAGCCTCGGCACCCCAGACCTGCGTGGTGTGAAATGAATCCCTCCCACCTCCACAAGTTGCCTGTCAAGGTCAACTGTTTCCAGCCACAGGGAGCTAAGGGTGCTTTGGTGGCAGACAGGAGGAGGGTGTTGGAAGGAGAGAGGGACTAGAGTGCACGCTCACACACACAAGCAAACAGCTGCGTCCAAACAAATCCCCTTCAAGGGGCTCCACAGAGTCCCAAATTCCTGGCCTCAGTTTCCAACGGCCCCTCAGGCGACTGAGCAAAGCCCGGAGGGTGCCACGAGTACAAACAAATTCAAATGCATCAAATGCCCAACTGGTGTCACTCACAGCCAAGACTAGGGCCCAGCCTCACCCCAAGAGAAAGGAAGGAGGGAGGCAGAGGGTCCCTGGGTGCACTCCAACTGATGCGCCCAGTTCCAAAGTTTCCAAGTTCCAACGTGTGTTAACTTCTCTAAAGGTCACTTTCCTTTGTACCAGCAAAGCGTTGAAGTTAGCAGGCACCGAAGCAGGAAGAGAAAGACAGGATCCCTGGCAAAAGCATCTTGGTGGCTGCAAGGCGGCTCCCTCCCATTCTGGCCACAGGCTCAGCAGCCACAAGCTGCTGGAACTCACAGGTGAGCCTACACCTGGTCCAACAGAAACCAGACGGGTGGGCTTGGGCCCCCTCAAAGCACACAATGTCCCTCACATGGGCCACCAAGATTGTTATCGAACACAAGTTCGTTCCTCATCACTTACAGAGTTCAGTGATCAAGAGCAAGGTCTGGTGGAAAGAAAGTGACTTTATTGGCCAGGCGTGGTGGCTCACGCCTGTAATCCCAGCACTTTGGGAGCAAGGCAGGCATCATGGGGTCAGGAGTTCGAGACCAGCCTGACCAAAATAGTGAAACCCTGTCTCTACTAAAAATACAAAACATTAGCCTGTAATCCCAGCTACTCAGGAGGCTGAGGCAGGAGAATCGTGTGAACCTGGGAGGTGGAGGTTGCAGTGAGCTGAGATCGCGCCCCTGCTCTCCAGCCTGGTCAACAAAACGAGACTCTGTCTCAAAAAAAAAAAAAAAAAGAAAGTAACTTTATTACCCAAAACTAGTCATGGGCAAGTGGCCGCATTGCCATCCAAAGCAACCACTTCCAATTCCTAGGGAGAAGGCAAGGGCTTATAAAGGGGAAGCTGGCATGGGAGGTGTGCAGGAGCTGTGCTGAGTGCAGGAGCTGTGCTGAATGCAGGAGCTGTGGCCTTGCTAGATGCCCTGGGAACATCCAGGGCCCCCTGCTTCACCCAGGACAGTGAGGGGGTGCCCATGTCCCACCTGCTTGCTACTGAACTATTCTCAAAAATAACTGGAGGGGGCGTCCAGGGTACAGGCGAGGAAGGACTGAGTAGGGATGAGGCTGACCAGGGTGACCGGGAGGCGGGAGTCTCTCTGGAACTGAGAATATCACTGGAGGGGAGAGGTGATGCCTTCAGGGGATCCACAGCCTTACCCTCTGAGCCACGGGTGTCTCAGCCTGGCACAGACCAGGGACCTCGAGGAGGTCTGAGTTGGGTGTGGGAGGAGGTCACTCTCCTCTCCCCAGTCAATCTCTCTCTCTTTAATAAAAATGCTTGTTTATTCTTAGAGAACACGATTTTTCCAGATAATTTAAGTACATGTTCATTGTAGGAAATTTGAGGAGAAAAAGTGTAGAAGAAAGCTACAAGCTGTAGTTCCCCGAGAGCCGTCTACATCTGTGGGAAACCAAAAATACATCACCACTTTAGCATAAGGATTATTGTGAGCTGGTTATTTTGAGAAAACGTGGACACAGGAGTTCTGTAAACAGAGTAGTTTCCCTCTGTAAGGTAATTTCATATTCACAAAGGAAACGTCTGTTTAAACGTACGCACTCTGAGTGAAGAGATCCCCAAACAGGCTTTGTGTGAGCAACATGGCTGATTATTCACCTGGGTGCAGGCAGGCTGAGGCCGAAAGGGTGTCAGCGAAGGGGGGTGGGATAAGAGCTGGGTTTTATAGGTTTGGGATGGACAGTGCAAAGTTACAGAAGCTACAGTTGGCAGTTTTTTGCAAGCTGGGAGGGGGTCATAGGGTGTGGAGTCAGGAGGTTGGGCCAAGGTCAGTTACAAAGTCCAGTGGCCTTGTCAGTTGAGGCCGGAATAAGAAACAGTAGAGGATGGTCTTAGGTTTGTTAGGCGCCCCAGGGGTTGATCGTTCTTCCTTCCAGCTACTTCAGGTTTTCTCATTCCAAGAGGCCCTCTGGAGGTGTACGTGCGGTTCATGGGGTCACCATGCCGTCCAAGGCGCAGTCAGACCTTACAACGTCCATTTGCAAAGTGTCTCCTGCCTGTACTGGGAAGAGGGGGACCCCGGGTCACAGGAGACTGTCATCAGGGGAGCAGGCACAGCTCGGACTGGCACACGCCTCACACTGTCCACCCTGCTACTCCTAGCCTCCCCTCCACCTCGCCCTCCTTCTTTCTCTGTTTCCACAGGACGGTGGCATTCAAACCCAAATGCGAGGTCCACCTCCCTGAGAGCAGCTCACCTCTCTGGATTTCTCCCGTATACATGATACACTGATAAACTTCTGTTTGCTTTGCTCTTGTTAATCTGCCTTTTGTTACTGGGTCTGTCCCATCTGAGACCTACTAAGGGTAGAGAGAAAATCATTTTTCCTTCTGGCTGTGCTGGAAGTGTACAAAGTTCTATGTGTAAACCAGAAATAAAATTCTTAGCCCCCTGAGGCTGAATGGACGCCTCTGTGGACCAAGGGAAACCTGAAAAACGGAATTCCTGACCAAGGCGGGAAGGGAGGTCCGCCACGAGTTATTATACGCCCTCTCCCTTTTGGAGCTTAGGCACACAGGACCAGCATGAAAGTTAACACAGAGCAGAGACAGACAAAACAGAAGCAAATTCCAACCTGACCCAGCATCCCACCCCAGGACGTGCAGTGGACCCTGAAGGAATTAACGATACTCTACCCCAACATATATTTCTTTAACATATTTTGAAATGGCCCTGCAAAGCCATCTTTTGTGGGGGATACTTTGCATCTGTAGAGAATCTCCATTAATGTAGCCAGCCCTTTCCAGGATCTAGGACACCTTTTAAGGTCAAAAAGAAACATTTGCCTCTATTCTCAATGGAGGCCGCTACCTGGAGTCTTCATCTACAAACTAAGAACCTTGGCTTCCACAACCCTCTGTATCTTTTTTATTTTTATTTTTTGGATGCAGAGTCTTGCTTTGTTGTCCAGGCTGGAGTGCAGTGGCACAATCTTGGCTCACTGCAACCTCTGCCTCCCGTGTTCAAGTGATTCTCCTGCCTCAGCCTCCCCAATAGCTGGGACTACAGGCACGTGCCACCATGCCCAGCTAATTTTTGTATTTTTAATAGAGACAGGGTTTCACCATGTTGGCCAGGATGGTCTCGATCTCTTGACCTCATGATCTACGGCCTCAGCAGATCCCAAAGTGCTGGGATTACAGGCGTGAGCCACCATGCCTGGCCAACCTTCTGTATATTAAGCATTTCTTTCTATTGACTTCAACTCTATAGTTTAACTCTTTCAACCAATTGCCAGTCAGGAAATATACACCCTAAATGTATTGATTTATGTCTTTGCCTGTAACTTCTGTTTCCCTAAGATATGAAAAATCAAACCCTAACCTGACCACCTTGAACACACATTCTCAGGACCTGCCAAGGCCATTCCTCAGGCCACGGTCACTCTGACTTGCTCTGAATAAACATCTTAAAATATTTTTCAGTTTGGCTTTTTCATGAATATACATACAGTATCTAAAATGAAATGGCAACAGCGTATGTCTACAGCTGGGGCCTGGCTCTCCTCACTGGCCACATCGCCCAGGACACCTGTGGCCCATGATCAGATATACCAAGTTGATGTGCCCTGCCCCCAGGTGGTCCCTCTAATCCACCCCAGATATTTCCATGCTTCCTTCTTGTAGACTGTGGCAGGAGTGTCGTTGACCCAAAAGCTGAACACAGCTCTGATACCTCCATTTCTCCTGAGGACTAAACTCTGGTTTTTGAATCTTGCCCGAATTCCTGTTGCTATAGGAGTTAAGAAGAAATCACTTAGGCAGATAGTAAGAGTGTGGGAGTCCTCAATAAGTCTCTTAATTTTAATGAAAAGCATTCTCCAAGTCATTTTCTAATAAAGAGCAGACTGTAGAGTTGAGCTTCAGACATAGAAAAGCAAGCTGGGAGCTTGCCCGGGTGGATGGTGGCAAGGTCTGAGGACTGGACACTTTCCATGTTCCCTTCTCTGCCACCTTGCATACTGTAAGGAGCAAACAAGATGGTGCTGATCAACTGGAAAGCCCATTTGTGTAAGAAGATCAGGGTAAGGTGACCGGCCTTCCCCACGCACTGTGTGAATGTTATACCTGACGAACCAGTCCATGACCCCATGTAAGTCAGACACCACCTCCTCAAACCGGACTGTGAAAGTTGGCACATTCACTGCCAGCCAGTCCTCTCCACTCAGAGACCCCTTCCTCTACAGAGGAAGCTGTTCATCTTTCTCCTCTCTTCTACCTATTAAACCTTCGCTCCTAAACTCCTCATATGTGTCCACGTCCTAAATTTTCCTGGCACATGACAACGAGCCCCAGGGTATATGCCACTTCACAATGGGGACCTCATCTGGGATTCCGAGGCACAACATCCTCGAAACGGTGAGTAGAGGCACGAACTCCAGCTCTGTGCTTTCATTTCAAGGCTCTCAGGCTCCATTTTAGAAACAAATCAACTCAAATACTGGGCCCCCTTGAACCAGTTAAAAATGATTCATGTGGCTGCCAGCCTTACAAGACTTGGGGACAGGCTTGCTGGGGAGAACACGGAGAATCCCCGAGTACCGTGGGTTGCTGAGCATATTGCCCACGTTTAAACCACCTTCCTTTCACGGAGGACTTAGCTGTCGTGTGGGCTGGAAAAAGTCCTGGGCAACTGAGGATTTCTGGCCAGGGCCACCCCCTGGTGTTATCCAATGGCTTCTGAACTGACCCCAGCATCCGACCACCCTGCCATGGGGCAGCGGCAAGAGTATCTCCAACTTTCCTGTCGTGATTGCCTCCTTTCTTGTGTGAGACTACCCTATGTCATATCCTCTCTGTGTACGCACATGCGGGATGTTTTACAGTTCAGGGAAGTTGTCTTGTTTGGCAAGCTCAGGGATGTCATAGTAACCGGGGATATAGAAGCGTTTTTGTACCTTTCTAGGAACAGAGGGTCCCCCCATCATCCACAGTGAGCATCTCTCTCTGCCCTTGGTCCCGAGAGCACGTGGTGTTTCAAGGTCAACCCCACCAGTTAGTGGAACAGGGACCCTCTCCATGAGGCACATTGTTGGTCCCTCACCAAAACACCTAGCCTCCCAATTCTCTCCCCTTTCTTTCTCTCTTTCTTTCTTTTTCTTTCTTTCTTTCTTTCTTTCTTTCTTTCTTTCTTTCTTTCTTCCTTCCTTCCTTCCTTCCTTCCTTCCTTCCTTCCTTCCTTCCTTTCTTTCTTTCTTTCTTTCCTTCTTTCTTTCTTTCTCTCTTTTAAAAAAAGACGGAGTCTCATCATGTTGGTCAGGCTGGTCTTGAATTCCTGACCTCAGGTGATCTGCCTGCCTTGGCCTCCAAAGTGCTTGGATTACAGGCGTGAGCCACCACGCCCGGCCCTCTCCCCTTTCTACTAGAAACCAGTCTTCATGTTGCTTGGGAAAATTCTGCCTTGAACAATTAGGGGTGAAATATCCTCCAAAGCCAAATTTTAGTCTTTTTTCTTTTTTTATATATATTTCACGTGTTTATTCTCTGCTTGTTGAGGTCGAGAGTCTCATCTGTCCAGGCTCATCCCTGCCTGTGTGGCTAATTTGAACAGCTCCTGTCTTGCTTTTCTGCGAGATTACTTCTTGATATTTCCCATTTCTCCTATGACCACCCAGCATTCCTATCCACTGACTAGGAAGAATTAATGTTCTTTCTTTCTTTTTCTCCCTCTTTCTTTGAAACAGGGTCTTACTCTGTTGCTCAGGCCACAGTGCCGTGACCTGATCTTGGTTCAATGCACCCTTGACCTTCCGGGCCCAAGAAGTACTCCTGCCTCAGCCTCCCAAGTAGCTGGGACTACAGGCATCAGCCACCATACCCAGCTCGTTATTTTATTTTTGTGAAGATGGGGTTAGTCTAAGCTGGTCTTCAAATTCCTGGTCTCAAGAGACTCTTCAGCCTCCCCAAGTGCTAGGGCAACAGGCATGAGCCACCACATCCAGCCTAAAAATGTCATTCTTTCTCAAATTAAGCTATAACGGGCAGTCAGTCAAGGTGGTTCATACCTATAATCCCAGCACTTTGTGAGGCCAAGGTGGGTGGATCACAAGGTCAGGAGTTCCAGACCAGCCTGGCCAACATGGCGAAACTCGTCTCTACTAAAAATACAAAAATTAGCCAGGCTTGGTGGTGGGCACCTGTAATCGCAGCTACTGGGGAGGCTGAGGCATGAGAATCGCTTAAGCTTGAAGGTGGAAGTTGCAGTAAACTGAGATAGTGCCATTGCACTCCAGCCTGGGCGACATAGAGACACTCCATCCCCCCCAAAAAATTAATGATTTAAAGTAAAATAAAATTAAGCTACAAAGACAGTAAAATCCCAATAGAAATACCAAGAACATTGACAGGTGAGGGCTCAGGGCAATATGACTGGATGTGGGAGGAGTGCAGCCTTTTCAGGAGGAAAATAACAAGCTAAGGTGTGGATTCCTCCAGAAGCAGAAATATGCTGGGTAGGAATTTAAAATTAGCCTTACATTTTAAAACTTCCAAATTTTATAAAATAGATAAATAAATTAGAATTAGATTATCACAAGACAAGAACAAGGACCACAAACAACAAAGACCCAAGCAAACATTTCAGGTATCATTTTTTTACCTGTGCTGCCTGCTTGCGGTCCCAGCTACTCAGAAAGCTGAGGCAGGAGGATCGCTTGAGCCCAGGAGGGCGAGGCTACATGAACTATGGTCCTGCCAGTGAATGGCCACTGCACTCCAGCCTGGTCAACTACAGGAGACCCCATCTCTTTAAAAAAAGGAAAAAAAACCCTCCAAATATATGATTAAAACTTTCTAAAACCACAAGAAGAGGCTAAGCCCCCACCATAGGGGGCCACTCCAACCTACCTTTCTTAATTACTGATAGCTCAAGCCCATAAAAATTGGCAGCTATATAATAGACCTAACCTACCCCATTGAAACCTTGACAGGAGGGACACCTGCAGGGAGCACTGCTCCAACAGCCAGAGATACACTCCCGCCGTAAGGACCCGTGAAACCGTTCTGGCCAGTGAGTGGTGGGCACAGCTGAGTTCTGCACAAAACCTGCGGGGCCACTCCCAGGAATCTGTGTGCTGGGGGTGACCTGGGCTGGGTGAGGGGAAAGGCTGTGGGCCTGCAGGGAGGGGGCAAGCAGGCAGAGGGAGCAGGATGTTGGGAGGGTCGAGGCCCTTTCAGGAAAGTGCCCAGAGCAGAGGAGCGATACCCCCAGCTCCCCCACAGAGCATCCGGGGTCCCCTGCCGAGGTCCAGGCCTGGACCTGGCCAGCTCGGGAGCAGGGGCCCAGTCTGTTGGGGCCGGAGATGGGTTGGGGGTGGAAGGCTCCAAGATGCATCAGGGCCGGAACCCACAGACATCTCAGGTGGGTTGGAGGTGGGTGGAGGCGGCTTCTGTGGGGTGGTAGGAGGCCTCCTCTACTGGAACCCAAGGTAGCATGTGGGTAGGTGTGGGCGAGGTCAAGGATGATGAGGTATCTTTGGAACACTAGGAGGAGTCCCTGCAGGCTACAGTCAAGTGGGCAAGGTTCGAAGGGAGGGAACCCAGAGAATCAAGTTACAAGTTGATAACACAAAGAAAAGCAAACGCAGGCCAGCTCACACCTGTAATCCCAGGACTTTGGGAGGCCGAGGTGGTCGGATCACAAGGTCAAGAGATCCAGACTAGCCTGGCTAACATGGTGAAACCCCGTCTCTACTAAAAATACAAAAAAATTAGCCGGGTGTGGTGGCGCACACCTGTAGTTCCAGCTACTCTGGAGGCTGAGTCAGGAGGATCGCTTGAACGCGGGAGATGGAGGTTGCATTTAGCTGAGATTGTGCCTCTGCACTCCAGCCTGGGTGACAGAAGTGAGACTCTGTCTCAAGAAAGAGAGAGGGAGGGAGGAAAGAAAGGAAGGAGAGAAATAAAGGGAAGGAAGGAGAGAAAGGAATGAAGGAAAGAGAAAGAAACAGAAAAAAAGAAAGAAAGAAGAGAGGGAGGGAGGGAAGAAAGGAAGGAAGGAAGGAAGGAAGAAGGAAGGAAGGAAGCAAGCAGGCATATGGCCGGGTGTGCAGTGGCTGACCACCTGTAATCTCAGCTTTGGGAGGCTGAGGCAGGCGAACTACCTGAGCTCAGGAGTTCGAGACCAGCCTGGACAACATGGTGAAACCCCATCTCTACCAAAAATACGTTAAAAAAAAATTAGCCTGGCAAGGTGATGTGCACCTGCAGTCCCAGCTACTTGGGAGGCTGAGGCAGGAGAATTGTTTGAACTCGGGCGGTGGAGGTTGCACTGAGACAAGATCACACCACTGTACTCCAGCCTGGGTGCCAGACTCCATCTCAAATAAAAAAAAAAAAGAAAAGAAAATGCTCCCGGACCTCGGGGATTTTAAGAATATGCTGCTCAATAATTTGGAGAGTTAAACAGGAAATCATAACTGAAATCTACAAATTCCTAGAACAGAAACGAAATGAAACTCCATACGTCGCCTGGTGCAGCTGAGGCTGTGATTGAAGGGCCAGGCAGAGGTGAAACACACCAGAGGGAGCAGGATGTGAATGAGTGAGCCACACACCCACCCTAAAGTGCCTGATCACAGCGTTGTAGAGAAATGGAAAGATGCTGCCCGGGGTTATGGTGCCTCACACCTGTAACCCCAGCACTATGGGAGACCCAGGTGGGCAGATCACCTGAGGTCAAGAGTTCAAGACCAGCCTGGCCAACATGGTGAAGCCCCTTTGCTACTAAAAATACAAAAATTAGCCAGGTGTGGTGGTGGGCACTTGTAATCCCAGCTACTCAGGAGACTGAGGCAGGAGAATCAGTTGAACCTGGGAGGCAGAGGTTGTGGTGAGTGAGATCACAACACTGCACTCCACCCTGGGCAATGGAGCAAAAAAGAAAAAGAAAGAAAGAAAAAGAAACTCAAGTGGATGCCTGTGCTGTTTGTATGGATCAAAAAAACTTATGGAAGGCTAAGTGAGACAGAGTCCATAACTCACCCCTGGGAACTGAAGCCGGGGTAGGGAGGAAAAGGCAACCCTTGGTTTTATTCTATTTTGTTTCTGTGCCTGTATTACTTTCACAATAAAATAAACAAACTAGTTTCACTTTCACAACATGAAACACTTTATCAGGATATGCGTTTTCCTCCAGCTCCCAATGGTTTCCCATTACTGAAGAAAAGCCTGCCAGCCTTCAGCTGTCCTCCAGGGCCTCACATGTGGGTGATCCTGCCTAAGCAGCCGGACCCCCACACTGGAACTGGAGACCCTCTGAGTTCAGACCCTACTGGGCAGGAAAAGAGAAGGAAGCTGTGGGTGCCTGGGGATGTGGCCCTGGGGACAAGCCCCTCTGCACAGAGAGAGCAGGCACAGAGGACGTGGGAGGGTGGGATTTCAGTCCCCTCTCCAGCAACTGGCTGGCAGCCAGGGTGGCTGGGGGCTCCCCAAGGGCAGGGGCTGGGGAAACTGACCTCTGTGTCCTGGCCATGGTGCCATCTTGCTGGGAGCATGACAGGCTGTGTTTCACCTGCCAATTTGGCGATGCTTTCTCCTTTGGCACATCCTGAGGGACTTTGTTCTGTACTGCCCACCTCTGGACCCTGGGTCTGATGGCCGAGCTGTAGGCCCCAAGGTTCAGCGTCCAGTCTGGCCCTGCTCTACCCATCCCCCAAATTTAAGGGTTCTGAAGAATTTGGTTTTGTTTCCTCCTCCCTCCCAAGAAGCTGGGGGGATTGCCCACACCCGGTGTCCCCCACATCTGCCCGGTGGGGGCTTGCCCACCCACGTGTCTGCAGCCTATGGGGCCTCCTCCTAGTGTCCCCAAGATACCTCATAAACCCTGATCCCGCCCGCACCTGCCCGCGTGACACCTCAGGTTCCAGTGGAGGACGCGGCAGCCTGCCATCCCGCCAGGCCTCCTCGACCCACCTCCAACCCACCTGGGATGTCTGAGCGTTCTGGGCCGGGTGCTTCTTGGAGCCTTTCACCCCACCCCATTTCCGGAGCAACAGGCTGGGCACCTGCTCCCGGGCTGGCCAGGCCAGGACCTCGGCAGGGGCCGCAGGACGCCTGAAGGGCTGGGCCGCAGGTGCAGGACCCTGCGCGGTGGAGCCGAGAGCGTCCCGCTTTCATGACGGGGCCTGTGACCCTCCCGCTGTCCCGCTCCCTCTGCTCGCCGCACGCACAGACTCGCGGCCCCGGGGGCGGAACCGACCAGCCCCGCAGGTTTTGTGCATGACCCGCCCAGGCGTGGGCTTTCCTGGAAAAACGTCCCTGGCAGCTTTCCTGCTTCCTTTAGCGTGACCCGCGCGTGCGGTGCCACCCGTGAAAATAATATATTCACTGTGTCGTTTGCTGTGAACACAGGGTAGTTCCTGAAACTCAGCGGCTTCCTATAAACAGGCTCCTTCCTCATCTGGGACGTGGGTCCCTGTCGGGTCCGCCGCCTCTTCCCCGGCCCCTCCCTCCTGTCTCTTTCATTTTCCCGGGACTCCGGGCGCACGCGCGGAGAAGCTGCATCCTGGAGGAGCGCGTCCTGGAGCGCACCAGGTGAGGCGCGGAGAGGGGCAGGTGGGGAGCCGGAGGGGCGGGCGGGAGGTGGGCTTGGTGCTGGGGGCTCGGTGTTAGGGCCTCTCAGTGCATTCATTTGGGTCGCCGTTCCGCGCTGGGATGAGGACTCTGGGGCTGCGGCGCCTCTGCCTCCAGGACCCTCACCCCTGCTCGCCCTGAGCGCAGGCCCGGGTCGCAGCGGGTGTGCCCGAGGAGGGGCGGGGACGAGCTGCCGGCCAGTGGGGACCTGCGTCTCTACCCTTCTGGAAGCTTGAAGGGACAGAGGCGGCGTCTAGGACCCGGAGCTCCACTGAGTCCGGTGGGTCGGGGCCCCCTCTGCCCTTTCTGATCCTCGGCCTCACCCGGAGCCGTGAGCAAAACGCACTCGCTCACATTCGTGCACACAAGCTGGTGTTCACACGCGCAGGCATCTCGCACGCAGACACGCGTGGACTGTGGCTCACTCTTCGCGGTCACGCCTCGCGTGCACTCAGCAAACTCGTGAAACTGAAACTGTGAGGCTCCCCTGCCCAGGCAGGCTCTCAGCTGCCCCTTCTCGCCCTCGTTTTGTGTTGACTCTGCAGCCATCCTCACATGCAGTTCCTTGCCCACTACTTGTTAGTCACCTGCAGCTGGAGAACCACATTTTCTGCCTCTAGTGGGTAGAGGATCCCCAGCTTCTTGGAGGCCCAGCACGTCCAGCTGCAGGGGCCAGGACAGGGGGCCTATGTCCAGCAGGGCGGGGGTGGTGGCAGGGCCTTTCCAGGGGGCTGCTGCTGAGCCCAGAGCAGAAGGACAAGAGGCCACCAGCAGAGGGTTGAGGAGGAAGGGTTGGCCGGGTCCAGCCCCCACCTAGAGTCCCCTTTGGGCCTGCCTCAGCAGAGACCAGGGCAGGGAGGTCCAACCGTAGGCCCTGGCAGGTGGTAGAACCAGATCTTCCCCTGTCCTCCCTGATACCCCTCAAATCCCTAGCTCCTGATCCCTTAAAAGTCATTCTCAAGTCAAAGTCAGGGGTCTACCAGGACTGTGGTACAGGCCCAGGGCTCCCCGCCACGGCTGACTCATTCCACAGCTTTCCAGTCACCTGCCAGGGGTGGGCTGAAGGGGAGGGCACGCCACCTGCTCCTAGTACCACGTGGGCCTAGGTGAGCTCCATGGCCTCTGTGGGCCTTGGGCATCTTCTGAGAGGTATTGGTGAAAGACAGTGTGGCATGTGCTGTGTGTGCTCATTCTCTATGGAGACATGGTGTCACCTGTGCTCCCTGAGCCCCTGCAGCAAGTGGGAAAGCATGCCGGTCCTCTTGTGTGGCGTGCCCTCCCCATCAGCCCACCCCTGGCAGGTAGCAGGGTGTGGAATGAGTCAGCTGTGGTGGGGAGCCCCTGGCCCACACAGCAGACCTGGAAGACCCCTGTCTTTGACTTGAGAATGACTGAAGGGCTCAGGAGGTAGGGAGTTGAGGGGCACCAGGGATGAGAGGGGCAGGTCTGGTTCTACTCCGAGGCTTCAGGCAGCAGACAGTGCGTGGCCGCAGCTCTGTCCAAGCAGCTGGTGTCAGTGGCATTGGGTTACTGCAGGGAATTTGCTCCGTTTATTAGAAGAAAACTCACCCTGGCAACACAGGACCCTCAGGTCACCAGCATGACCACTGATCACACAGAAGGACCCCAGTGAACCTGGCCCAAGGGACCTGAGCTTCCACACACCCTGCACCCGTGGGAGCTGGGACAGGCTGGCACCCGGAACAGGAGGAGCGGGAATAGGCATGCACAGGCATGCCAGGCGGTGTGTGGGCTTCCCTGGGCTTGTCACTGGGAACAGCTCCAAGCCTCTGCATCATCCCTGGCCAGGGAGCACTCAGAGCCTGGAGCCCGCTGTGCCTGGTGCCAGCTCCTCGGATGCCAACCCTGTTTTCATGGGTTCAGACAAATCTGGTTGCTGCCTCCATTTTTTTCCTGCTCTAGAAGTTTTGGGGCTCTGTGCCCCCAGTCTCCTGTACCACACGTGGAGCCCCTGGCGGGTCACTGCCCCACCTGCCACTTTCCCTGTGGCTGCACCCTGCCACTTGCCCTCCCTCTGGTTTTTACCAACTGCACAGTATTCAAATCGAGCCCTTGACTCTGGTCACTAGGATGGCAGGAGAGGACTCAGGCAGATGGAGCAGAGTGCCAGGGCTGCTGACAAAAACAGAATCAGCAACATCTGAGCTTGAGACCGTGAATAGTGTTTTAATCTAAGTGTGTCCCAAGTGTCACATGGGACAAGCTTTTACCATGACATCATTGGCTGTTTATCTGAGACTCTGATGTGACCATTTCTGCAGGGTCCACTGATGCCTGGTGACCTGAGGGGCCTGTGTCACTAGGGTGAGTTTTTGTCTAATAAACGGAGCAAATTCTGCAGCAACCTAATGTCGCTGACACCAGCTGCCTGGGCAGAGCTGGGGCCACACACTGTCTGCAGCCTGAAGCCTCGAAGTAGAACCAGACCTGCCCCTCTCGTCCCTGGTGCCCCTCAACTCCCTACCTCCTGAGCCCTTCAGTCATTCTCAAGTCAAAGTTAGGGGTCTTCCAGGCCTGCTGTGCAGGCCAGGAGCTCCCCACCACAGCTGACTCATTCCACACCTTTCCCATCTCCTGCCAGGGGTGGGCTGATGGGGAGGGCATGCCACCTGCTCCTAGTACCCTCTGGCCTAGCGCTCACCACCCTTCATCCCTGGCTGGACATGGGTCAGGATTGCCATTGTCAGAGGGCGCTCAATGGGGGAATTGGTGAAGGTGCTAGGAAGAAGGTGGGGCCAGTGAGGGGCAGTAAGAGGACCCGTGTGTGAGAAGCAGCAGCCACCACCACAGGTGGGCTGGAGGACTTGGCGGGAAGGCAGCATTGCTGGAATGGTGCATCCCAGGCTGTCAGGGGCTGGGACCATGGAGGAGATGGCCAGAAAGAGAAACAGTGCCAGCTTCTCACTCCCACTCCCCTTGCCCTAACCAGGGCAGCCCAGGGCCCAGGGCCATCAGGAAGCAATCTGGAAACGAGGCTGGGAGCCGGGGCTGCAGGGTCCACCCTGGGCAGCAGACGCATCTGCCAGCAGCTGGAGCCTCCGAGAGCAGAGGCTCCACCATGCTGCTGGCCCCATGGAATGCAGAGCAGGTGCGGGTGCACTTGGGACACTCGGGTGAGGGGAGGCAGACACAGCCTTGGCAGGAGGAGCTTGGCATGAAGCCAGGTGTGTGCAGCTGGCCCTTGGGGGCCTCCAGGACCCAGCTGCTGAGGTCTGGCTCAGGGTGCAGTTCTCTGCTGAATCAGGGCTGACTCAGGACACAGATGGGCAGCAGAGCCAACCCCCGGGTTGGCAGGTGGGGTGGACACAGCATTCTCGGGGCCCTGGAGATCTGTGGCCTTTGGCTGTGTGCCCAGAGTCCCCAGCCCTAACACAGAAGCAGGGGCAGCCCCTGGAGGCATGTGTGAAACAGACTCAGATGCCTTCCAGCCTCCAGGTAAGGACAGGACCCCCAGAGCAGCACGGGGAGAGCAGGAGGTCATCCCCTCCCAGATGAGGTGGGTGGGGAGCAGAGGGGAGCCCCCAGCAGCCTGACCCTCCCTACTGCCAGTCTGCACGGTTTCAAGGTGGGTGGCTGAGCTAGCATGGCAGAGTGTGGGTGAGGGGAGCCACACCCAGGACCCCGCCGGGGTCTCCTTGTGTGAATCTCATCTCCATGCCGGGGTCTCCAGGTGGCCTGGGTCTCCCACTGCATTGGGGGAGGGGGCTTTGTGATCGGCTCCCATTCCCCAAAGATGTCACGTTCTCATCCCAGAACCTTACATGGCAGACTGTGCAGATGGGATGAAGTCACAGGTGCTGAGCTGGGAAGTCTATCCTGGATCACCCGGGGGGGTCCTCGATGCTCTCCAGGAGAGGGAGGGAGGAGGAGGGGGAGTCAGGGAGATGAGGGAAGCAGCAGGGGCAGGAGGATGGTGGCAGAGGGGCCCTGAGCCAAGGGATGCAGATGCCTCTGGATGCTGGAGACCGAGAGGGACAGATTCCCCCTGCAGCCTCCAGAAGGGACCACCCCAGCCCACCCCTTGCATTTAGCCCAGGGAGACCCTGTCAGACTTTGATAAGGAACCAGGGAAGAGAAAGTAAGAGGAGGCGGCCTGGGTCTGTTCCTGGCAGGACAGCGGTTAAGGCCCAGCCGGAGCCCTGGGAGGAGGCTGAGGCACGATGGGGGTGGGGCCCCAGCCTGTCTCCCAGCCCATCTGAGCAGCCCTGAGGGGTCACACAGGAACGGGGTTGTTAGTGAGGGGCCACAAAGGGTCTCAGGTGTGGGTTCCCTCCTCTCACGCCCAGGCCGCGGCAGGGATGTGGGGTTCCCACAGAAGGGACTGGACTCTACCGAGCATCAAAGCTGCCTGGAGTGGGAACCCACACCTCGGGACACGGCACCCCCACCCGGCACCAGCCTTGAAGCCCGGGATGGTCCCTGAGCCTCAGCAGTGTGCTCCTGGCAGTGACAGCGTCCCCACACCTGGTCTCTGTGGCCGGCAGGGGCTTCCGTGTGGGGGGAGGACCACAGGGAGAGGGCAGGAATGACTGGTGGCTGCCTGTGGCTGTGCAGGGCCAGGGATGCCTGGGGACAGCGCCAGAGGGGGCTGCAGGGCCTGTTGGGGCAGGGGGAGCTTGGGGCAGTGGGAAGAGAAGGCCAGAGCCCATTTGCACGCCAGGTTCTCAGCAGGCCCAGCCTCTAGCCTCTGGAGGACTCCCAGGAACATGGTGTCCCCAGGGTTGGTGACATGTTCTGCTGTCACACTTTCGGGTTGTTTATTGTGTTTTGGAGAAACACATCTATAAATAGCATGTCTGAAGGTTGCCGTATAGAGGTCCCTCCTGGAAGTCCCACAGGTCATCTCAACAATGGGTGTGTGGTTTGCACTGGGAGTGCTCTCGGGAGGAGCAGGGCTAGAGTCGATGCCCTGCCCAGGGACTTTTCCCAGCAGGGGTGCAAACACGAGAGGGGGGTTGGCCTGGCCAGGAACGCTGGCAGGCACCCAGCTTCCTTTGAAGGCGAGTCGGCTGAAAGGCATGTCCTCCCAGGTCTCCGGCTGGGTCTTGCAAGTGTCCTGCCTGGAACAGACCCAGGCTGCCTCCTCTCACTTTCTATTCCCTGGTCCCTTATCAAAGTCGAGCAAGCACATCAGCAGGTTCATGCAAAAACACATCACCTGGTCCAGGTGAAGGCCTGACCTCTGACCAGCCCAGGCATCAGGCCCAAGCCCTTCCTGGGGGATGCAGGGCACCTCCCTTGTGCAAAGCTGAGCTCCTGCCTTGGGGGCAGGCGGGGCTTTGTGGAGCATCCACACAGGGACCCTTGGCCCCCAGTGGCTCTCAGGGTCCAGATCCACATGGACCAAGCACCTTCTGTATGCAGGGCATGAGCAGAGCCCCTCAGGGAGCACACAGGCGGGGACCTTGCTGGGGCCTGTGAGAGGCTCATCCTGCCTGGACGGCCCCTCCCCCCCGCACTTGGTTCCACAGAGGAGGTGGAGGCTGAGGTTTTGCTGGGCTAGTCAGCCTGTCTCTGCACAGAGTGAGGCCTCCAGAGGTGCAGGGGCTCCAGGGCACAGGAGGGCAAGGCAAGTCCCCTGTCGGAAGTATGGGCCTTCCATGGCGACCCTTCCTTCTTCTCAGTTCATGTCCCAGAGACAGTGGGAACTTGCAAGGTGGCTGTAAACGATGACAGTTGTCAGGAAGGTGTGTGATGGGGAAGGCTGGAGTGAAGGGCTCTGGTTCCAGGGCTCACCCCCAGCCAGGCGGCCCCCCTGCACTTCCCCTAGGAGAGTGTCCCACACTTTCCAGGCCTGCTGTGGTGTTTGGAAGGCCAGGGACCCTGCTCCCACACGGGTGAGAGGTTTCCTGGGTAGCAGCCCTTGGTGGCCCAGTCCTGGTGGATGTAAGTGTTGGTCTGCACAAAGGCTCAAGGTCCGGAGTTCATGGGGCTTGGCCTTCAAGCTAAAACATACCACCAGGCCACCAACAGGAGGCTGCAGGGAGCCACTGACCCGAGGGCCTGCACTGTGCCCAGGGCCTGGGGCTGGACCTGCAGGAGGGAGGGTGCCAGGAGTCTCCCAGCCTTGGCTCCCTGGGGTAGAATGCCTGACCACCTGCTCCCTGGGGTAGAATGCCTGACCACCTGCTCCCTGGGCCTTCACTGTAGACCCGCTCTGAGGCCCTAGGGGTGGCTGGACCGGCTGCAGAGGGCCATCGAGCAGTGCCCTCCCTCACCTCCAGCCAGGAGAGACCTTGGCCTGCCCTCTGCCATCATCCCCCAGAGACAGGGGGCTCCAGGACCTCTTCTGGCTGGGTCGGGGCCATCTGGGGCCAAAGGCTGTGCCACGATCAGCCAGAGGTGGCAGAGGAAAGAGCCTATGTCAGTCTGGGGCAGGAGCTGGGTGCCCACTGATGGCTGGGGGCAAGGTGGCATCCCCGAGGGATGGGCTTCCTCCAGAGACCAGCAGAAAGGTAGCCTAGCAACCCCAGCAGCCCAGACCATACGAGGACAGGCCCCTGAGGCGAGAGGATGGCCTGGCAGGCCCTGGAGTGGACTTGGAGGAACAGGAAGACCCAGGGAGCCCACGAAGTTGAGCCTAGGCCTTCAGCGCTTATACGGCATCCACATCACAGCCTTTCGGGGCCTACAAGGGCCCAGTGGGTCCCACCAGCATCCAGGCCAGAGGCAGAGACTACTCGAAAGGAAAGGTGTGAAGCTGGAGTCAGGCTCCAAGTTCTCAGCCCCCAGGTGGGCTGGAAATCCCAAAAAAGGCCGTCCTGAGCAGGCCCACCCTGGAAACACTGGGGGCCGACACCCGAGGCTCTCTGGGGCTAGGACTGAGAATCCCAGGGCCTGGCAGGGGAGGGCAGAGGCGACAGAAAAGGGCAGGCTCCTGCCTCTGCCCTGTGAAATGCAGCTGGACTCCCAGCCCCGTCTCGGGGTGTGACAGTGCCAGGCAGCAGCAGGAGGCACGGGGCTGGGAGGTGACTGCTGGCCACGCTCAGGGGGACCACATTCAGGCTGATGGGGATACTTGTGTGTCCTGCCTGAACCTTCCAAGTTAGGGAAAGTTATCTTGTAAAAATATCTCAGGAAAAGGGTTGAGTGGATCTTATCTCTAAGATACCAGGAAAACCCCTGTACCCAGAGTTGCCACACCTCTTTCTAGAACCTTCCATCCACAGCGGCTCCCAGCAGCCTCAGGGTGGTGAGCTGTTGGCACCCATCTGGGGACTGCCTGGAACTGACAGGCAGGGGCAGGAAGGCAGCAAAACTGAAGGCAGCCCAGCTCATAGCTCAGCGCCACGGCCAGCTGCCACATGGCCTCTGTGGAGACTCAGGATGCCACGGCCAGCTGCCACACCGCCTCTGTGGAGACTCAGGACTCCACGGCCAGCTGCCGCACGGCCTCTGTGGAGACTCAGCACCACAGCCAGCTGCCACATGGCCTCTGTGGAGACTCAGGACTGGTTCTGGCAGGACCTGGCAGGGGTATCTCCACCCCACCTCCAAGCTCCTAGTTGGATCTAGGTTCCAACTAGAACCTAGATCAGGATTCCGCCCATGTCCCACTGGAAAGCAGGTGTCTAGGGAAGGATGAAAGGAACAGCAAGGAGCCTGTCCCCCCTGTCCACCAGGGGCTGGGCAGCCACCAAGCAGCATCCTTTAGCCTGGGCCTGGGGCGAGTCCAGGCAGCAGTGGAGAGGGGACAGACTGAGGGACCTCGGTTCGCCTGAGTGTCCCGGACTCAGTCTGCATTCCCAGAAGAAGCAAAAGTGGAGGCATGCGCCCTTTGCAAAATGACTTCCAGGTAGATTCCAGATTCCAACACAAAACCAGCTGAAATTGCTGGAGGCGGGCAGATCACCTGAGGTCAGGAGTTGGAGACCAGCCTGGCCAAGATGGCAAAACCCCATCTCTACTAAAATACAAAAATTTGCTGAGGATGGTGGCGGGCACCTGTTGTCCCAGCTTCTCGGAAGCTGAGGCAGGAGAATCGCTTGAACTCAGGAGGCAGAGGTTGCAGTGAGCTGAGATCACACCCCCGCACTCCAGCCTGGGCGACAGAGTGAGACTCCGTCTCAAAAAAAAGAAAGGAAATAAAGAAATAGGAAAAACAATCAAATGAAGAAAGCCCAGAGACACGCAGCACCAGCCACACTAAGCCCAGAGACACACAGCACCAGCCACACTAAGCCCAGAGACACGTGGCACCAGCCACACTAAGCTCAGACACCCCACTTGCCCGGGACCTCTGGAAGACTCCTCCCCACACACAGACACCACAGGGACCACCCATCACACACCAGGAGCCTGAGTTCCACCCCTGGCCTGTTGTCAGCATGGAAGGAGAACAAGCTGGCAAGTGCCACAGGGAAGGGCCCTGCCCTGAGTGTGGCCGAGAGGTGGGGGGGGTCCCGGGGTCCAGCACCCCCTCAGTGTCCAGGCCTAGAACTGCCTCTGCCTGTCAGAAGAGGAGCCATACAGCCAGGGACCCCTTGTGTTTGCAGGCTCAAGGCAAGACAGCAAAAGAAGGCTCACCGGCTAGAAAGAGCCCAGCAGCCTGCCGTGCCTCGGAGAGCAGCAGAGGTGAAGCCGACTTGGGTGTTAGGAACGCACAGAGGTGAAAAAGATGTATTCGAAAGGACGGAACTGAGGGCTGCTCCGGGTGTGGGGTCGGTGGACTAGCAGGAGTCTACCCGCTGTGGGCAGGCTGTGTGGTCAGTGCCGGGCTTGGCTGGGGGAGGCGAACCATGGGTGCTGGTCGTGTGAGGGTCCTTGTGAGTGACAGGAGGGCTGCATAGGACCAATGAGGAGATGGACATGCTCCAGGATTGTAATGATGAAGCTCTGTGCCCTGGGCCTGCAGTGACATCAAACGCATGCTCCTAAGTAGGCAGAAAACTGATTTCATGGGTGGCTGAGGGGCTGGGGCTGGAAGCCAGTCTTAGTACAGCATCAGGTCAGACATGGCTGCCAAAGATTCCACCTGTCGTGACCCAGTTCTATGGGAAACACACTCAGGTACAGTTATGAGTAATTTATTATAAAACAAAAGGGCTGACCCACAAGGCAGATGGGGTCCCCTCCATGCTGTGGGTGACTCTGTCTCCTGCCCCTCCTCTGTGTCTTCTTCATGGCCAGCATCGCACATCCTCTGCAGGCACATGGAAGGTGGGGGGCTCTGGCATCCCAGGCACAGCCAGTCAGGGAAGAGCGTGGGGACCCCCAGCCTTCCAGGCCCGGCCAGGCAACAGCCACTCCCACTGTTCCCTTTGGTGGCCGTGGGGGGTCTCTGACCCATGGGGTTTCCTTCCTTCAGGGAGTGTCCCAAGAGCCACTGACAGGACCAGGGGACCCTGAGGCTCAAGTCCCGCCAGCCATGCAGACCTGCCCCCTGGCATTCACCAACCCCATTTCCCAGGCTCTCGGGGCCCTCCTGCTCCTGGCTGCCTCCTTGAGCGCTCAGAATGAAGGTAGGTCTCAGGGTCCCACCTCTCTGCTGGTGAAAGGATGGCCCAGCGGGATCATGGCAGGGGTAGGAGGGATGGACTAAGGTTGGGTCCAGACACCACCAGGCCCCTGATAATGACTGACTCTGCAGACCCAGGGCCTGGCCGTGTGGAGCTGGGCTGCCCCAGGCGGCGATGAGTGGGCCATTTCCCACCGTGGTTGGAGGGTGGTGGTGAGTGGGCCGTGGCCCACCGTGGATGGAGGATGGTAGTGAGTGGGCCATGGCCCGCTGTGGATGGAGAATGGTGGTGAGTGGGCTGTGGCCTGCCATGGTTGGGATGGTGGTGAGTGGGCCGTGGCCTGCCATGGTTGGAGAGTGGTGGTGAGTGGGCCGCGGCCTGCCGTGGGTGGAGGGTGGTGGTGAGCGGGCCATGTCCCGCTGTGGATGGTGGGCTGTGATGAGCAGGCTGGGTCCCTCTGTGGATGGTGGGTGGTGGTGCCTGCTGTGCTGTCTGGTGGGCAGAGCAATTGTTGGGAAGGACCAAGATTATGACCAGTTTCCAAGGGAGAGGGTCCAGGTCAGTTATGACCTGTGCCGTGGCCAGGGTCCCTTTGTCAGGTGTGCCTCAGATCTGTCAGGGTGGGTCTGCATTTGAACAGCATCCCCTGGTGATCTGCCCCAGCTCTCTAGACCACAACCTGTGCAGCAAAGTCACCTGAAGCTTTTTTTCTTTTCTTTTTTTTTTTTTTTTTTTTTTTGAGACAAGCTCTGGCTCTATCACCCAGGCTGGAGTGCAGTGGTGCAATCATAGCTCACTGCAGCCTTGACCTCCTGGGCTAAGGTGTTCCTCCCACCTCAGCCTCCCGAGTAGCCGGGACCACAGGCGCACACACCATACCTGGCTAAGTTGTGTATTTTTTGTAGAGATGGGGTTTTGCCATGTTGCTGAGGCTGGTCTCAAACTCCTGGGCTCAAGCGATCCTCCCACCTTGGCCTCCCAAAGTGCTGGGATTACAGGTGTGAGCCACTGAGCCACCCTAGGGGCTTTTAAAAGATATCAGAGCTCAGCCACATCCCAAAGCAGTTCAGTCAGAATCCTAAGAACAAACAAAAACCAAAACAGAAGAATCACAGGTGGAGGAGCTCATTTTTGGGGAGTTTCTGCCCCCACCCCCAACAGTGGTTCCAAAGTGTGCCTGGGCTGGAGCACTCCCTGGACAGCTGCCCACTGGCCTCAGGACACAGGGTGAATTTGTGCAATGGCCTGTAGAGGCCCTGCAGTCCCTGACCACTCAGTGCGTCCCAGGCAGGCAGCCAGCCTGTTAGCCAGAGGAAACTCAGTCCGGCCCAAAGACCAGGTGCCCCTGAATCCCACCCCTTCCCATGGGCACCAAGACCCCTGGCACTTGCTAGCAAGTGGCACCCGCCATGTGGGTTTGTATTTGGTGAAATGTGGCCAAATGGTGGCTCCGCCTAGCATGCTATGTGCTCCCTAAGAGCTCACCCTGCCGTCCGTCCGTCCATCTGTCTCCAGTCATGGGTGGATGTTAACACAGCAGGGACAGTAGTGGCATCAAGACTTCAGGCTGGTACCATGCTTGGGGCCCCACAACCTGAATCTCAGGCATCCTTGAGCTGGCTGCTGGGGCAAAGGCCCTGAACCTCCGAGGGGACAGCTGCAGGTGTCACTATTGGGCAGGGTTCACCCAGGAGGGAAAAGAGACAGACAGACTGACACACTGACCTGTTACAAGGACTTGACCTCCCAGGACTGTGGAGTTGTGTGTGGAGCCAGCCCAGCAGCCTGGAGCTGAGCGGGTGGTCGAGAGTGCAAAGGGGACAGGATTCAGGTCCCCTTGGGGGTGGCACAAGCAGGCTGGGCCCCATAGGACAGACTGGAACCTGTGTCTGCTCTGCTCACCCTGATGCTGGCCTGTGGGTGTCCGCAGAAGCCTGCGCCCTCACGTGCACCTGGCCTAGGCCTCCGAGAAGCTGAGGGAGGAGCTGGGGCCTGGCCACTGCTTCCCACCAACAGGGCGATTCAGCAGATCAGCAGCAGCACGCCTGCCAAAGCACAGGTGCCCACACATCCCCCAGGGTCTGGCTTCGCCCACCCCAGTGGAAATATACAGGGGAGGGAGTTGATAGGAACTGTCTTCATTCAAGTGGACACACTTGTGAACACACCCTAAGGAACAGACACGGTGTGAATGCAAGCACACACACACACAGACACACACACAAACCACACACAGACACAGATACACACTGACACACACAGACACACACAAACCACACAGACACACGGACACACACACACAGACACACACACACAAACCACACAGACACACACAGAGACACACAGACATACACACAGACACACACAGACACAAACCACACACACACAAACCACACAGACACACACAAATCACACACATACAAACTACACAGACACACACACACACGGCCACCCTCCTTTTTTGTGGCTATCTTATTCTTTGAACACAAGAATATGTGCTGATTGGATGGGATGGATGTATACATAGTTCATCGTGTCCCTTACAGGCCCTGTCTCCTGCCCTGGCCCTGGCCCTGGGCACAGCAGCCAGCCAATGCCCTGAGGCCCAGCCCTGACCCACATGTGCCCCCTGTTCTGGCCCCACAGGCTGGGATGTCCCCACCTGCACAGAGGGCGTGGTCTCTGTGTCCCAGGGCACAAACGTAGCAATGTCCTGCAACATCTCCAACACCTTCTCCCTTGTCACCATCACGTTGTGCCGCCTCAGAGAGAACAAGACCATCTTCCACAACGTGTCCCAAGGCCGCTTCTCCCGGGATGACTGGCAGCTCTGGGTTCAGGGAGGCGTGGCCCAGCTGTTGATCAAAGGTGTCCAGGACTCCCACGCTGGGCTGTACATGTGGCACCTCAGGGGACACCAGAGAAATAACAGATATATCACAATGGAGGTTTCAGGTGAGGGTGGGCTTGGGGAAGCAAGCAGGAGGGGAGTGGGACAGGATGTGGGGAGGGAGGGGCCTGGGCAGGGGGAGGGCTGAGACTGAGAGGGAAAGAGGAGGAACAGGCAAGGGGGGCCGCCAGGAGTCCGGATGGGGGGTGGAGAGCAAGGGTGGGTGATGGAGAGCAGGGGTGGGGGGTGGAGACCAAGGGTGGGGGTGGAGAGCAGGGGTGGGGGTGGAGAGCAAGGGTGGGGGTGGAGAATCACGGTGGAGGGTGGAGTCAGGGGGTGGAGAGTTGGGGTGGGGGCAACTTGACTTCCAGAGACAGTTCTTCTTTGGGAAGGGCAGCACTCAGGCAGGAGGCCCAGGGGACACAGACCCACAGTGGGGTGGGACCCACAGAGGGCAGCCGGAGCCCCACAAACAATGCAGACTATAAAGCCTCTGCTCCTCAAAGGAGCCCTGTCTGCCTGTCAGGGGTGGGGGCTGCGTTAAGCAAGGAGGAAGCCAAGGCAACCCCCCACCACCCCCACCCTGGCTGTGTGGGGAAACTGCACCCCAAATGCCTGTGCTCTGAGAGTCCCTCCAGACGCACAGCGCATGGCTTAGAGGCACCTGCCCTGCTTTTACTGGGGTCATCTGGAGGTGCTCATGGTCACCCACCCACCACTCTTGGTGACCACAAACGGGGCCTACCAGGACACCATGGTCCTGCCCCGCACATCCCGATCCCCCACTGTCCACCTCAGCAAGAGCCCAGACCACATGTGCGCTCGCCCTCCTGTCTTCAGGGCTGGTGCCATCCCCACCCTTCCCTGTCCCCGCCCCCCTCCTCCTGCCCTCAGGGAGGCTCACCACACCACCCTCTGCCTCAGCTCCCCCCACACAGGCCTGACCACCGCCCGCCCGTGTCCCCACCCATGTCCCCACTCACCCAGCCGCTGCCCCTCTGCCAGTCCTCCCCCAACTTGGGGCCCACAGCCCCCACCCCAGCGTCTTATTTGGTTCAACCAGAAAGCCTCAGTGGCTAGCAAGCCCCTCCCACCTGCGCCCCGTGCCCCAGCAGCCGCCACACCCCGAGCAGCCGCCCGTGCCCCACTGTGCAGGGTCACTGATTGCCCCGTCCCCAAACCCACTCCTCACCCCTCCCCTTCCTTTCCCTCAAAGCTCAGGAGCCTCCATGGCCCCTCCCAGTCCTCCCACCTCCACCACAGCCAGTTCCAATCCACCCAGGTCACCCAAATTGGGGTTCTGCTTTGCTCCCCACCCCCAGGTGGAAGAGCCCCCCCCCCCGGGAACCAGTGAACTCCTCTTGGACTCAGGTATGGGGCTCCGTAGATACCCTGGGGAATGCATCAGGGCAGGCCCCTCACCTGCCCTTGCATCTCTTCCCCAGAGCCCCAAGGCCTGAAGGACAGTGACAGTACACAGCTCCTGGAACCTGGCACATTCAGGGGTAGGTGTTCCCCTTGCTGCCCTGAGGCACCCGTCTCCTGGGTCTCCTCTCTCTGTGCTCCTGCACTGGCTCCCACTCCTGAGCCTCCCCAGCAGGGACTATGCAGACCTGGGGCTCATTCTCATCCCAGGGGGTGTGCAGGAGGAAGAGGAGGCTGTGGGCTACACGGAAGAGGTGGGGGGAGGGGATGCCCGGCCTGCAGGGTCTAGTGGGTGTTCTTTTGTGAGAGGATAGATAGATCATAGAAAAGAAAGACACAAGACATAGAGATAAGAAAAGAATTCAGTTGGGCCCGGGGGACAACTGCCACCAAGGGGCAGAGTCCAGCCGTGGCTCCAAATGCCAGGACAGGCTGGTATTTATTGTATACAGGGTAGGGGGCAGGGCTGGAGGGTGACTCATCTGACATGATTGGTAGGGGTCGAGCAAATCATGTACTGACAATACGGGGTCCACGTGGGCATAGTTCAGGGGGCCACATGGGTAGAGTACAGAGGGCCCCTCCCTCTCAGGCAGCCGCTGCAAGGTGGGGAGGCACATACGTCAGTGCCTTTCTATGCACCTTATCAGACAGATCAAAGGCTTTTAGGATTTCTCTATTCTTACTTCTCACAGCCTCTAAAAATTTACGAGGGAGCATTGGGTAGGAAAGTGGAACATGGAGGTGGACATGGATGGTGGCTGGCCATCAGAGCACAGCACCACAGAGAGGTGTTTAAGACCCTGGATGTCTGTGGGCTGGCCTGGCCAGTGTCAGACCTTCCTCAAGAGCCAGCAGAACAGTTTTCTCTGAATTCCCCAGTGAGAGGGAAACTCCCCCTCAAGGCCTGTTAAGAAATGGGCACCTCCCCAGATGCTGGCCTTACTGCAAGGCCTGCCTGCTAAGCAACGGGCACCTTCCCGGGCACTGGTGTTACCGCAAGGCCTGCCTGCTACCTTCCCGGGCACTGGTGTTACTGCAAGGCCTGCCTGCTAAGCAACAGGCACCTTCCCGGGCACTGGTGTTACCGCAAGGCCTGCCTGCTAAGCAACAGGTGCCTTCCCGGGTGCTGGCATTACAGTGAGACCTGCTTGCTAAGTAACTGGCACCTTCCCACGCACTGGTGTTACTGGCAAGGCATTTACTCTTGCCTCCTGATCACTTCTCACAATGTCCCTTCAGTTCTAAATTATATTTCACCTGATTATGTCTATACTTTAAGAATCAAATGTTCCTATACTAAAGCAAAGATTAATAGAGAATAATGATGTAATAAGATTGATTATATAATTGTGTGATTGAATCTAATATCTATTTGGTATCATAATAACTAAGTCATCAGTTGTCTATTATGTGGGACAGATTATGCCTCAGTCTTGCCGTGGCACGTGGGCAACTTTCTCTCCACATCAGCCCACCTGTCCATCCCTGAACTGTCCCCTTCAGGCTCAGAGGTCCCGTCTGTCCCCAGCGCTGGGTCCGGGCCTGTGCCAGGGGTGGTCACTGCTGTCTCCATCTTCACGCTCGCTGTGGTCATGCTCGCCTGCTACATGTGCCGCCGTTCCCGGCAACGCCAGAAGGTAGGATGCCCTGCACCTGCACCCCAGTGTGAGCGGGGTGGGGAGTCTTGGATGGGGCCAGCCCAGGCTGAGCTCACCCTCACTGTCCTCCACCCCCAGGGCTCCAGGACAGGGTAGGGAAGCACCAGTCTCAGAGAGCCAGTTCCCACCCGGGCCCAGCTGGCTATGGCCAAGAACACAGAGCCAGACTCCCACCAGACCCACTGTGCCCTCCCACAAACCGTCACTGTCCCCAGGACTCCCTGGAGTTTCTGAGCCAAAGGGGCCTCTCACTGAGGGTGCCATGGGAAGTGGGTTGGACCTCTAGCAGGCTCAGAACCCAGGGCTGGGGGTGTGTGAAGGGTGTGTGGTGAGGGTACGTGGTGTGCCTGGTGGTGGGGGTGTGCACGCAAGCACACCGTGAGTGTGAGCACACACCCGAGGGCAGAGCTGTGGACCCAGGGATGAGATGCTTACACACGCACCTCCTTCCGCCTTCCCCAGGTGAAGTTCCTCCCAGAACTCCAGATGAAGTTCTGAGCCCCCAGAGCGGGAACCCAGCAGGGTCTGAGCAGGACCCCCCCAGCCTGTGGATCCCAGCCACCAAGCCCACCCCGAGGCCTCCAGCACCGGGGTCGGACCCTCAGCACTTGGAGCACTGGGGCTGCTTGTCCCCAACCCTTGTTTCCAGATGCCACAGACCCTAACCACCTGCATGGCACGGGGGGCACAGGAGAGCTGGGCCTGAGCGATGATCTTGGGTGGTGGGGCCTGGGTCTCTTGTCCCACCGGAGGGCAGGGACGCCAGCTTGCTTGGGAGGGCCTGGGAGAGCAGGCAGCAGCCTGGACCTCTGTGTCAGCCACTCTGGGATGGGTGCAGACCCTTCCCCTCCACCCCCCAGGTCTTCCAAGCTCTGCTTCCTCAGTTTCCAAAATGGGACCACCTCACCACTGCAGTGACCGACCTACCAGGACCCACGCCCCTCCCTCCGCCCTCATCAAACCCGAAGACGCAGGCTGCCTTCTGCTGCCCTAGGCTGAGTCTATTCCTGAGTTCGGGATCTTCTCTCTCCACTCCCTGAGCTCTGCCCCCAAGCGAGGGGGCCGCTGCTGGAACCACAGAGATACTCCAGTTCAGGGCTTTGGGGGCTTTGGCCACGTACCTGTCCCTTGCCTATGAGAATAGCAGGTTTTGGGGACCCTCCCTCGGGAGCCCCAGGGGCCAAGGTTGGATAGGGTGTTAGAGGCTGGGATGGTGCCTGGCCCCACCACCAGGGGGCAGCGCAGGCCGGGCCGGGAAGAGGCGGTGGTGGCTTGGGCTCAGGCTCCGGCTGAGGAGTCGGGCGCTGCCCTCCGGGGCTAGACGTGCGTCCCTCAGTCCCTCGGCCGACTGGGGGGCGCCCCCTCCTGGCCACCCCACCTCCCGGGCCTCCTTGGACCCAGGTCTGTTGGTGCTTTTTGTCACTGCGGTGGAGCCCTTTGATGTCTTCTTGATGAGTGTGGGGTGAAAAAGCAACTCCTGGAATCCCCCTTCACTTTTCTGAAAAAGTTCCCTGACCAATCTTCGAAATAAAGAAAACGGAATGACTCACAAACATCCAAGTAGCTGGGAAATGCAATTTTTAAAATGAAAAACAAAAATCTAAAAGAAACATCTTTAGTGCCTTAAGCCCCAGAACGTCCCTACGGCATCCTAAAGATGAAGACTCAGGGAGCCCTCACTCCAGTGAAGTGAGCGTCTGGTGACCATGGCCTCGCAGAGCCAGCCACCCCGAGGGTAGGAGCGGAGCAGAGTCCAAAAGGGGCGAGTTTGTGTCTCAGGTTAAAATAAGGTTCGAGTCACCCTGTGCTGGGTCCAAGGCTCAACTGGGTCAGATTCTGTCCTGTGGGCACAGCACCCGGGACCCCCATGCAGTAGGGGGCCTCGAGGCTGTCACACCAGCCTACACAGGCTGAAGAGCGTTGGCGTGTCTTCAGGTCAATCAGAGTTCTTTCTTTTTCCTTTTCTTTTCTTTCTTTCTTTTTTTTTTTTTGAGACAGGGTCTAGGTCTGTCGCCCAGGCTGGAAGTACAAGGGCGTGATCAGGGCTCGATGCAGCCTCGACCTCCTGGGCTCAAGCGATTCTCCCACCCTGGCCTCCCAAAGTGTTGGGATTACAGGCGTGAGCCCCTGCACCCAGCCTCAGGTCATTCTGAAATTGGTAGTGTGGGTGGGGCACACGGTGGTCCCGGTGTCCCCTGCACACCCAGGCAGGAAACCTCGGAAGAGATCCTGGGGCTGGAGTCCCTGAGGATTTTCATCTTTTCCTGGCAACTTGTCTGTTTCCATTTTCCCTACTGGGATTTAGTGCTGGTCCTCACGCTGCCGTCCCCCTCGGTGTGTGGGGGTCTGTGTCCGCGTCTGCACCTCCAGCCCCGCCCAGCCCCGTGCTGTCCTCAGACACCCTGGCAGGTCCCGGCCTCAGGGATTCTGCCCTGCTGATCCCACTGCCTGGAATGCTGATCCGAGGCCTGTTGTTTTCGCCCACAGCCTCTTCCTGGGTTGGCCTTTGGGGGCCACACCTGAGCCCTGTTCTGCTGGTGGTCCATTGGCCTCCTCGAGGTCAGCTCTAGGTGGGAGGGTCCCCAGTCTGCACTGCCTCCTGCTCTTGCCACAGTGTCTGGCATAAAGACACCCGGTAAGCGCTGATGACTGAATGCACGCATGGAGCAGAGGCCAGAGGAAGGGCTGCTCTGGAAAGCACGTTAGCCCCACCTCTCCACATCCTTGCTGGGTGCTCCAGGGCCTCTGGGCAAGATTCTGCCCCCAAGCCCTCTGTCTCTTGTTTCTGGAGAGCCTGGGGGAGGAAAACTGGCTCCCCCAGGACCCTCAGCCCAGCAGACAACCTGCACCACCTCACAGCCCCACATGTGTCTTAGCACTGCCTGCTGTGTCTGGGGCCCCTGGGAGCAGCTCAGGGCTGCACACACATCTCTGCACACACGAAGTCTCAAGCATGCATCTCTGCACACACACGACACACACGTGTGAACCCCCTCCTGCACGTGTGCTGCAGATGCTGGCTCTGGGCACTGACATGGATGCTTCATCATTGTGGTGGGAGGCCCTCAGAACAGAGCAGTGCCCCCTTTCAGCAGACTCAGACCTCTTGGAGTCAGAGGCCGGGCATGGGTCTTCCTCAGCTCCCTGAGCTGAGCACTCCTGCCTGGCACGCTCCTCCCAGGAGGAGGGGGAACCTTAGGCCTGGACCATAGTTCAGCCCTCCCGCCCCAGGGATGGGGAACACAAAGCCTCCAGGTCGGCTGGTCAGCTGCAGCGTTGGGCACAGGCCTGGGCTCCTTTCACAGCCACACCTGGGGGGCTGGGTCTGGCCTGCCCTGCACACTGTGTGGGTGACTGACAGGTGGCTCCAGATTTCCGGGCATAAATCAGGTCCCAGTAGAAACTGCCACAGAGGACCAGGCAGGCTGGGTCGAGGCAGCCCTGCCCCTCACCTCAACCTGCCCCCAGCCAGGGGTCCCTTCTCAGTCCTCTCATCTGCCCAATCCCCGGTCTTGACCTCCTCCCTGTGGAGATGCAGAGGCAGGGTGGGGGCAGGGACACCATGTGGTGAGGACAGCTCTTGGGGAAGCAGCGCTGGGGAGGGGAAAGTGAGGCCGCCCAGCACCACCCTGGTCTGAGGCACCGCCTCCAGGAAGCCCTCTCTGAGCTCTGAAGCCTGCGGTCTGCTGTGTGCTTTTCTCTGTCAGGTCCTGCTTACCCAGAGGGGCTCAGCTGCACTCACCCGGCTGGGAGGGCTGGGTATGGGGAACATGGCCCAGCCCCCGAGGCTCCTGTTGCTGGTCCTCCTCCTGGCACTGGCCCGAGGCCTGCCTGAGGCCCTGGCCATCCAAGGTAAGAGCTTCCTGGACCCTCCTTGGCCACATCTCTGGAGCTCCCCCTGCCTTGTGAGCTCAGCACCCCCAGCCTGGGCCACAACACAGCCCCCGGGAAGCAGGTGGGATGTTGAGTGGCCTCCACCATCTGGAGACTCATTTAAGAGAAGGAGAAAGGGGGACCCCAGGTGGAGAGTGGCCGGGGCTGTCCAGGCAGGGCCACTGCTTTGGGAGGAAGAAGCCCCAAGGCCTTGGAGCATGAGGACAGCCCCCGGCACTGGTGCCCAGAGCTGCTCCAGGTCCTGTAAGGCACTGTGTCTTTGGCGACATGTCAGCCCCGGGCTGTCCCAAGCCCTACCACGGTTCCCTCAGGGAGGACATTCTCTGTCCTTCTGGCCAGCCTGGTGGTGACAGCCCAGGTCCTCCCTAGAGATGCAGCAGGCTCCCTGCTTCACGATTGCCCCCGTGGAAGGCTCTGTCAACATCACCTGCTCCACCAGTGGGACCCTGAGTGGGATCTACCTGAAGCAACTCTGGCCACAGCCCATAGACATCATTTACTACGAGGATGAGTTGATGCCCACAGTGAACACACTGTTCCGGGACCGTGTCAGCTTCTCGGGGTCACAGGACAAACTGACCATCACCATGCACCGCCTGCAGCCAGCAGACACTGGCACCTACACCTGCGAGGGCGTCACAGAGACTGATGTCTTCCGCCCCCGCCATGGCACCTTGGTCCTGGTGACAGGTAGGAAATGTGCCCACCCCGGGCCCCTCCCCCAGCTGCTGGCCAGGCCAGCTCCACAGCCCTTGTCGGGGTACCCTCCCTCCTACTGTTCTAGCTTCCAGCACTGTTCTAGCTTCCAGCCCACCCTCTCCCCAGCAGCTTTCTAGATAGCTGCCCCTCCTCCCCTCCACTGCCTCCCTGACCTGAACGCCAAATCCCAGGGGCTCTAACAAGATTCTCCACCGGATAATCCCTTCCTTCCTTTTTCCTTCTCAGAAGAACTGTCCCAAGGAGCACATAGATGCCCAGAGTTCCCGCCGACAGCCTCTGCCCTCTCTGCAGCCCTGATGGTGGTCTCCTTCCTCCTCGGGCTGGGCCTGGGGGTGGCGTGTGTGCTGGTGAGGATCCAGGTCAGTGTAAGCCCCGACTGCCACCTGCATCCCCACAATTGTCCCTCTCCTGAGAGCAGAGTGGGGGATGCCAAGGCCTCAAAGGAAAACCCCAGCACCCGATGCCTCCTCTGCAGGCTCCGGGAGCTCTCAGGGTGGAAGTGGCATGGTAGGGAGGGAGGGGAATCAGCAGTGAAGCTGGGGCCCGCGTGTGCATGTGTGTGGGTCTGCAGGTGTGAGTGTGGGACGGGGGGTCTCTGAGGCCTGCTGGAGTGTGCGGGCATGCTGTGTGGTCATGGGAAGGGGAGGGGGCCTTGGACAGGCACAGGGTCTGGTCTGTGGCCACTGCCCTCCGTCCTTGCTGTTTGTCTGGGACCAGAGTGGGGGCCTGCTCGGCCTGAGCTGGGGTGTCCAAGCCGCTTCCACCCTCCTTCTTCAGAGGCACTGCCCTGGGGTCCAACCCATCCCTGTCTGGGGAAGCCTCTGCCAGGGAGCCCTGGGGCTCAGGAGAACTAGGGGCCGGCTGAGGAGCCTCTCGGGGGTCCAGTGTTAAAATTAGAATTGACCAGAGTGGGGTGGGGTCCAGGACACCACGCCAGCCACAGTTGCAGATGACAGGTTCTGCTTTTCAGATGAAGAAAGTGTGCTCATCTCGGGATAAGGACTCAGCAGCATGTGTGGTGTATGAGGATATGTCCCACAGCCGCTGCAACACGCTGTCCTCCCCCAATCCATACCAGTGACCCAGTGCGCCTGCCATGCCCTGCCGGGGTCCCCCCACTACCTCCCCTGCCCCCACCATGGCCCTCATCCTGCCGCGACCCTCACCCTGCCGTGCCCCTCACCCTGCCGCGCCTCCTGCCCCACGGTCCATCCCCCTTGCACCACCACCAACTTCTGCCCCAACAACCCCCCTGCCCTGCGGTCCTCCCACTGACCCCCACCCCAGTGTCCCTGCCCCTCTGCACCCTCGGCCCACCGCATCCCCCACCCCGATGTCCTCCCACTGCCGCAGCAGAGTTTGGAGGGCCCAGCCCCACCCAGCTCCAACACAGAGGCAGTGGCCAGGCCCCACGGTGCTTCTTAGTGGACAATGACACCTCCTCCAGGAAGCCTTCCCTGCCCAGCCCACACCGCCACAGGGAGAAAACCTGACTGTCCTTTGGCTGTGTCTCCAAACCATGGCCAAGGAGGACTTCTCTGTGGGATGGGCCTGGGCACAAGACCCTGTCCCTTCAGTGCCAGCCCACTCACCAGCAGGCCCCCAAACCCCAGCAGCCAGGCAGAGAAGAGGAGGCCAGTCCCCCACCCAGCCTTACCAGAAATAAAGGCTTCTATGCTTCTTTTTCTGACTTCCGCATTTATGTCTCAGCCGCATGAGTGGAGGGGTGCGGGGGGCAGGGGGCTGACACTGCAGACCCTCCGCAAGCCTCAGCCTGTGGCTCCTCAACTGCCACCTTGGAGGTGGGGAAGAAAGCACTTCCCCACCCTAGCCCCAAAAGGAGTCCTGGGGGCCTCTGACCTAGAGAAGAAGCACATCCACCTGGACAGATGGAGGCTGGACCCCGGGGCCCTTCAGGAGCCTCAGGATGCCCCTTCCACCCCACCCCAGCGACACAGCCTCCAGAACGACGCCTCTGAGACCGACCCCAGGGCAGGCAGGGACCAGCAAGCTGAGCACTGGGCTGCTTCCCTCCACAGCTGAGCAGCCAAGCACGGCCTCTCCTGCCCTCCTCCTCGTTCTCAGAGGTCCTGGCAGGGAGAGGAGCCATAGCATGACTCTCATCCCAGGCCAGCGCAGCTCCAATGCTGCACCAGGGGATACCAGCCATCCTTCGACCAGCCGGGGAAAACGGAGGCACTGGCCCTCAGCCACTGCCTGGGGAGCTGCCAGGGCCCACACACTGTGCTTCACTGCCCCTGGGACACAGGCGGGGAGAGCCAAGATGGGGCCTTTGTGCAGGACCCTCACCCACGCCTCACACCTGCCCCTCACCCACAACCACACCTGCCCCTCACCTACTCCCCACAATTGCCCCTCATCTGCTCCCCACACCTGACCCTCACCCCCCACACCTGCCCCTCACCCACCCCACACCTGCCCCTAACCTACCCCCCACAACTGCCCCCCATCTGCCCCTCACCCACCCCCCCACACCTGCCCCTCATCCACCCTCAACACCTGCCCTTCACCCACCCCACATCCACCCCTCAAGTCCATCCTCCTGCCTCACTGATGCATAAACCAGGGGTCCTCCTTGTGTAGGACACGCCCCACAGCCTTGTCCAGCTGCCACTGTGCAGGCTCTAGGCCAGTGTCCTGGTGCACCTATGTCCAGGAGCACCCCCAGCCTCACATGGGCAGCCCTGGCGGGCCTCCAATCTTGAATGTGGTCTCTGTGACACCTGGAACACCTTCTGGACGGAGGCCCAAGTCCTCTCCAGCCCCTACAGTCCTGGCTGTGCCTGTCCAAGCTCTCTGAGCTGCCCTATCCCACCATCACAAAGAGAAATCCGAATCCCCTCCCTCCCCAGGCTGCCCTCATCCCACGCCTGCGGGGATTGGGGGCTGCTAGCATCCCAGCCACACTCAGCTGGCGGTCCACCTTGGCCACCATGTTCTCCTCGGCCCTGTACACAGAGGACCTCTTGTCAATACGAGAGAGTGCCTGACTGAGAAGACAGCTGCAGACCCAGAGGCTCTTGAGCCCCTGACCCCACATCTTCACCATCAAATCATCCGTCCAAGTCACAAAGACGAAAAACTATACGATCCGCCACACAGTGGGAGCTGTTAAACGTCTCTATAAAACACCACGAACAAAAATAAACAACAAACGTCCACAAACTCGGGGGAAATATTTGACAAGTAAATCACAGATCGAAGGTCAGTACGCTTAATTCAGACAAAGCCATATCAATCCATGGGAAGAAAACACGAACTAAAAATACCCAAATACCAAAATGAGCAATCAACACAGCAACCATTCCCATTGCTAGGTATCTGTGCAGCACCAGGTGAAATGAGGTAACTTTTCATCAACTGGGTTTCCAAAGGTGGAAATGTCATTTAAATATAAGGCCCCTTTTACCTGGAATTCCACTTCTATAAATGTATCTTTGGGAAATTATCTTTGTGCAGAAGAAAAGCTTCGGGGGCTGGATGAGGCGGCTCACACCTGTGATCCCAGCCCTTAGGGAGGCTGAGGCAGGCAAATCACGAGGTCAGGAGTTGGAGACCAGCCTGACCAACATGGTGAAGTCCCATCTCTACTAAAAATACAAAAATTAGCTGAGCATGGTGCCATGCGCCTGTGATCCCAGCTACTTGGGAGGCTGAGGCAGGAGAATCGCTTGAACACAGGAGGCAGAGGTTGCAGTGAGCTGAGATCATGCCATTGCACTCCAGCCTGGGCGACAGAGTGACACTCTGTCTCAAAAAAATAAAAGTTTAGAGGCATAATAATATTTATTGCAATGTTACTTTCAATAAGAAAAAATTGACAACTGAAGCCGGGTACCGTGCTTTGTACCTGTGGTCCCAGCTACTTAAGAGGCCAAGGTGGGAGGATTGCTTGAACCCAGGAGTTAGGGGCTGCAATGAGCTATGATTGAGCCACTGCACTCCAGCCTGGGTGGCAGAGTGAGACCCCATCTTTATCTTTTATGTATTTTTTATCTTTATTTTAATTTTTAATTAGAGACAGGGTTTTGTCATGTTGCTCAGGCTAGTCTCAGACTCCTGGGCTTAAGCAATCTTCCTGCCTCAGCCTCCCAAAGTGCTACTGGGGTTACAGGTGTGAGCCATTGTACCCAGCTGAGACCCCATCTTAAAAATATATATAACAGAAATATTAGATCCAAGATGGCCGACCACTAACAGCTCAGGATTGTAGCTCCCAGTGAAAGCTCAGAGAACGAGACGACGCCACATCATTAGACGAATTTTCGTCACTCACCGATTAGCCGACTCCCAGTGGAGGAGCCCCACGGGTCGCCAGCGCGACTCTTGTGGCCGCTGCAGCGGTTTTGCCGGCGTCTCGGCGCAGCAGCTCTTCACGCAGAGCCAACGGGACCGCTTCCCCTACTGACCAGAGTTTGGAGCTCCGGGAAGTCAGAGCCGCTTGTTGTGGACTCAAGAGGGAAGCCAGACCAGAGATTCCCGGGCAGAAGAGCACCATCAGTCCTATCGCTGCTATTTAGGCTGCCACAGTGGGTGGCTCGGATCCCAGCACTGGGAATCAGTAAGTCGGACGTCGACTCAGAAAACTAATTAGAAAGGCGGTTCATCTAAAATGAAGGGAAAAAAACAGCCTAAGAAGGCTGAGTATACTCAAAATCAGAACCCATCAGCAACGGAACAAGCCCTGATGGAAAAGGACTCATCAGCAACCGAACAAGCCCTGATGGAAAAGGACTCATCAGTAACGGAACAAGCCCTGATGGAAAAGGACTGTGTTCCATTATCTGAAGTAGGCTTTAAAAGGTGGATGATAAGAAACTTCTGGGAGTTAAAGGAACTTGTTCTAACCCAATGTAAAGAAACTAAGAACTTGGAAAAAAGGTTCGATGAAATGTTGAAAAGAATAGACAATATAGAGAGGAATACAAATGAACTTATGGAGTTGAAAAATACAACACGAGAACTGAGTGAAATATGTACAAGCTTAAACAGCCGAATGGATCAAGCAGAAGAAAGGGTATTAGAGGTCGAAGACCAACTTAATGAAACAAAACGACAAGACAAGAATAGAGAAAAAAGGATAAAAAGGAATGAGCAAAGTCTCCAAGAAATATGGGACTATGTGAAAAGACCTAATATACGCTTGATTGGTGTACCTGAATGTGACGGAGAGAATGAATTCAAGCTGGAAAATACTCTCCAGGACATTATCCAGGAAAATTTTCCTAATTTAGCAAAGCAGGACACTATTCAACCCCAGGCAATACAGAGAACACCACAAAGATATTCCTCAAGAAGACCAACCCCAAGGCACATAATCGTTAGATTCACCAAGATCGAAACGAAGGAGAAAATATTAAGGGCAGCCAGAGAGAAAGATCAAGTTACCCATAAAGGTAAGCCTATTAGGCTTACAGCAGATCTCTCAACGGAAACCCTACAAGCTAGAAGAGAGTGGGGGCCAATATTCAATATACTTAAAGAACAAAACTTTCAGCCCAGAATTTCATATCCTGCCAATTTAAGCTTTACATTTGAAGGAAAAATAAAATCTTTTAGGAACAAGCAAGTACTCAGAGATTTTATTACCACCAGGCCTGCTTTACAAGAACTTCTAAAAGAAGCATTATACACAGAAAGGAACAACCAGTATGATCCTTTCTAAAAATACACCAAAAAGTAAAGAGCATTAACATAAAGAAGAATTTTTATCAACAAAAGGACAAAATAGCCAGTTAATATCAAATGGCAGCAACCCTAAAGTTAAATCAACCAAATCTCCCAATCAAAAGATACAGACAAAAATCCAACGGTATATCCAAAGATATACATAGACTCAAAATAAAGGGTTGGAAAAAAAAAACGTACCAACCAAATGGAGAGCAAAAATAAATAAATAAAAAGCAGGAGTTGCAATTTTCACATTTGACAAAATAGATTTCAAAGCTATAAGGATACAAGGGTAAAAGGATTAATGTAACAATAAGAGATCTTAACACTCAGATACATAAGACACATAGATTTAGATTCAACGAGACAACAAATTGATAACGATATCCAGGATTTGAACTCAGAGCCAGAACAAATAAACACAATAGAGGTCTCCATTTTAAACACATAAAATATGCATTAACCACTTTAAACACTCAAAATATTGATCGGCCATTATTGAAACCCATTTTAGGAATGAAGTAATATTCCTTTTTCCCCCTTTTTCTTTTTTTCCCCTTCTTTTTCTCTTTTTCCCTAAAAAAAAAAAAAAAAAGAAAAAAAAATAAATATTAGAATTATATCTAGAAAAGCCACATTTCTTTTGTTTTGTTTAAAAAAATATATATATATATATATAACAGCTGAAGAAGGCCCTAAGTCTCCAAGCAGGAGAATTTTGCTATAGTGATTACAGCACATGCCGCAGGTGTTGAAAGGGCCCCATGGGCCGGGGGGCAGTTCATGCCTGTCATTCCAGCATTCTGGGGGGCTGAGGTGGGCAGATCACTTGAGGTCAGGAGTTCGAGACCAGCCTGGCAACATGGTGAAACCCTGTCTCCACTAAAAATACAAACATTAGCCAGGTGTGGTGGCACGCGTCTGTATTTCCAGCTGCTCGGGTGGCTCACTCAGGAGAATTGCTTGAACCCAGGAGGCAGAGGTTGTAGTAAGCTGAGATCACATCACTGCACTCCAGCCTGGGTGACAGGGTGAGACTGCATCTCAAAATAATAATTATAAATAAATAAATAATAATAAAAGGGTACCATGGAAAAATCTGTGACTTCACCCTAGGACCTTCACATGACACAATGAAGCCACACCGACGGTTGTAGAAGAGATGCCTGATGACACGTTTATTACAATATAGACGGTGTACGTGCTGCTTATAGGGATGAGTTCTGAGAAACGCCTCGCTAGGCAGTGTCATCACTGTGTGACGTCATCGGGTGAGTTCTGTGACCCAGACGTAGCGCCCAGGCATACCCAGTCTTCGTGGGGGAGCTGCTGTCATCCCATGGGACCACTGTTGCATGTGTGGCCCGTCACTGACCGAAAGGTCTTTTTGCTGAGCATGGCTATGCCTGTATGTATTTTTTTTTTCTGCAGGAATAAAATGATGGAATAGTACACACAAGGTGCTAGCAGTGGTTCTCTCTGGGTGGTGAGCTGTGGATTTAGTTTCTTCTTTCTCAGCACTTGTATTTGACAATAGTGCGTTAGCCAGGGCAGGGAATCCCAAGACATGCCAAGCTTGGCCTTCCAGGACAGGCTCCTCCAGTCCTCAGGGATTCCCAGGACTGTATCCAGCAGCATCACACTGTCCTGGGGCCTCATGGTGGCTTTTGCGGTGTCCACAGCCACTGCTGCTTTCTCTGAACCTGACACTCAGGCCCTCAGAACCAGGAGGCCACCAAACCCCTCTGTAAACATGAATAAGTCACTAGGGTACCCACATTTGGGGATCCCCTGGGACCCATGCACCAGCAGCTGTGTGGCTGGCTGGCTGGCTCACACTGGTTCCTGTATGTCCAGCACTGTCAGCTGGGACCCAGACAGTGACCAGGAAAAGATGAGAGGGCACAGGGATAAGGGGCTGGGGCTTGAGGTTCCAAGGACCCAGGAACCCAACACAGGGGACCTCCATCAATACGAGAGAGAGAGCCCCATGGCCTTGAACAAGTCATTGTCCCTCTGGACCTTCATTTTCCATCTGTAAATTTTGGAGCTCCCTGAGATCCTCCATTCCTCCTCATCCCCCCATGCTCAGGATTGTGCTCCCTGAGATCCTCCCTTTCTCATCCCCCCATACTCAGGACCATGCTCCCTGAGACCCTCCCCTCCTCATCCCCCCATACTCAGGACCGTGCTCCCTGAGATCCTCCACTCCTCCTCATCCCCCCATGCTCAGGACTGTGGTCCCTGAGATCCTCCCTTCCTCATCCCCCCATACTCAGGACCGTGCTCCCTGAGATCCTCCACTCCTCGTCTCCCCATGCTCAGGACTGTGCTCCCTAAGATCTCCACTCCTCCTCATCCCCCCATGCTCAGGACTGTGCTCCTTGAGATCCTTCCCTCCTCCTCATCCCCCATGCTCAGAACCGTGCTCCCTGAGATCCTCCTCTCTGCCTCATCCCCCCCATGCTTAGGCCTAGGTCCTCCTCCCCCCTTCCCAAAGTCTTCCTCTCCTCCTCCCAATTCCATGCTGCCTCCACTGCTTATCTGGGTGCCCAAAATTATTTCCACTTATCTGTCCACAGCCAGATGGCAAGGACCTGGAGGGCAGGGAGGCTCCTTCATGGTGTGTCCCCACCCCCACCAGCCTCAGGTGTAGAGGGCCCCGACTGAGCTGGCCATGTCCTGGGCATGCCGGGTCAATGTGCACGCCAGGTTATATTCTTCTCATGACAAAGCGTGTGCACTCGGTCTGAGTCCTGTCTCCCCCACCGTCTGTTTCTAGGACTGAGCCTCTTGGGGCTTGATTTTCACATTTGTAGAATGGGGACAAGATAATGCTTGTCAGAGCAAACGCTCTCCCAACTGTACAGACTTGCTTGACACCACGGAGACGGAAAGCAAAGGCCTTGACCATGGGGAAACCTTGGAGGAAGCCCCGCCCCATCCCTGGGCTGAAGCTTTGAATATTTCCTGGGGGTGGGGGGCTTTTAGACTTGGAGAAACTGAGTAAGCATCAGCCCAGGGCAGCCCTGTGCTTAGGTGGAAACCCTCAATGTGTAGCGTTCGCCCCTCACCCCAAAGTCTGAGACTGGCCATTGAGACCCCACTTGAAGGTCTTAAAGCTAAGCTCCCAACACAAGGTGCTGGCCAAGGAACCACGGTTGACAGGGAGGGGTTGGCAAGGCAGGCAGAGGGTTCCAAGGGGCCGGGCCTGTGCCACCCAGGGCCTCACCCCTCTCTACTCCAGGCTTGGCCCAGGCCCAAAGCCTGGACCAGCCCTGGGTGCCCTTGAGGCTCATGGCCTGAGTGCTGGCATCCTGAGGTAGGCGCTCTGTCCAGAAAGGAGATAGCCACTCAGGGCACACACACCTCAGGGAGTGAGGGCAGAGCTGTACCCGTCACAGCCAGAGAAAAGCACATCCTCAAAAACAGGCGCAGGAAGAGAAAGCTGTCAGCACCTACTTGGGCATGCCAGGGATGAAAGCTAGAATCCCCGATCCAGTGAAATCACTGGTGGAGTGAGCAACAGGAGAGCTGCGTTAGGGAGGGGCAAGATCCAGCTGAGGACGCCTCCCAGAGGGAAAAACAGAGAGAGAAAAAAGAAAACGCTAAGAGACACAGAAAACGGCAGAGAACACACAGTTAATAGAGGGATGAGAATGAGGAGCAATCTCCCAGAAGCAGAGAAGAGAGAGAACTCACATTACAGGAGCGGATCGAGGGCCACACAGGAGAGAAGGAAAACCCACAGGACACAGTCGAGGGACTGTAACGTCAAAAGCAGAGAGACGATCCCAAACTCAGATGAGCTCAGACAGAATTCTCAAAAACAACTTGGGGTTCAAGGAGACAAGGGAACAAATACTTCAGTACTAAAAGAAAAGAAGTTTGTACCTGGAATGTCTCCTCTAACTAAATTGTCATAAAATTTAAAATTTAAGTATATAATAAATATATTTTTGGGGTTTGTTTTTAGACAGAGTCTCGCTCTGTCCCCAGGCTGGGGTGCTATAACGCCATCTTGGCTCACTACAACCTCCATCTCTCAGGTTCAAGTTATTCTCCCACCTCAGCCTCCCAGGTAGCTGGGATTACAGGTGTGTACCACCAAGCCCAGCTAATTTTTGAATTTTTTAGTAGGGTTGGGGTTTTACCATGTTGGCCAGGTTAGTCTCAAACTCCTGACCTCAGGTGATCCATCTGCCTCAGCCTCCCACAGTGCTGGGGTTACAGGTGTGAGCCACTGCACATGGCTGTATAACAAGGTCTTAAGACACACATCTGAGAAGTAGACTGAAATCCCTCGTGGAGGCAGGGTCCAAGTAACAAGAAACCCAAACAAGCAGAAGATTCTTACAAGAGAAATGAGAAGCAATCACAGAGAGTTTATTTTGTCCAAAAAAGAAAAAGCAATGACAAAAAAAGAGCACAGAATCTACAGTGTATGTTCAATCTACATAACAATCTAGAACTAAAATTCTAGATAATAACAGTTTCATGGAGGGCGGAGACCAAGGGACGTGACTGCACACCGAGACACTTCTGTCAGAAACAAGATGTAGATAAGATGAGGCTCAGAAATCAAGCTGGGCAGCCAAAGTGAGAAACAGAACAGAAATGACTATATTTTAAGCCAGCAGAAAGAGCATCCAGTCAGAAGAGGAGAAAAAAACAAATGCAGAGAGTGTAGTGAATGGAACTGTGAATAAGATGACAAAATGAAGCCTTAATTTAACAGTAAGTGTAAGTCCTAATAACTGTGATTTATGATTGCAATAATTATAACAAAATTATAATAAATGCTTTTATAATAAATGTAAGTGGGCTACATTTGCTCATTAAAAGATAGTCATAAATTGGATTTAAAAGTAAAGATCAGGCACAATGGCTTATGCCTGTAATCCCAATGCTTTGGGAGGCTGAGGTGGATGGATCACTTGAGGTCAGGAGTTCAAGACCAGCCTGGCCAACATGGTAAAACCCCAACTCTACTAAAAAATTAAAAAATTAGCTGGGCATGGTGGCAGTGCCTGTAATCCCAGCTACTCGAGGGATGGAGGTGGGAGAATCACTTGAACCCAGGAGGTTGCAGTGAACCAAGATCATGCCACTGCACTCCAGCCTCGGCAACAGAGTAAGATCCTGTCTCTAATAAATAAATAAATAAATGTAAAGATTCAGCAATATGTTGTCTACAGAATATACCTATTTTTTTCTTTTCTTCCTTTTCTTTTTTGAGACAGGGTCTCACTCTGTTGCCCAGGCTGGAAGTGCAAGGGCTCAATCATAGCTCTGTGCAGCCTTGACCTCACAGGCTTAAGCCATCCTCCTGCCTCCTCCTGAGTAGCTGAGACTACAGGTGTGCACTACCATGCCCAGTTAATTTTTTTGAATATTTTGTAGAGATAGATCTCACTATGTTGCCCAGGCTGGTCTAAAATTCCTGGCCTCAAGCAATCCTCCCACCTCAGCCTCCCAAAGTGCTATGATTACAAACGTGAGCCACCACACTTGGCCTGAAACACCCTTTAAACAAAAGGACACCAATAGGTTGGAAATAAAAGGATGGAAAACTTATAAGAGGCAGATGGGAACCAGAAGAAAGCAAAAGTTTTCTCATCAACCTTATGTTCTGACAAAATGGAACAAGAGAATAAGATGTAACCAACATGAACACATGTGAAACTAAAAATAAAGACCAAATATGCAACCAGGAATAATGTAACCACAGAGAAAAACAGATACATCACCATTTAAGCCCACGCTTTTAATGTCCTCCTTCAGATCAGTCATGAGACTGGTTAACATGGACCTGCACGCTGGTCAAACAGAAAGCAGATGTTACTGTTGGTGTGCACAAAGCCTCGTTTAGATGCTCATTTACCATCCTCAGGAACTAAGAAAAGGATGAGATACAGACTGAGCATGGTGGCTCACGCCTGTGGTCTCAGCACTTTGGGAGGCGGAGGCAAGTGGATCACTTGGGCCCAGGCATTCCAGGCCAGCCTGGGCAACATGGCAAAATCCTGTCTCTACCAAAAATGCAAAAATTAACTGGATGTGGTGGTGTGTGCTTGTAATCCCAGCTACTTGGGAGGCTGAGGCAGGGGGATCCCTTGAGCCCAGGGTTTCAAGTTGCAGTGAGCTAAGATCATGCCATTGAACTCCAGCCTCAGTTACAGAGCAAGGCCCTGTCGAGAGGTTGGGGGGAGAGAGGGAGGGAGGGAAGGAGAGAGAGAGACAGAGAGAAAGGAAGGAAGGAAGGAAGACAGGGAATAAAAATTGTTCATTTCACCAAGAACCTGTCTTGAAAGAGAGAAAGAAAGAAAGAGAGAGAGAGAGAGAAAAAGAAAGAGGGAGGGAGAGAGAGAAAGAAAAGAAAGAAAGACAGGGAATAAAAATTGTTAATTTCACCACACCCAAAGACAACCATAGTTGACCACACAGACAGACAGGAAGCCACCTCTGGGGGCTCCCAAACGGTGGGTGTAACAGAAGCCCACACACAGGGCAGCTTGGAGGGTCAGGAGAGCGGCCACTCAGCAGGTGGAGCCTCAGCCTCTACAGGCCGAGGAGGCTGTCTAAGAAAATAAACAAAAAGAAAGATAAAATTACATACACAAGCAAATATTCATTTAGAATGAGAAAATAAATTTTAAGTTTTTAAAAAGAATCAACAACATCCAGGAAATAACAATATATTTAAGCTAACAGACACTGCAGATTGTATTTTTGCTGCTTCATTTTGCTGCCTGCTCTCTGGCCACCTCTTCACGTGCTGTGACATCATTTGTTTCTCTCCAGAGACTCCGAGGGAGAACAGGCTCCAGTCCTCTCCCAGCTCCTGGGGCTGCAGCGGCCCCGGTGTTCAGGCCTGTGGCTGCACCGCTTCAGTCTCTGACTCCATCACCACGTGGCCTTCTCCCAGGCCGTGGTTTCTCTCTTCACATCAGGACACCAGTCGTGTGGTTCCAGGCCATTCAGTAACCTCAACTTGATGAGATCTGCTAAGAACCTGTCTCCAATAAAACCCCATTCATAGGTTCCAGGTGGACACAGATTTCAGGCGACACCATTCCATCCAGGGCAACACCCCACTCTCAGATGGCTGGAAACAACATTCTGAGTCTCGGAGCAACTGCACACACATAAATATACCCGACCAAGCTACGCCCAGCTAAACACCCCAGCTCAGCGTCCCTTGGTCAGGACCCAGAAACGCTCTGGGCACCTGATGCCAGAGGAGACGGCAGTCTGGACCAACTGCTGTCAAACAGCTTGAGCATATTGAACACAACCAGCAGGTGAGGACATCGCCAGGCCTCCTCCAGGGCCTTGGGAGGGCTGAGGTCTGCAGTCAGGTGCTTCAGGGTAAACGGGCCCCAGCACTGCCAGGCCTCCTCTAGGGCCTTGGGAGGGCTGAGGTCTGCAGTCAGGTGCTTCAGGGTAAATGGTCCCAGCAGGGTCCAGCGGGAGAGGCTGCCTTGAGAGCCAGTGGTATGTGTGCAGCCTCAAAGGCTTGAAGGCAGGGTTGTCACTTACAGGTTGCAGGAGGGGAGGATGCCAGCACAGATCCCACATCAGAGACCCCACCTGCAGCAGCTTCCCCAACAGTTGACCGAGAACTCAGGGGCAGGCCCAAGTTCCACCAGCCCCAAGCTCCATGGCAGGAATTTCCAGCCCCCAGACTTCTACATGACCCGTTTGCCCCAGAGTCAGCTTTGGCACGAGGACACTCAGCTGAGTGGCAATGGGAGCTGGGAGCCTAAGTGACGTCCTCAAGCCCAAAGGTCAGGTTAGGGGCAAAGCTGGAGCCATGAGTAGGTTCTTGTTCCTCGGAATAAGTGACTTTTATACTCATTCAACAACTTTTTTTGAGACAGAGTCTCACTCTGTGGCTGGGGCTGGAGTGCAGTGGTGCAATCACAGCTCACTACAGCCTCTGCCTCCTGGGCTCAAGTGATCCTCCTGCCTCAGCCTCCCAAACAGCTAGGACTACTGGTGCACATCACCATACCAGGCTAATTTTTTTTCTTTGGTAGAGATAGGGTTTCTCTGTTGCCCAGCCTGGTTTCAAACTCCTGTGCAATTCACCTGCCTCTGCCTCCCAAAGTGCTGGGAGGCAGCGGCTCCAGCTTCATTCACAAATACTGACTCAGTGGCTGCTTTGGCCAGGGTGGCGGTCTAGGTGCTGGAGATATAGCAGAGAATAAACACACTCGGGGCCTTCTCCCTGGGCCCTGGGGGAGGCAGGGGGATAAGTGACATCCATAATGGAGCATCTGAGGTGTTGGGCAACAAGGGAGCTGATGAGAAAACAGGAGAGCTATGAGGGGTTGGGAGGAGCGGAGGACGCAAGGCCAGGGCCCAAGCCAGGGGCCTGAAGCGCCAGGGCCGTGTCCAGGAGAGGAACAGGAAGGCTGAGGTGCTGGGGTGGGGGCTCACAGTGTGCTTGGTGAACTGGTTGGAGGCACAAGTATGAGGTGAGGAATTGGGTCATGTGGGACAGGTGGGACAGGTGGGACAGGTGGGACAAGTGGGACAGGTGGGACAGGTGTAACAGGTGGGTCAGGTGTGATAGGTGGGTCAAGTGGGACAGGTGGGTCAGGTGGGACAGGTGTAACAGGTGGGTCAGGTGTGATAGGTGGGTCAAGTGGGACAGGTGGGTCAGGTGGGACAGGTGGGACAGGTGGGACAGATGGGTCGGGGGGAATGGGTGGGACAAGTGGGACAGGTAGGTGAGATGGGAAACTAAGCAACGTTTTCTCTCTGGGAGAGGTGAGAGAAAGCTTCAGGCCTGTGCAGATGGCCTTGGGGACTTGTAGCACAGCCGGGGCCCTGCTCGACACTGGCCGGGCATTGGGTCCAGGGTCGTGGGCCCAGAGAGTGGGTTCCATTTCCTATTCTGGACAAGATTAGCAGGGCAAGGCGAGCGGAACAGTGATGGTGCCTTCCCCTCCCCTGAGAACCTGGACCTCAGAACAGAGGGTGGGAGCTGCAGTGCAGGAGGAAAGGGCTTAGGCCACCCACCCACTCCCCACTCCCACCCATCCGCCCTGAACCCATCAGGTCCCATTTAGATGCAAAGGTGAGGGAATGCCAGGTGGGCTGGGGCATGGGGGTGGCTCTGTTTCTCTGGAAGCTTCCAAAGGCCCCCTGGGGAGAGAAGGGCCTCATCCGGCAGCCAGAGCAAGTTGGGCGTCCAGTGCTGCCCAGCAGCTGAATCAGGGAGTCAGGGCTGTCATGAGTCCACTTACTCCTCCCTCCCTGCCAGTGAGGGCTCTTGGATCTGGGACTCAGCACCCTGCAGCCCCTGTCCCCTCCCTGCCGCCCCCATGTAGAGCCACCTCTTGTTGGTGGGCCTCACTGAGGCTTGAAGCTGGGGGCACCAGTGAGTCTGCAGGGCCCACACTAAGCCCCAGCTGCTGAACGTGGGCGCCTCCATCCAGGCCATCTGCTTGGGGCCGTTGAGCTCCTGAATCAGGTACGTGGGGATGGGTGAAATGCTCCCTTCCCCGCCACCGCCACCACACAAAGGCAGAGGGATGAATGCCCTGGGCTGCCTGAAGGCCAGTCCCCTGGGGCAGCACCACGCAGATAGGGCCTCCCAAGGCAGGGGTCACAGGTGGGGAGTCACAGGTGGGGAGGTCACAGGTGGGGAGTCACAGGTGGGGGGTCACAGGTGGGGGTTACGGGGAGTTCACAGGTGGGGGATCACAGGTGGAGGGTTACAGGCTGAGGCTACAGGCAGCAGTCACAGGTGGGGGGGTCATAGGTGGGGGTCACAGGTGGGGGTCACAGGCAGAGGTTACAGGCAGGGGTCACAGGTGGGGGGGTCACAGACGGGGGTCAAGGCGGAGGTGACAGGCAGGGTCACAGGTGGGGGTACACAGGTGGGGGTCACAGCCAGGGGTTACAGGTGGGGTTCACAGGCAGGGGTCACTGGTGGGGGTTCACAGGTGAGAGTCACAGGCCAGGGGTCACAGATGGGGGTCAGAGGTAAGGGTCACAGGTGGGGTTCACAGGCGGTGTTCACAGGTAGGGGTCACACACTCTCCATTTTCCACTTGTTCTGTGTCAGCCTCTGCCTGGTGGAAAGGGTTACCAATGCTGTTGGAAAAATGGCCTCAGAGGACAGGACAGAGAATTACACTGTGGCCTGGGCAGCTGGAGTGGGGCCCAGGAGCTGGTGGTGGACATGGGGAAAAAGGAAGGGAGGAGGGAAAGGGAAGGGGATAAGGGGGCAAGGAGCGGAGGGGCAGGGAGCAGGGGGAGGACGGATGGGGCCAGGCCACCCCGAGGCCTGCAGGGTCAGCAGGGAGAACACCCATCGGCTCCCACTGGGGTGGGTCTGCCAGAATCCATCAGCCTGGAGGCCAGAACCCAGAGCTCAGCAGGCCTCACAGGGCAGCTGGAAGGGCAGGAGCCACGCAGAGGAGCCCTAGCCTCCCTGAGACATGGCGGGGTTGAAGCTGCTCCTGGCTCCTCCTCTCCCTTCTCCTCCCCACCCCCTCAGTCCCTCTGCTTGCTTGATTGGTGAAGGACAGTGGGGCGGGCTGATGGATGGATGGCCACTGGGCAGGGAGTTGCTGTCCAGCTGAGACTCAGGCTGCCCTGCATCCAGCAGGCAGCCTCTAGGAACCCCAAGCCTCCCTGTCTCCAGGCTGTGGGCAGGTGGCTGTCCTGCTCGGAGACAACCCTGGGCCTGGAGCTCTTTAGGTGGCCCCAGCACATCTGCCTCTCCCTCAGGTTCAAGCCATCAGCTTCACCCCATTATTGAATGCATTTAGTCTTCATGAGGGCCCACAGGGACCTGGGGAGACCCTGTCTCTCCTTTAACGAAACCAGGCCTGAGCCAGGAAGAGGTGGCCCAGGCCATATCAGGGAGGTCTGGAAGACACCCACCTGCCCCAGGCAATGATGATGGGGATGGAGGTTCCCCTTGGGAGAGACCTCAACCTCCCCTTCCCTGCGGAAGTGGGGAGTTGCCCCCAGGGCAGCTGGACGAGCTCTTCAGGAGCTGCACAGGGTGGAGGAGGGGCTCTGCCTGGGGCAAAGACCTCCAGGATGGGGTGCCCCCCCAATACAGGGACACGAGCATCAGAGGCCGAGGCCACCGCAAATGGTCGGGCTGTTCCCACACTCAGCCTGCCTGGCCCAGGTCCCCCACACCTTGGGCCACACGGTGAGTACCCCTCCCCTAGCTTCTGGGGAAACAGCCTGTACCATCCTGTGCACCAACTCTTGGGACTTCCTGAGTTGAAGATCAAAGTCTGCCCTAGACCACGAAGAAGGATACCAGAAACCAGGGGAGGGTGAAGATGCTGTGGGTGCCGGCCACACAGCTGCCCTTCACCTTCCTTACCCACAGATCGGGGCTGCTGTGGGATTTGGGAAACAGCTCCTGGAGGCCAGAGCAGAAGGCCTGGCTCCAAGGCTAGAGTGCCTGGCTGTCGTGACCGCAGAAGGAAAGCCAGGGTGCAGAGGGAAAGCCGGGGTGCAGAGGGAAAGCCAGGGTGCAGAGGGAAAGCTGGGTGCAGAGGCGAGGAGCCGGCCAGACCCATGCCCCCAGCCGCTGGGCAAGGTCAAGCCGAGGTTCAGGCCGGGCTGACACCGCTGGGGGCCGCGCTTCCTGTTTCTCATGGTGGTCAAGGAGGCGGCATCCTGCCTCTCTCTCTTCTGCCACGGCATTTACCCCCAGAGCAGGGCTTCAAACCACCACCCTCCCCTGGCCTGGGACCTCCAGCAGGCACCCCAGCTGCCTGGGACACCTCCACCCACAACAGGACTCCCTGTCCTAAAAAGACCCCTGCCTGGGTTTCTGCCCCAGTGGCCCTTGATGGGCCCATCAGGGAGGATGGAATTTCCCAGCACTGCTAAAGGCTCAGCACCCAAAAGAGTGTCTTGAGCTTTGGGCCAAACAGCCCCCAGCCCTGTAGTGCAGGCCGGGAGAGGGCAGCCCAGAGGATGCCCCACCTGCCTCAGGCCTCCTGGGTCCCTATGCCAGCGGGTGACTTGGAAAAGTGCTTCTCTGCGGGGGGCCCCAGACCCCATGGAAGTGGTTTTGCTCAGGTGGGAGACTGCATCACCTCACCCCGACGTCTCCCTCCTGGGAGCAGGAATTGGGAGCCAGGTCCTGGGGGGGTAGCAGGAGGTGGTCACTGCCGGTGCTGCCTGGCTGAGACCCCAGCCCCACCAGGCCCAGGCTCTGGGACCAGGCTGCTCTGCTCCCTGCATCCGCCCTCACCCCGGGCTTCGGAAACCTCAGCACAAGAGAGAGATCTGCAAAGGGACCTGAGTTTTTCCAACTCCCTCTCCCTGTCGTGGGCCCTAATTTCACATTTGCTGGTCTTCAAAGTCCCAGCCTGGGAAGCCGAAGAGACCCACTTCTCAGTAAGTCCTTGGGCCCGGTCGCTTGGCCGCTGGCCTACCTGAACACAACGCTTCGAGAAGAGGCCGAGCAGCCTCAGTGGCTGAAAACTGCGTTCCACCAGCGCAGACACCTTTACCTACCCTGTAGCAGAGGCCCTGTGCCGGCTGCTACTTAGCTTCCCAGAGAGCCTGCCCCACCCAGCCCCACCTTGAAGACAAGAGGGGTCTGGGAAGAGCAGTGGGAGGAACACTAGATATGGGGGTCCCTGCCAGTAGACAGAGGGCTGCAAAGTGGTGTACAGGCCATGTGGGGCAGCCCCTGTCTTGCTCAGATGTGAGAAGGCCCAGGCCCTCCCTGGCACCCCCAGGAGAGAACACCTTGACCCTCAGAGTCCTCTACTGCTCCTCCCATACCCTCAGCGGGGCAGGACCTGGGACCTCAGATCCCCCAGGCCCCAGGCGGCCACCTTTCTCACACCTGGGGGTGGTGCCTTGGGATGGGGCTAGTCTGCACAGACTCCCTGCTGTTCTCCCAGCTCCTTGGGCCCCAGCCTCCCTGCTGAGGGCCAGGGGACCATGGAGCCAGAGAGCAGGGCTCCGCCCCGGAAGCCCCTGCAGTCCTGCCATCTCCAGGACCAGCTCTGGGGCCCCAGCGCAGACATGCACCCCTGGTCCTGGTCACCGAGCTCTGTGCATGCGGGGGCCTTCAGACAGCACGGTGGGGGGCCTTGTGATGGAAAAGGTGGTCAGTCATATCATCCTGGTCTTTCCCCATCTCTGCCCATCAGCCTGGCCACCTCACTGCCCCCAAGACCTCCTTGCTGGGCACAGCTGGGTTTGTGGGGCCTGAGGCTTCTCCACGTCCAGGGGGCAGCTTCCCTCACTCACATCCTGCACACCTCCCTCCAGGCCCGCCTGGAACCCCCTTGTCTCTGCTGAAATCCTCTGGGCCAGCCCCAGCCTGCCCTGAGCTGGGATGGGCCTGCCTCTGAGGCCCCTACTGCCCAAAGGCAGCTCCCAGAATGTGGCCTCCCAGCTCGGTGGGCCAGAGACCAGGTGGCCATAGCCCTAGCAGCCTGCACTGGGCTGGCCACAGCCGAGAAGGGCTGCCTGCCCTCTGGTGGAGAGGTGAGGCACAGGCAGCAGGCTGCCTGCCAGCACTTCCTTGCCTGCAAGGGAGTTTGACTAACGGGTGGGGAAACTGAGACCCAGAGGCAGCAGAGACTTTTGACAAGAGATGGAGTACCCCCTCCCCACCAGGACACCTCAAGGTGAATTCCCAGTGGACTGGGCAGTCATGCACCAATGAGAAGTCCCCCCAGGGCTGTTGCCCTCTCACAGAGAAATGCACACCCCACAGGTTCTGCCTGATTTGGGGAGAGCCCAGAGTATGAGACTTTAGGAGCCAGCCTGAGAGCTGGGGTTTGCTGGGAGCAGCAGGACTCACGCCCCAAAGTCAGTGGCATGTGGAACTTCAGGGGAAGTAGGGTAGCAGCCCATCTTCTCAGCACACAGAGGGCCCCTGAAGCCAGTGAGGAAGAGCAGAATGCACGGTCAGGTCTCAAACAAGATGACAGCTTTGATACATGTGAAAAGACCCAGCTCACTCATCATTACAGAAATGCAAAACGCAGCTCACAAATGCAATTTTCACCCATGAAATAGTAAAAGTCTCAAAAATCTATAGTCCAGTATTGGCCACGGCGTGGGAACACAGTCTCCCGCACCAGGTTTTGTTCACAGAATAGAAGAGGAATACACACAACGCAGGAAGAAAATAGCAACGCGGCCAGCACAGGACTCAGCCCGTGACCCCAGCACTGTGGGAGGCCGAGGCAGGAGGATCCTTTGAGCCCAGGAGTTCCAGACCAGCCTGGCCAACGTGGCGAAACCTGGTCTCTACTAAAAAATACAAAAATGCGCTGGGCGTGGTGGCATGCGCCTGAAATCCCAGCTACTCACTGGGGGGTAGTAGCAGGAGGATCGCTTGGGCTCCAGGAAGTTCAGGCTGCAATAAGATATGATTCTGCCACTGCACTCCAGCCTGGGTGACAGAGTGAGACCCTGCCTAAAAAAAAAGAAAAGAAAAGAAGGCCGGGTGAGATGCTATATCCCCAGCACTTTGGGAGACCAAGGTAGGAGAATCACTTGAGGTCAGAAGTTCAAGAGCAGCCTGTCCAATATGGTAAAACCTCGTCTCTACTAAAAATACAAAAATTAGCCAGGTGTATTGGTGCGTGCCTGTAATCCCAGTTACTCGGGAGGCTGAGGCAGGAGAATTGCTTGAACCCAGGAGGCAGAGGTTGTAGTGAGCCAAGATGGCACCATTACACTCCAACCTGAGTGGCAGAACAAGACTCTGTCTCAAAAAAAAAAAAGAAAAAAAGAAAAGGAAAGGAAAACAGCAGCCCACCAGAAAAGTGAGCGGGAGGTGCCTGAGGAGGAGACGCAGAGCCTGAAGCTCAGGCATGCCCCTCACCAGGGCAGGGACCTCACAGGCTGAGCCCAGCCACCCGTCCGTCCAGCGAAGTTGAAAGGCCCAACCTTGGCAGATGCCATCCAGGTTGGAGGGCACTGAATTCTGCTGACTGGTAGAGGGGGCAGGGAATATTTTGCCAGCTTTGGAGAAGAAGCCCTACGAAGTCACTGACCTCCATCCTGCTGTCTGATGGGCGCCTGGCTGCCCCGACTGCCCCCATGTCCATGTCTCATAGGGGGCTGAAGAAATCGCTGAGGGGTCTGTGCACTATGGGAGACCCCTCACCCCAGACGCTTGAAGGACAGCTGCAGATGTATCTGAGGAAATGGCCCCATCAAGCTCCATGGTCAGTCCCTCAGTGCGGGGAGCCGGGCAGGCCCGAGAGGCTGTCGGAGCTGAATTTATAAGGGACAAATACTCATCATAAAGAACAAGCCTCAGTGAGTCTGCGTGGCCAGCAGTCTCCTGTCTGTGCAGGGTATTCATGTGTCAGGGCTGAGTGTTCTGGGATTGCTCTAGAGGCCAGCAAGGGCTGCCAGTCTGTCAGGGTGGGAAAGTCTAAGCCATAGAACCCGGTTTCCTTTCTTACCTGATGTTTTCCTGCCAGAGCACCGTGGGCTGTTACTTGCCTTGAGTTGGAAGCGGTTTGCATTTACACCTGTAAATGTATTCATCCTTTTAATTTATGTAAGGTCTTTTTTGTTTTGTTTTGGTTTGGTTTTTGAGATGGAGTCTGGCTCTGTCACCCAGGCTGGAGTGCAGTGGCACAATCTCAGCTCACTGCACCCTCCGCCACCTGGGTTCAAGCTCTCCTGTTTCAACCTCTCGAGTAGCTGGGATTACAGGTGCTCACCACCATACCTGGCTAATTTTTGCATTTTTAGTAGAGATAGGGTTTCACCATGTTGGCCAGGATGGTCTCGAACTCCTGACCTCAAGTGATCCACCCACCTCAGCCTCCCAAAGTGCGAGGATTACAGGCATGAGCCACCGTGCCTGGCCAAATTTTGGTTTTCTACTGCTATGTGATAACATTAGGCCCCAGCAACACGTCACTGTAAGGAAAAATAAAAGTGCTGCCATAACTGGAAAAAAAAAAAGCCAGTCTGAGTGCTGATCAGTGACTGCTTGGTGACAGCCTCGTGGGCAAGGGCTATGCCCCTCTCCATCCTCCCCTGTGCGTCTCAACCTTCCTGAAGTTACGAGCAGAGGGAAGGGGTGAGGGGTCTCCGCGGTGACCAGGAGAACGAGGTGAAACCACAGCACAGACAGGGACTCACTCCGTGAGGAAGCAGGGACCTGAAGCGGGGGGCGTCACGCTGCCCATGTGGGCAAAAAGAATACAGGTGGTCCAAGGAGGGTCTCACGCCTGTGCTGGTCTCCAACGTCACAGGAGGAGCAGGAGCCACGGGGGCTTCTGGGCAGGAAGTGGAGCTGGGATCCCATTGCCCATCCCTTTCTACCACTTGAATTTTTGCCTTGGCCCTAGGGCCTGTCCTGGGTTTGTTGGTTGGTTGGTTTTGTTTTACTGAGTTACTCCAGAGGCTGGCAGGAACTTAGGCATTCATTCACTTGGTTCACTCCACAGCAGTTATGGGGGACTGACTCCGCCTGGCCCAGGCTCAGTGTTGGAGATGGGGCACCAATCCCCCTGCCCTCCTGCTGGCCTGCCCTGTGACCTCCACCTCCCACATGGCTTCCCAGAGACTTAGCCAGCCCCGGAATTTGTTAAGGCCAAGGCCCCTTAACAAATTCCGCATTTTCTGTAAACCCGTAGGTGCCTCCTAGAGCTTCTGCTGCTCTGAACCAACCCTGACAGACCCCTGCACCACATGTGCTTTGCCCAACTGCCTCCGCAGACACAATTCTGAGATCTTAATGACCCCACATTCAACCCCCTCCGCGGCCTGAGGCCCCTGTCCAGTGAGGGGTGTGCCCTGGGTTGTGTCCTTGGGGACTCTACGAACACTCGGTCACTGTGGATTCCTGGGGCTCCCGGGCCTGTCACTGACACCCAGGCTTTCCAACAAAGTGGAGAGCTCCTCGTTTTGAACCCAGTTTCCAGTCCTATCTCCCAGATCTTCAGCTTGTCACCCCAGGCCCTTCAGGAGTGAAAATCACGAACCTACCCATTGGGCCATCTGCAAAACTAGAGCCAGCATTCTGCAGGTGGACGCTGGCTGTCCCCTCTCCCAGAGCTCCCTGGGCCCCCTTGCTGACCCCTGGAGCCCTGCTCTGCCTGCTGGTGGCCTCTCCCTTTCCTCTGCTGCCTCAGAGGCGTGGGGGCCTCCACGGGGTCTTGCTTCTCCCTCATGCCACACTCTCCCCTCTGCACCCTTGCTCATGCCCACTCCCCTGGCCACATAGCCAGGCGCTCACGTTGCCTCTGCCCAGAGCCCCACCCCAGGCACCTCCACCACCTACAGAGTCCTCAACTGTAGCTCTGCCCCGAGAGGCATATAGGAGGCTGCTCTGGCCAGAGTGACCTGCCAGGTCCAGGGTGTCCTGTGTGGGCAGGGAGGAGCCTGGAGCTGGGCAAGGGGGCACAGGGAGGAGCTTAGAGCTGGGCGAGGGGCACAGGGAGGAGCTTAGAGCTGGGCAAGGGGGAACAGTTCTCAGGAAGGTTGCCCAGCCGCTAGCTACAGCTCTGGGGGATTGGCAACGGTTCCATTCTCCCATGCTGGGGTTTGTCTGATCATTTCCTTGAGATGACGCTGTTTCCACTGCGCACAGTCCTGGCTGTGTCATCCCTCCCAGCCCACGACTTCCAGGTAGATGCTGCTTGGGTTACTAAGGGAGATGAATGGGGTGTTTGATGGAGACCTGCCCCTCAGGGCAAGCATTGGGGTGAGGACATAGCACACGCAGCCTCCAGCAAACAGGAGGGGCCCGGCAGGGACTCAGACCCAAGCGAGCCCTCCCCAGACCCGCTACCCACACGCACACACACAAGCTTCCTATGCGCTGCCCGCTCTGGCCATGTGTGACTCTCCCCCCAGCCTCGCCCCTCCCGGCTGTTCCTGTTCCAGTGCCTCCTCTTCCTCCCAGCCTCGCTGGCTCTCACTCAGCTCTCCCTCAGCCCTTCTGGCCTCCGTCCAGGAGGAACCTGGGGCCAGGCCCTTCCCACACCCGGCACAGCAGCCCTCACTTCACTGTAACGGGAACTGGAGATGAGTCCCTGTTTGCTTTTCTATTTTGTCAGCTTGTGAATAATTTACAAATGTAAACACATGGACAATAAGAAAAACTTTTATTAAAAATTGTAATATTAATGCAAACATAGAAAACCTTGTACCTGTAGCCAGTAAGTTTGCAAGCACAGACGTCTTAAGCAAAGAAGAAAGCCCTTCTGGTCTTGTGAGTTGTGGTTCAGGGGCTAGACCACATCACATGACTGGTGATGACGTTCCTGCCAGCCACCAACTGCAGGGGAGGTACACTGTCTGCCGGCTCACCGATTCCCGTCTGGGCGCGGTGCTGGGTCATTCTTCCGGAATGCTCTCATTACTTAGGATTGCAGGCATCGTGGCATAGCTGGGAGCCACGGATGTGTGGTGAGATGATTCCTAGGATGATGGAGCAGCAGACACCTCATGATAGGCAAGATAAGGCCACTGGGATCCCGAAGTCATGCAGTTTATGAGATGTTTATCTGCCTGCCAAGATGGGCTGACTCCTGCATCTTAGGTCAGGATGGGATGCATTTTGCTCTATTAGAAAAGCAAAAGTCACTTTGTGTTCTCTTTGCACTTTGGAAGACCCATAAGGATATTAAACACAGGAGCTACCAATCCTTACAAGAGAACTGCTCCAAAAAGCCATTTCAAAACTAACTTCGCAGGGCGTTGGGGGAAGCAGGGCAGGAGGGAAGGAAAGGAAGGATAGGAGGAAGAGGAGGCTGAGGGGAATGGGGAGGTTGGACTGAGGGGTGGGCAGCAGCTAGCAGGCAGTTGGGAGCTCAGGGTTGGGGGCTTCCAGGCATCTGTACACTAATGTTTACAACCCCAGACAGAAATTGGAATTATGCTCTTTTCATATGTAACGTTTCATTTGGCCTACTCGACGGAAGGTTAAATAAAATGTCCACTAAACCTCATCAGTACTAAGGTGCTAATACCCTCCTTGCAACGTGACTAAAGCCAGCAGTGGAGGAGCTGCTCAGAACCAGGAGACTGGAAGGTGTCCTTAGCGGTGCTGCCTTTAGACCAACTGCACTGTGGCTGTTTCACCCAAGGTACTGGAAGATTTCTTTTCCAGATCATAAACCACTTCAAACATCCTCCTGTAATAGTTCATTTCCAATAAAATGCCATTAGGACAGCATTAGTCACAGCAGCTAAGGTATGGAAGCAACCTAAGTGTCCCTCAGTGAATAAATGGATAACAAAAAAGTACACATACACCTTAGAACACCACCGAGTCTTTAAAAAGAAGGAAATCTTCCCGGGCATGGTGGCTTATGCCTGTAATCTCAGCACTGGGAGGCCAAGGTGGGCAGATCACAAGGCCAGATCAAGACCATCCTGGCTAACAAGATGAGACCCCATCTCTATTAAAAATACAAAAAATTAGCCAGGCATGGTGGCACGTGCCTGTAGTCCCAGATCCCAGATACTCGGGAGCCTGAGGCAGGGGAATCGCTTAAAACCAGGAGGTGAAGGCTGCAGTGAGCCAAGATGGCGCCACAGCACTCAAGCCTGGGTGACAGAGCGAGACTCAGTCTCAAAAAAAAAAAGGCAATCTGTCATTGTTGACAACATGGATAAACCTGAAGGACATCATTAAGGGAAATGAGCCAGGCATAGAAACATAAATCTGCACGATCCCACTGAAATACATGTGGAGTGCAGAAAAAGTGGAAATCAAATGAGGGAGTAGAAGGTTGGGCATGGTGGTTGGGCAAGATGGCTCACCCCTGTAATCCCAGCCCTTGGGAGGCCAAAGAAAGCGGATCACCTGAGGCCAAGAGTTCAAGACCAGCCTGGCCAACATGGTGAAACCCCATCTCTACCAAAAATACAAAAATTGGCTGGGCGCAGTGACTCACACCTGTAATCCCAGCACTTTGGAGGGCTGAGGCAGCCGGATCACGAGGTCAGGAGATGGAGACCATCCTGGCCAATATGTGAAACCCTGTTTCTACTAAAAATACAAAAAATACCTGGGCGTGGCAGCACGCATCTGTAGTCTCAGCTACTGGGAGGCTGAGGCAGGAGAATTGCTTGAACCTGGGAGGAGGAGGTTGCAGTGAGCCGAGATCACGTCACTGTACTCTAGCCTGGCAACAAAGAGAGACTCCATCTCGAGAAAAATAAAAAATACAAAAAGCAGCCAGGTGTGGTGGCAGGTGCCTGTACTTCCAGCTACTTGGGAGGCTGAGGCAAAATCATGGCTGAAACCCAGGAATCGGAGGTTGCAGTGAGCTGAGATCGCACCATTGCACTCCAGCCTGGGCAACAGAGTGAGACTCAATCTCAAAATAATAATAATAGTAATAATGGTGGTTACCAGGGGCTGGGGTGGAGAGGTTGGGAGAGGTGGTCAAAGGCTAGGCGGGACATCTGCTTGACATCCATCCAACAACATGATGACTGTCGTCAACAACAATGTATTTTTCCATGTTTTTGTTTTTGAGACTCGCTCTGTCGCCCAGGCTAGAGTGCAGTGGCCCTAACTTGGCTCACTGCAAACTGTGCCTCCTGGATTCAAGTGATTCTCATGTCTCAGCCTACTGAAGAGCCTAGATTACAGGCATGCACCACCACATCTGGCTAAATTTTGTATGTCTAGGAGAGACAGGTTTTCACCACATTGGCCAGACTAGTCTGAAGCTCCTGAAGTCATGTGATCCAACCACCTGGGCCTCCCAAAGTGCTGAGATTGCAGGAGTTAGCCACTGCACCTGGCCTTTTTGAAAATTTTAAACATAGATTTTAAGTGTTCTCCCCGCAAAAGAAGTACGTTTAGATGCATATGTTAATTTGCTCAATGTAACATTCCACAATGTATACAATATTTCAAGACAATATTTTACATAATAAATATATACAATTCTTGTTAATTTAAAAAATAGGCCAGGTGTGGTGATCACCTGAGGCTGGAGTGCAGTGGCACCTACCTATAATCCTAGCACTTTGAGAGGCCAAGGTGGGTGGATCACTTGAGGTCAGAAATTCGAGATCAGCTGGTCAACATAGTGAAACCCCATCTCTACTAAAAATACAAATATTAGTCAGGTGTGGTGGCAGCACCTGTAATCCCAGCTACTCGGGAGGCTGAGGCACAAGAATTGCTTGAACCCGGGAGGTGGAGGTTGCAGTGAGCCGAGATTGCACCATTGCACTCCAGCCTGTGCAAGAGTGAGATTCCATCTCAAAATAATAATAACAGTAATAATAAATGTTAAACAACTTTTTAAAATGGGGTTTCGCTCTTGTACAACCTCAGTGAATGTACAATTAAGTTTGTGCACTTATTATAAACTTAACATTAAAAAACTACAACAATTTTATGCTAATAGTATGCATGCTGTTTTGGGGGAGAAGGATGCTGACATTTGCAATTTAATACTGTAACTAACAACGTTTTACAGCATAATAATATAACGAGCCCCTGCAAGCTCTCCTCCAACACCAAACTAAGTATTCCCAGTGACTTAGACTGTGCTGCTCCTGTCCCAGCCCCAGAATGTGCAGCACGTTCTTGCCTTACGAGGAACCCCCCCACCGTGTGTATATCTAAGTCATATGTTATTTATTTAATTATTATTTTTTATTTATTTGAGACGGAGTCTCGCTCTGTCACCCAGGCTGGAGGGCAGTGGCAGGATCTCGGCTCACGGCAACCTCCATCTCCCGGGTTCAAGCGATTCTCCTGCCTCAACCTCCCGAGTAGCAGGGACTCCAGGCGCGCACCCCCACGCCGGGTCTAAGTCATCCGTTTTACGGGTTGGTGAGATATTGAGCTGCCTAACAGGACGGGTGATGCGTGCACACGTGGTCACCGCGGAAACAGTCGCGTTCACGGCAGAATCCAGGCCATGACCATCGCAAACTCATTTCAACCTCGCCAGATGTTTGACGTTCTTCATTAATTCAACAAAACTCCTCTGAGCAGAACGCCAAGGGCCAGCTCGAAGGCGGGGTCAGGAGAGCTGTTTGGGTCTTTTTCGTTTTCCATCCTGGGTGACCCCGCAGTCCGGTCCGCAGCGCCCAGCGTCTCCTCAGTCGGCCCCAAGGCCCGATCCAGGGGCTCGGGCGGGGCCCGCAGCCCAGAACCCTCCCCTCCTCTCCCCGCAGCCCCGCGCCCCCCATTCTCCAACGCCCGCCTCGGAAGCGATGTGGCCCCAAGACAGGCAGCAAGCGCAGGCTCGACCCCGGCGCCCCGGCAACCCCTGCCCTTGCAGCTCTCGAGCGCAGGACCGCCGGCCGGCCCTCCTGGGCCACCGTAGCAGGGATCGCCAAATGCAGCGAGCCCAAGGGCCTAGCACCGCCCCCTCTGGCCACATGACCCGGTCTTGGCCAATCACGGCGTACCAAATTCAGCCTTAGTGATTGGGCCAACGTGACCCCAGCTAGGCCAATTAGAGCCCACCCCCTTCAACTAAGGCAGCCGGCTTTGGGCATCCAGCTGAGTCTGGTGGGGTCAAGCTCTCCGAGGCCTGCGCCAAGTCCATTGCGAATGAGTCTCCCAAAGTACGTACAGGAGAATCGGAAACCTCAGCCCAATCCCGCCGCGGGCGGTGCCCTGCGCTCCGCCGTGGGGTCTGGCTGGGGTGGGCCCGAGGCCCCCGGGCCCCGGCTTACGGCCGCGGGCGCGTCTGGTCTGCGTCCTGACCCAGAGGGACCCGTGAGCCGGGCCGTACCAGGTGGCCCTGGGGTTGGGGTTGCTGCCACGGAAGCCCAGCCCTGTGGACACCTGCGTGGCGCTCGCACAGCCCGGGTCCTGGGCCCTGGGGACCCAGCCCGGCAGCAGGGGCTCGTGGGGACGGAGGGCGGTTAGGATTGCTGGGTACAACACCGGACTCCCAGTTAATGTTTTTGTTTTATTAACGTATTTTTTGTAGAGATGGGTCTCGCTCTGTTGCCCAGGCTGGTCTTGAACTCCTGGCCTCAAGCTGTCCTCCCGCCTTGGCCTCCTGAGTAGCTGGGACTACAGGCCTGAGACAGCACTCTCGGCTCAGTTAAGATTTTTGTTGAACTATAATGCACCTACTATGGAATTCACCTCCTGAAAGCGTACGGCTTTGTATATATTATTCGGAGATACGCAGCCATCCTCACTATCTCATGTGACACCGTTTTTGTTGCCCCAGAAAGAAACCCTGTGCCAGTGAGCAGTCACTCCCCACAGCCCCCTAAGTCTGCTTCAGCCCATATAGATTTATCTCTATCTTGTTCGGCACGTACTAAAAATTATTTGTTGTTGGCTGGGCATGGTGGCTCATGCCTGTAATCCCAGCACTTTGGGCGGATCAGGAGGTCAAGAGATGGAGACCGTCCAGGCCAACATGGTGAAACCCCCGTCTCTACTAAAACAAAAATTAGCTGGGTGTGGCGGCACACCTATAGCTCCAGTTATTCGGGGGCTGAGAGAAGATAATTGCTTGAACCCAGGAGGCAGAGGTCGCAATGAGCCGTGATGGCACCACCGCACTCCAACCTGGGCGACGAGCGAAACTCCGTCTCAAGAAAAAAAATTATTAAAAAAAAAAAAATTATTGCGCTTCACAGACGCCTCGTTCTACCCCCTCCCTTGTGCAGTTTAGAAGCAATTGACCAGCATTCACGTTAAAATGGAGATCATAAGACTAAGAGAAGAAGCTCTGTGGCAATAAGATACCAAATTACAAACAGGACCTAAGCCCAGGCCTGGGGAGGGGTAAGTCATGCACCCTGCAGTCAAGAAGAAACTGTTCTAAAGGCCATAGGGTTTTCTTTTTCTTTGGCAGCAAAACAAGCACTGGCCTCAAGACAAGCAACACTGAAACAATTGTCATCCTCCACCAGCAGACCCTGATCCACACCCTGCTCCACCAGCCACAACTACTGCTTTCCTTGGGCAAGAGAGTGGAGTCACTTGGTCACCCAGGCTGAAGTTCAGTGGCACCATCTCTGCTCACAGCAACCTCTGCCTCCCTGGTTCAAGCGAGTCTCCTGCCTCAGCCTCCCAAGCAGCTGGAATTTACAGGTGCCCACCACCATGCCGGGCTAATTTTTGTATTTTTAGTAGAGATGAGGTTTACCACGTTGGCCAGGCTGGTCTCGAACTCCTGACCTCAGGTGATCCACCTCCCTTGGCCAGAGTGCCGGGTTTGCAGGCGTGAGCCACCAGGCCCAGCTGTTTTTTAGCTGGGCCTCCCAAAGAGGGCCCCAGGCATAGAATATGATCAGAACAGACAAGGCCCCCTCTGGTTTCGTCTGTTTCTTTGTTACTCAGCCACTCCTTGCTCTCATTCCTCTGACTCATAGGCAGCCCTTCCAAGAGTTTTGTGTACAGGTGTTTTTTCATCTCAAGAGACAATAGATTTAAATGCCCATTCTTGTTACCACTCTTAGCAAGCTAGGAGCGGCAGGGGAGATCCTATGGGGGTAATCAGGAACCCACAGCAACATTTTCCTTTTTATCTTCAGATAAACATTTTATTTTAGAAGAGATGTGGATAGCCACATAAGGTGTAGGCAGTAGGGCACTCTTGTTAACATCTGACACTAGTTTGGTGTTTGTTATGTAATTAATGAGCTAATATTGACACATTGTTATTGACAAAGGCCCACATTTAGTTTCTATCACCTTGGTTTCACTAGGTGTCCTTTTCCTATCCCAGGAGCCCATCCTGGACCCCACAGGACACTCAGTCCTTGGGTCTCAGGCTCCTCCCAGCTTCCTTCATGTTTGATGACCTTGGCAGTTTTGAGGAGTGCTGGCCAGGTGTTTTGGAGGGTGTCCCTTGTTGGGATTGGGCTGATATATTTCTCTTGGTTAGACAGAGAATATGGGTTTTGGGAGAAAGACTGCAGGGTTGAAGTCCCCTCCTCATTGAAGCCTATCAAGGGCACCCACTCTCCACCTGCCGGGTCATGGGTGGGGCTGGCCTGGGCCACCTGGCTGACTCGGAGTTAGTCAGGTTCTCCACCGCAAAGTCCCCCTACCCACACAGTGACCTTGGTAGGGAAGTCACTATTTGCAGCCCCTAAAGAAGGTGTGGGGGGTTAGGCTGCCCCTCCCTAGGGTAGAGTGTCTACGTGAATTACTTGGAATTCCTTTGTGAGAGATTCTTCTCCCCACTTATTTATTTACTCAGTCATTTCCTTATATCGGTATGGACTTGCGGAGATTTATGCTGTGAGTTATGAGCCAACATGGTGCTAGTTTTTTCATCAGCTTTTCACCTTCTAGCTGTATTACCAGGGCTGCCACAACTAAATGCCACAGCTGGGTGGCTTAAACAACAGGTGTTTCTCTTCTCTCAGTTATGGAGTCTGGATGTCTGCAATCAGGCTGCCAGCAGGGTGGGTTCCTCCTGAGGCCTCTCTGTGGCTTGAGGAAGGTGCCCTCTACCTTCGTCCTCATGTGGCCTCTCCCATCGTCCTCATGTGGCCTCTCCCTGTGTCCTCACGTGGCCTCTCCTCTGTGTGCTCACTCCTGGTGTTTCTTCCTCTTCTTAGAAAGACAGGCATCTTGTCCAGGTGTGGTGGTTCACACCTATAATCCCACACTTTGGGAGGTCAAAGTGGGGGGATCACTTGAACCCAGGAGTTCAAGACCAGCCTGGGCGATATAGTGAGGACCCCGACTCTACTTAAAAAAAAAAAAAAAAAAAGACACCAACCAATCTGATCAGATCAGGTCCCCCCCACCAACCCTCATGACCTCATTGAAGCTTAATCATTTCCTCAAAGGCTCTGTCTCCAAATGTAGTCACATTAGGGCTTCAACTTGGGATTTTGGGGCAAAGAAATTCAGTACATAACACTAGCACTGCAAGATGCTCCAGGATCATGTATATTTGCTGTTCCAGTCCTAGAATCAGCCATTTAGCCAAGTAGCTATGGTTCTTTTCACTGGAGAATGGTCTTAAAGACCAAGATCTGATGGCTAAGTGTGCTCATTGCTGCTTGGATGTCCTTGCTTCTCAGTGGACAGAATAAAGAGATAGATGTGTGTATACGAAGCTATGTATATACACATCTATTTGTACACATACCAGAGTAGCTATATGAAGCATGAGATGATACTAATGTCTCTAATTCTAACCTGTTACCACATGAATCATTCTAGCCTTTCCCCTCGTTTATCTGTAAGCTCTCATTCCCATAGTGAGAAACCTGACCCCTACCACCCACCATCCACCTACTCACTTGTTCACTTCCAGAGTATATGTATAGTGGTTTCAGAATTATTAGCTGGTATCCCCATGGGAAATGCCTTTATCAACTAGAGAACAGTGTTGACATCCTCAGTCTTTAGTACTACAGACTCCACCCACGTCCAAAGTTACTGAGGTCAGCACCCTTCATTGAGGCTGTTACATGCATTTGTAATACAGTTACAGTCTCTTGTCACCATCTGAATTCCATCCTGGGATTCTCCATCTCCGAAGTGATTAAATTTGCACACATTAATGCCAATTCTCTCTCCTGTACAGTCTATGGATTTTGATATGTGTAGTTTTGTGTATTCCGCATTATACAGAATACTACATTATCACATAGAATTGTTTCACTGTCCTGAAATCCTCTGTGTTCCATCTGTTCACCCCCGTCCTTTTTTTTTTTTTTTTGAGACAAGGTCTCACTCTGTCACCCAGGCCAGAGTGCAGTGGTGCAGTCTCAGCTGACTGCAACCTCCACCTCCCAGGTTCAAGCAATTCTCTTGCCTCAGCCTCTCAAGTAGCTGGGATTACAGGTGTCTGCCACCATGCCCGGCTAATTTTTTTGTATTTTTTGGTAGAGACGGGTTTCACCATGTTGGCCAGGCTGGTCTCCAACTCCTTACCTCAAGTGATTCATCGGCCTCAGTCTCCCACAGTGCTGGGATGACAGGTGTGAGCCACTGCATGCAGCCGTCCTCTCTCCTCTTGAACTGAAAACTACTGATCTTTCTACTGTCTCCATAATTTTGCTCTTCTCAGAGCATCATATAAGGGAACTACACAGTACGCAGCCTTTCTCCACCGGCTTCTTTCACCCTCATTCACCATAAGTTTCTCCATTATATACATGGTGGTTGTGGACATGAATGTCTAACCTGTACCATTGAAAAGTATGTTTATTGTGCTAAGAGCTTTTTAATCATAAAATAGGTGAAATCAATTATATTTCACCTAATGGTTTTCTTTGCCTGAGTTAGTGATGGTTTTTCTTCTGTATCATATTAACAGAACAAATTACACTGATATTGTCTGATGCTAAACTAGAGAAACCCAGACCATCAGGTCTAGCTAGCTAATATTTTATTTCTAATTTTTTCTTTTTTCTTTTTTTTAGAGAGAGGATCTCACTCTGTCACCAGGCACCCAGGCTGGAGTACAGGGGCACAATTACAGCTCAGTGCACCCTCAAACTCCTAGGCTCAAGTGATCCTCCCAAAATCAGCAACCCGAGTAGCTGGGACTGCAGGTGCATGCCACCATGTCAGCTAATTTTTAAATTTTTTTGTGGCAACAAAGTCTATATTTTGCCCAGAATTAATTTTTATTTTTTTTTTAAGTATCGACAGAGTCTCACCATGTGCTTCATGCTGGTCTTGAACTCCTGGGCTGAAGTGATCCCCCACTTTCAGCTTCCCAAAGTGCTGGGATTACAGGCATGAGCCACTTCACCTGGCCCCTGATATTTTATTTTGTATTTTTTGCACCTAAATCCAGAGTGAAACAGGCATCTCCTGTTCTGCGTTTGTCTGTGCTTGTTGGTTTGGAGTTGCTATTGCCCTAGCCTCATAAAGTGGGCTGGACACATCCCACTCTTTTCACTTTCTGGAACATTTTGTCCAAGACAGGAATTAACTGGCTCCAGAGCTGGGTGGAACTCACTTGTACAGCAGCCTAGGCTCGTGCGGGAGAAGGGGAGGGCCCTAACAAACACTTCTAATCTATTCTTTTTGTTTTGTTTTTCTCATTTTGTTGTTTTCTAGGAATTCGGGGACTTCATGTCTGTTTCAGTGTTACTGGTTTGTGTTTCTAATTCTGTTTAAAACTCTGCAGTCACGTCCTTTCTAGTGTTTTCTTTGCACTGTCTTGCGTTTTCCTTTCTTCACTCCTGCAGAGTGCTCTCACGGGGTCATTCCTCCCATGCCCCAGCGTTTGCGGGGGTTTTTTGTTGGTTGGTTTTTTGAGACAGAGTCTCGCTCTGTCGCCCAGGCTGGAGTGCAGTGGTGCAATCTCTGCTCACTGCAACCTCTGCCTCCTGGGTTTAAGCGATTATCCTGCCTCATCCTCCCAAGTAGCTAGAATTACAGGCCCAGCTAATTTTTGTATTTTCATCAGAGACGGGGTTTCACCATTTTGGCCAGGCTAGTCTCAAACTCATGACTTCAGGTGATCCACCCTCGTCAGCCTCCTGAAGTGCTGGGATTGCAGCCGTGACCACCATGCCCAGCCTCTTCTGGGTTTAAAAAACCTGGCTTTGGGGTTTTACTCCTCATTCTCCCCCTCTTCCCTTCTTCCCAGCTTTGGGTTTTACTCCTCATTCTCCCCCGTCTCTCCCTTCCTCCCAGCTTTGGGTTTTACTCCTCATTCTTCCCACTCTTCCCTTCCTCCTGGCTCTGGGTTTTACTCCTCATTCTCCCCCTTCTCCCTTCCTCCCGGCTCTGGGTTTTACTCCTCATTCTCCCCCTCTCCCTTCCTCCCGGCTCTGGGTTTTACTCCTCATTCTCCCCCGTCTCTCCCTTCCTTCTGGCTTTGAGTTTTACTCTTCATTCTCCCCATGCTCACTTCCTCCCGGCTTTGGGTTTTACTCCTCACTCTTCCCTTCCTCCTGGCTTTAGGTTTTACTCCTCATTCTCCCCCCTCTCCCTTCCTCCCAGCTTTGGGTTTTCCTCCTCATTCTTCCTTCTCTCCCTTCCTCTCAGCTTTGGGTTTTACTCCTCATTCTCCCCACTCTTCCCTTCCTTTATGCCCTTTTTATTTTCTTCCCTTTGTTCCTTTGGGTCTGCTCTTCCTCTGAGTTGCCTGCCTGAGTGGATGCTTCAGTGCGTTGGAGCAGACAGAGCTGCCCTCACTGCCTCCCCATTCCTCGATATTCATCACAACCCTAACAGTTGTGCAGCTGTTCCTCCTCAAGCATCCCGCATCCCTCGCTGTGCTCGGCCCTCACAGGAGCTCCTCTACCCACCCCCCAACTTCCAAGCATGTGCACGGAGCTGTGTTTCAGAGGTCCCAAATCTTGCCTTAATTTGACCCAGAATGCCCTCAGCCTTCACCAGCCATCAGGACATGCCTTCCAGTGGCCTCACCAGGGAACATGCTTTGGACCGGCCAGGGCTGCCCCTCTGTTACCTTGTCACTGACCTCTAGAGCTCTGCCAGCTAAGTTGAGTGGGATGTCCTTCCTGGAGGAAGTGGCCTGGGTGACACCCTTGGAAGGAGGTACTGGGGAAGTCCCCATGGCTGCCGATGCACTAGGTGGCCCCTGCAGAGGCTGTACTCACCTGGGGCAGGTGGGAGGCCTCAGCAGCTGATGTTTCATTGCCCAGTCACCCCACACAGCTGTTGTAGTGACATGCAGAGACAAGGGATGGCAAGGGTGTCTGGGTGCAGATGCGCCCCAGCCAGCCGGGATGGTTTCTGGGGCACTGAGGAACACACAGGCTGGGCCTCTCTGCTGGCTCTGTGCAGCCACAAGAGAGGAACGAGACCTCTGGGAGCTGGGTACAGGCATGACCCTTCCAGTTTTGCCCTGACCAGCCAGGACTCATTGGTTGGGGGGATGGGAGGCAGCAGCCCCAGCCCTGATGGGGACCCTCTGACTTCCTGCAGGCTGGGCCAGGGCCACATTCACGTTAGTCCTGTGAGTATCACCCCACCACCTGCCCCTACCTCCAGTGGCAGAGGCGGCTGAGGAATAGCTTGCTGCGACCTGGGCGAGGCAGGCACTGCCTGGGCACCAGGCCTCACTACTCCCTTGGCTCTGGAGGAAAGGATGCCATCCTGCTGGGATGTCCAAGTAACAAATGAGGGCGGCCGCAAGGACACATCATTCCTCCTGCATGGAGTGCCAGCTTCTTGGCCATTGCAAAGAGGGCACTGACAGTGCCCTGTGTGCCCAGCCCTGGGAAGGGAGGGTGGAACAGGGAACAGGCCCTTCAGTCACTGCTGGTCTCCCTGGATAAGCTAACTAGGGGCTACATGATTTGCCCAGGGTCACTGAGCTAAGGAGGGACAGGCCCCAGGACCAAGGGAGGGTGCTCCTGAGCCAGGGATGCAGGGTTGGGTCTGGGAACCCTGGGAAACCTCTGGACACAAAGACTGGGCAGCACCCAGCCCAGGCAGCCTATCACCTCATGGGCAAGGTGGGAGAAGGTCTGAGGGTCCAGGTATGGGATGGGGCAGTCCACCCCAACATGTTCCCAGCTCAGAACTCAGAATGCCTGATGGGAACCCACTCCATCAGGGCTGTGCGGCCCTGCCATGCAACGACCACAGACATGGGCTCCCCTTAGCCTTACCAGGGCCAGGGCAGCAGAGCCCCTCCTCCCACTTGGCTTCTTCAGGGCTCACACACCCCCACCTGACCAGGTAAACTAGCCATGGCAGGGGCCACATGCATGGAAGGCTCTCCTTCATAGCCAGCTGTTACCTGGATGCTGGCAGGGGCACGAATCAGGGCTGGGTCTGGGCCAAGGGGCAGGGGGCCTCCACCTCAGCCCTACCAACTCAGGTCCAGGCCATTTTCTCCCGTGGCAGCCACATCCCCTTGGGGGAGTGAAATCACCACTGGTTCAGACCACTGGTCTCCAGCAGTCCTGACCACTCCTAGTATCACTGAGTACTTGAAATGTGGCTTAGGAGCCTGAGGAACTGCGTTTTGCTTTTATCGAATTAATTTAAATAGCCACATGTGGTTAGCGGCTGCCGCATTGCACAGGACACCTCTAGGGCAGCCTCACTACAATCCTAGGCTTCATGGCAGCCTCATCTATGCCTGAGTCGTGGGAGGTGGGACATGAACTCACTTCCGTTCCTTCCTGGTGTGGGCTGGGCATTGCTCACCTCTGCCCAATTAGTCACCAGGGCTGGCAAGGAGCCCCAGGAATCAGGATTGCTTTCCTCAGCTCTACCCATGCCTCCATCTAACCTGAACCCTGGGTAACCCCAGAGCTTCCTGGAGTTACCCTTAGCCAGCAGGTGGGTGATGGCTTTGCCCAAACACATGTGCTCACATGTGTGTACATGCACATGCACTCGCATACGTGCGACACACGGAGACATGGATAAACAGACATGCACACACTGACATGAACATGCACACACGTGGAGACATGCACACACATGAACAGATGTGCACACACATGGAGACATGCACACACACGGACACACACAGACATGGACACACAGACATGCACGCACACATGGAGACATGCACACATACAGACACGTGTGCACACTTGTATGCACAAGCACACATGGGCACACATGTACACATACACATGCAGGCACACATACTGCCTTTAGCTCCTAGAATACCCTCTCCCAGATCCCAGCTGGGAACCTCCATGCTGGCATCCTTTATTGGGCTGAGGTTCTCCCCCCCAGAAGCTAACAGAAGCTGCAAACCTCAGTTCCCCTGTGTGCAGTTGGCAGTGGCCTTCACCTGTGCAATGCTGGCTTGTCCATCTTCATCACCCCCAGGCTCAGGGATGGGGTGAGAGTGATGCCTTCTGGAAACTGCAGGTGGCTCCCAAGGGGAGGGTGGGAGGTGAGGGCCTCTAACCCAGGAAGGAATTTGCTCAGGACTCAGGGCTGCTTGATGGGTTTTGGCTGTTGTTTGGTTTCTGGTTGTTTTTTTTGTGTGTATATTTTTTTTGTTTTTTGTTTTTTTTGAAACAGTCTGGCTCTGTGCTCTGTCGCCCAGGGTGGAGGGGAGTGGCGTGAACTCCACTCAAGGCAACCTCTGTCTCCCAGGTTCAAGCAATTCTCATGCCTCACCCTCCCAAGTAGGTGGAACTACAGGCGTGAGCCACCACACCTGGTTAGTTTTTTATTTTATTTCATTTATTTTTTGAGGCAGAGTCTCACTCTGTCACCCAGGCTGGAGTGCAATGGTGAGATCTTGGCTCACTGCAACCTCCACCTCCCAGGCTTAAGCGATTCTCTTGCCTCAGCCTCCCAAGTAGCTGGGATTACAGTCGGGAGCCGCTATGCCTGGCTAATTTTTTTGTATTTTTAGTAGAGACAGGGTTTTGCCATTTTGGCCAGGCTGGTCTTGAACTCCCAACCTCAGATAATCCACCTGCCTCAGCCTCCCAAAGTGTTGGGATTACAGGCATGAGCCACCGCGCCCAGCCTAATTTTTTATTTTTTGTAGAGAAAGGTCTCACTAGTTGCTCAGGATGGGTTTTTTGTTTTTGTTTTGTTTTGTTTTTAATGTAGGTAAAATTCACATTACAAAATTCACCATTTTAACCATTTAAAAGTGTACAGTTCAGTGAATTTTAGTACATTTGTAATGTTATGTAACCCTCACCCCTGTCTAGTTCTGAAACATTTTCATCATCCCTAAAGAGAAGGAAACCCCCTCCCCATTAGCGGTCACTCCCCACATTCCACCCAGCCACTGACCACCATTCCACCGGCTATGTCTATGAATCTGCCTATTTTGGACATTCCATGTAAATAAATCACACAGTACGTAGTCTTTGAAGACTTGTTTCTGCTGCTGAGCATCACGTGTTTTCAAGGTTCATCTGTTTTGTAGCAGCACGCCTTAGTGCTTTATTCTTTTTTTTTCAGAGTTTCACTCTGTCGCCCAGGCTGGAGCACAGTGGTGCGATCTTGGCTCACTGCAACCTCCACTCCCAGGTTCAAGCGATTCTCCTGCCTCAGCCTCCTGAGTAGCTGGGATTACAGGCGCGTGCCACCATGCTTGGCTAATTTTTGTGTTTTTAGTAGAGGTGGGATTTCACCATGTTGGCCAGGATGGTCTTGAACTCCTGACCTCAAGTGATTCACCCGCCTCAGCCTCCCACAGTGCTGGGAGTGCAGGTGTGAGCCACCGTGCCCAGCCTTCATTTGGTTTTTGTTGTTGTTTGTTTTGTTATTTTTTAAACATGGTCTCTATCTCTCCAGGTTGGAGTGCAGTTGTATGATCACAGCCACAGAAGCCTTGACCTCCTGGGCTCAAGCAATCCTCCTGCCTCAACCTCTCAAGTGGCTAGGACTGCAGGTATGCACCACAATGCCTGGCTAATTGTACTTTTTGTAGAAATGGGGATTCATCATATTGTCCAGGCTGGTCTCGAACTCTTGAGCTCAAGTGATCTGCCTTAGCCTCCCAAAGTGGTGGAATTACAGGCGTGAGCCACCACACCCAACCTTTTTTTTTTTCTTTTTCTTTATTACACCCAACCTTTTAAATTTTTTTTATTATTTTTTTGAGACAGGATCTGACTCTGTCACCCAGGCTGGAGTGCAGTGGTGTGATCATGGTTCACAGAAGCCTTGACCTCCGAGGCTCAAACGATCCTCCTGCCTCAGCCTCCCTAGTGGCTGGGACTCCCTTCATTCTTTTTTTTGAGAGGGGAGTCTTGCTCTGTTGCCCAGGCTGGAGTGCAGTGGCGCCATCTCGGCTCCACCTCCCAGGTTCAAGCAATCCTCCTGCCTCAGCCTCCCAAGTAGCTGGGACCACAGGCATGTGCCACCATGTCCCAGCCTAATTGTTATATTCTTAGTAGAGATGGGGCTTCACCATGTTGGCCAGGCTGGTCTTGAAGTCCTGACCTCAGGTGATCCACCTGCCTTAGTCTCCCAAAGTGCTGGGATGACAGGTGTGAGCCACTGCGCCGTCATTCTTTTTTATGACTGCATAATATTTCATTATGTGAATATAGCACAATTTGTTCATCTGTTCATCAGTTTTGGGCATTTTGGTTGTTCCCATTTTTGATTAGTATGAATAGTGCAACTGTGAACATTTGCATATGAGTTTCTGTGTGGATAGATGTTTTCAGTTCTCTTGGGGTGGAGCCTGGGCGTGGAATTGCTGGGTATGTGGTAAGTCTATGTTTAATCTTTTAAGGAAGTGCCAGGCTGTTTCAAAAGTGACTGCGCCATCTTACACTCCCATAGGCAAAGCACACAGATGCAGACTCATGGCTGCCTTTAGGCAGGATGGTGCCTGGGCAGGATTTGAACTCTGAAACACCTCTCTGGCTGCGGTGGGGACAGTGGCCTGGAAAGGAGTGGGAGTGCTTTTCAGGGACAGGGGAGGGAGCTCTGAGAACCAGACAAGGAAGTTCAACTTCTTGCTCACAGCAATGGGCAGCCACAGAAGGTTCTGAAGAGCTCTCATGTCACATGAATGTGTAAATGAGTGAGTCAGACCCAGCAGCAGGAGCTTCAGAGCCGGGTTGAGCCCCAGTTTGCGGTGGTGCTGAAAGGTGACCTCCTGCTGTAGGACCTCATCACCCTAGGAGCTGGACTTTAGCCTTTGGGACAACTGACCTGATGGTTTCCAGGTTGCCTGTGACAAAGTCAAGGTTGGTTTTCATCAGCCAAGGGCCGTTTGCTCCTCTAGTAGCCAGCACTTGAATGTGGACACCTGGAAGGTGCTGGGCTGTGGGTCCAGGGGTGTCTTGCTCAGGCGGGCAGCAGCAAGAAGCCCTCACACACTGCTGGGCTCGGAAGCAGAGACCAGGAGCGAGTCCCAAGGAAGTCAGCCGGAGAGCACGTGGCTCAGACACCAAGCGGGGGTGGGTGCACTGGGGCCCCATGGAAAAGCACATGGAGCACGTGGAAGTCTGCGTGTCGGGTGCCAGTCATCCGGACGTCAGCCTGATCCCTCATTCTTCCTGCAGACTGGACCACGGGCTGCAGGTGTAGAAGGTCGGGGGCTGTCTGTGCCCTCTACCCCTTCCTCTTCTGAGCCCTCAGCTGTCTGGGCCAGGTGGGAGGCTGAGGCCAAAATCCCAAATGTGGGCCTTAATTACCCCAACAGGACATGAATTTTAGTAACTAAAGTGACCAGAAAACTGTGGATGCCTCGGGAGGGGCTCCCCAGGCTATTTGAGCACCATGGTGTTGTACGGGGGACAGCGCAGCTGCTGCCTGGCCTGGCCTGGGCCTGGGCCTGGGCCTGGGCCTGTTCCTGCTAAACTCTCCTTCTGTGTTTGCAGGTTTGATCACGTTCCTGCTGCCCTAGTGTCCACCTGGCTCCCTGGGAAGTCCCTGAGCCTTTTCATTCCTTTTATTTATTTATTTATTGTTTTAAGATGGAGTTTTGCTCTTGTTACCTAGGATGGAGTGCAATGGCGCCATCTCGGCTCACTGAAACCTCCGCCTCCTGGGTTCAGGCAATTCTCCTGCCTCAGCCTCCTGAGTAGCTGGGATTACAGGCATGCGCCACTATGCCCAGCTAATTTTTTGTATTTTTAGTAGAGACAGGGTTTCACCATGTTGACCAGGATGGTCTCGATCTCTTGACCTCGTGATTCACCCGCCTCTGCCTCCCAAAGTGCTGGGATTACAGGCTTCAGCCACCACGCCCGGCTCTTTTCATTCCTTAATTGAGCCTGTCACGTGGTCTTTGTTCCAAAGTCATTCGCAAACTACAAGTTTCCCCACCACGTGGCTCTACTCCTTACCTCCCTACCCCAAGATGAAATCTGTAGAGGACATTGATCTCTGTTTCTCCCCTCTTGCCACATCTCTCTCTCTTTTTTTTTTTTTTTTTGCCATCTGTGTAGTTTCTTATAAAGACAAGGTCTTGCTATGTTGCCCAGGCTGGTCTCAAACTCCTGCCTTTGCCTTCCAAAGTGCTGGGATTACAGCTTCCACTTCTGATGTGAGCTTTGAGATTTCACTCCCCACTGCTCCCTGCCACCAGCTTCCACAGGTTTTAGTGCCAGCCCATGGATGAATTCCTTCAGCAGCACTTCCTATGTCGAAAATCTGTCTAAGACTTACTTTCCCCAGTTCCAGAGAGGTGATCATTTACTCTCCACCATATTTTAGCAAGCATGCAGGTACGTGCACACACACACACACATATACATGTGTGCACACAGGTGAACATGCATTACAAGATGTGTGTGCATTAGTGTGGTTCGTGTACATGAATGCACACACACACATGCAGCTTACACTTGTGTGAGCACATGCAGACACGTGCATGTCCATTCCGAACATGGCGTCCACACACACACCATACACACTTGTGCATGCAGGTGTGTGCTCACACTAGCTCACACACACAGTGCTGCTCGACACGGCGCCCCTCCCCTTTACCTCCCTGTCTGAGTTCTGGGTTGTGTCTCATTTGTTGTTCACTAGGAGACCTTCCTGGCTCTTGGCTGGGCTCAGGGTGTTAGACTCTGAATCCTCCTACACCCACAGATGCCCTTCCTTGCCCTCCCAGGCAGAGGGTGTCTGTGCCAGGTATAGGAGTCCTGGGAGCCATCTCAGCTGTCTGAAGATGTTTTTCCCCCATTTCTGCAGGCTTCCAATTATGTATAAGCCACCTATCTCAGTCTGTTTATGCTGCTATAACAAAACATCATGGACTAGGTATTTGTAAAGAATAAATTTATTTCTCACAGTTTTAGGGGCTGGGAAGTCCAAGATCAAGGTGGCGGCAGGTTCAGTGTCTGGTCAGGGCCTGGTGTCTCCTCCTGAGATGACAGCTTGTTACTGCATCCTCCAGAGGGGAGGAACATGGTATCCTCACACGGCAAAGAGACAAAGGGGAAAAGGGATCAAACTCCCTTCATGAAGTCCTTTCACAAGGGACTGAGCCATTCACTAGGGCAGGGCCTCACAATTCGAACCTCTCCCTAAAGCGCCCCCAACCCCTACCCTGTTGCACTAGGGAGGTCAGTTTCTAACAAGCTTTTGGGAGGATGTAGGCAGGTGACAGCGGAGCCCCATAACAGTCTGATTCTTTCCCTTTGGTTTTTGTTTTTTTTTTTTTTAATGTTGTTGAGATGGAGTCTTGCTCTTATTGCCTGGGCTGGAGTCAGTGGCACAATCTGGGCTCACTGCAACCCCTGCCTCCCGAGTTCAAGTGATTTTCCTGCCTCAGCCTCCCAGGTGGCTGAGATTACAGATGCCTGTCACTATGCCCAGGTATCACTATGTTGGCCAGGCTGATCTCGAACTCCTCACCTCATGATCTATCCACCTTGGCCTTCCAAAGTGCTGGGATTACAGGTGTGAGTCACAGCGCCCAGCCTGATTCTTTCCCTTTGTTAGCAGATTCTTTATAAATGGGTATCCACAAACTTGCCTCTTTCCCTGTTGCTATAGTTTTGGTGTTGGTCCCCTTCAAACCTCAGGTTGAAATTGAGTGTTGGAGGTGGGGCCTGATGGGAGGTGTTTGGGGCATGGGGTGGAATCCTCATGAATGGCTTGGTGCTGTCCTCTTGGTAATAAGTGAGTTTTCACTCTTATTAGTTCCAGCAAGAGCTGCTTTTAAAAAGGCCTGCATGGGCAGGTGTAGTGGCTCACGCCTGTAGTCCCAGCACTTTGGGAGGCTGAGGCGGGTGGATCACAAGGTGAGGAGTTTGAGACCAGCTTGACCAACATGGTGAAAACCCGCCTCTACTAAAAATACAAAAATTAGCCAAGGGTGATGGTGCGTACCTGTGATCCCAGCTACACAGGAGGCAGAGGCAAGGGAATCACTTGAGGTGGGTGGATCACCCGAGGTCAGGAGTTCAAGACCATTCCTGGCCATCATGGAGAAACTCCATCTTAAAAAAAAAAAAGAATCACTTGAACTAGGGAGGTGGAGGTTGCAGTAAGTCAAGATCGGGCCACAGAGCGAGACTCTGTTAAAGGAAAAGGCCTGCATTTCCGCACTTCCGTACTCCTCCAGCTTCTTCTCCAACACGGTCTCCACACACACCGGCTCCCCTTTACCTTCCGCCATGTGTGGAAGCACCTGAGGGCCTCACCAGAGGCAGATGCCCGATTGTGAACTTTCAAGACCTCAGCATCATGAGCTGTGTTAGGCCTCATGTTGCATGGCTATAAAAAAATACTTAGGACTGAGCAATTTTATTAATTTATTTTTACAAATGAGGCAATTTATTAATGAAGCATGGTTCTAATGCTTCTCGTTGGCAGCTCCCAACTGTCCAACGATTCTGTCCAGATCTCTCTGTCCCTGAGGTGTTAGTTTGCAGCCCCCATGTCAGTCCTTTTCCACCATTTTCAGCCCACTTGGAGGACCCAGTGGGCCAGACTCTTGGAACCTCTGCTGAAGTGGCTGGGCATGATGCCATTTCTCTGACATCCCCATAGATCGTGGTCATGGGGTCCATTTTCAGCCCCTCCAGGACTTGGAGGACCTGGTGGGCCAGACTCTTGGAGCCTGTGCTGAAGTGGTTGAGCATGACGCCATTTCTCTGACATCCCCATAGATCATGGTCATGGGGCCAACCCCAACACCACCCTGGAGGTACAGGTGCCGCACTGTGGAAGCAGCTCACATGTAGAACCAGTTCTTATCACAGGGAGCAAGCTCTCTGTGCTTGGCCAGCTTGATGGTGTCCACCCATTCAGGGACTTTCAGCTTCCTGGACTTTTTGAGAAAGGCTGCCAGAGCTCTGATGAATTCCTGCTGGTTCACGTCTTTTACAGTAATGCCAGGCATCGTGCAGCCTCCGCGCCACCAGCCAGGGGAAAGGGCAAGGACTGGGCAATCTTAAAAGCAAAGAAGGCCAGGCACGGTGGCTCACACCTATGATTCCAGAACTTTGGGAGGCCAAGGCGGATGAAGCACTTGAGCTCAGGAGTTTGAAACTAGTCACGGCAACATAGTGAGACCCTATCTCTACAAAAAATACAAAAAAATTAGCCCATCGTGGTGGTGCACACCTGTAGTCCCAGCTACTTAGGAGGGTGAGGTGGAAGGATCACCTGAGCCCAGGAGGCAGAGGTTGCAGTGAGCCGAGATCACACCACTGCACTCCAGCCTGGGTGACAGAGCAGAAACCCTGTGTCAAAATAAATAAGTTATAAAAGAAAAAGAGGTTTACTTGGCTTATGGTTTTGCAGGCTTTACAGGAAGCATGGTTCTGGCACCTGCTCAGCTTCTGGGGAGGCCTCCAGAAGCTTCCGATCATGGCAGAAGGCAATGGGGGAGCTGGCACATTATGTGGGCAGAGCAGGAGCAAGAGAGAGACACCCCACACCAGATCTCTGGAGAACTATCTCAAGGATAGCACCTAGGAGATGGTGCTCCGCATTCATGGGAAATCCACCCCTGTGATCCAGTCACCTCTCACCCCACCCCCAACCTTGGCGTTTACAATTCAACATGGGGTTTAGAGGGGACAAACAGACAAACTACATCATAATTCTTTACAAATTGCCCAGCCTCAGGTATTTCTTGATAGCAACAGTAAATGAGGTAAGACACTGTGGTGTTCAGGAGTTCTGTCAGTATAGGGCTGTCGAGGCCCCACAGGGTCGCAGTGTCCCTTATACTGTGCTGAGGTGCAGGATCCAAGAAGTAAAGAGACAGGACACTGAAGAACTGATGAAGAGCATCTGGACTTTGGGGGGCCACGCAACCTGTGAGTGGAGATCAGCAGTGGCTCCCAAATGCCCAAGAGCATCTGTATTTATTAGGTACAAGCAGGGGGCAGGGTTGTGTGTGAGGTCATCATCTATAGGCTTACATAATAGGGCATACACAATCACGTGAGTTACAAGCAAGGGGACCACCCCATTATGTCACCTGGGCAGAGAGGTGGGCTGTGCACAGTAGAGGGCAGTGCCGTGCACAGTAGTAGAGGGTCATGTACAGAAAAGGGGTCCACCCCCATTAGGTCACCGAGGCAAAGATGTTGGCTATGTGCACCAGGTGTCATGCACAACAATTCTTATCTGGGGGCTGGAGACTTCAAAGGGTTTCTAATAGAAGGATACTGTAAGCTTAACGCAGTGGGAGCTGACAGACTTGTGCTCTTCTCTTAAGATATTTATGGGAGGATTCTTTGCACTAGCACAGAAGTGGGAAGAGACTGACAGGGTGGACAGCTGCCATGACTGGTCACACCAGAGGGGTTCTTCTCCCTTGGTTATTTCCAGGATCTCAGGCCCGAGGCCTACTTTCCACAGGAAGTGGATGCAAGGTACTACAGCTCCTTTATCAGGAGGGGAGGCTCTTGCTCCAAGCCTGCCATACAGCGTTTGTCCTTTCAGGCAGGGATGCCACCGCCTGGGTCTTTGGTTCTCATCCTGGTCTGGCTGTTTTCGCATGTAATGCTTCTGTTCTGTGACTGCTCTAGGCATTCCTCCTACCACAAACTACTATATGGTTATATGGAAGGATTATATAAATCAGCACTAAATGTGTCAGTACGCTCTGACTACAATACCTGTATGATTATATAGAAAGATTATACAGAACTAAGTATGCTAGATGTAAGTTTTAAGTATGATTATATAAGCTAGATATATGTAACCAATAAGTTATACTTCAGGCACTAATTCTATAAACTAACATGTGATTATATATGAAGGATTATATAAAGGAAAGAACGGAGCATAACACTATAAACTAAGATATTCTTCAGGCACTAGTTGTGCTTGGGTTCTGGACAGTTCTCCTTCCTCGGTGTCTATGGGGGGGTGTTACCTACATATCAGGATGGGCCCGGGTGTGGGCCTTCCCTCATATGTCCTGCTCAGGGGGCCTCCCAGTCTGCAGGTCGGGACATCCTTCTACTCTGAGAGATGTCCTAGTATCATCAAACCACCCCTCAGAGCACACCTGGAGACTGCCTCACACACCTGTTCCCCGTGGTCACCAGCCTGTTCCCCGAGGTCACCAGCCCTCATCCCTCCCTGGTCACCGCATCTGTGCAAGCGTCTCCTCTGTGACACAGGCTGTTCCTTGGCAATGACTGTCCTTGGCTTCAGCCCCTGCTGACAATTTTCTAGCTCAGAACCTGGGCCCTGGCTGCAGGATGTCCTGTCCATGTCTTCTCGGAAGGGGTGGTGTCCTCCTCTCTCTGTCCCAGGGGCTCCAGGGCACCGCTATCCTCTTCCTTTGTCAGTTTGTTGGGGCTGGGGCTGGTGGTGGGGGAGCCACAGGGATCAGCCTGCCTCACCTCACCCAGCCCCACATTCCCAGGGCTGCTACCATCCCCGCTACACCACAGCCCTGTCCATGTGCACAGGTTTTAGAGTCAAGACACAAACACACAAAAGCCAGGCAGATGGGCACAGTACCTGCTGCAGGCTACATGAAGCTTGGGGCACCATGGATGAGAAGAGCTAGAAATGTTGGGCCATCAGAACCCAGAGGACCAGCCGAGGGGAGGAGCAGCTGACAGGTGAACAGGTGCCCCTGGTCAGCGAGGGCAGGACTCCCCAGGAGGAAGGATCACAAGGATCACTGTCACCTGCAGGTGAGTTGGGCTCTGTTCATCAACAGAAAAACCGTGAGTGATTCTGTCAACAAGGTGATTTTTACCAGTCTGGTGCACCCTCCCCCCCACCACCCGCTTCTGTAACTCAGAAACTGGGCAGCTCCGACTGCCTGTCCCTCGTTAGTGACTGATGGTGTCTGGCTGACTGCATCTCCTGTCTTCAGGCCCTACTGTGTAACTTCAGGAATGGATATCTGCCTCCCCGGGATATCTACCTCCATGGGAGCTGAGGGGTGGAGAGGAAAGACGGGGATGGAGACTGGTGGGTGCCACTGCAGGGCCCTTCGGGGGCTGCTTTCCTCTTCTGCAGTGACCCAGATGCCAGCTGAGGCTTCTGTCTCACTTAGGCCACGGTGCCCACACCAGAGCCCTGAATTCACCTGTTTCACCTTCTTGAGTTTCAGCAAGGATGGGACAGGTTGAGACAGGTGGACATGGGACCACGGGGACTGGTTCTTCATGGTCCCCATGCGCCGCAGCCTGGGGGGGCTTCTCTGGAGGGCTTTCTTCCCAGTGATGGGAATCAAAGGCCCCAATCTTTGAAGCTGACCGTCAGCCTGAACGTGCACATCCTTGTTTTCTTTTGCAAGGAGGAATATTCAGATCCAACACAGATAAGAATGTTGACTCGGTCTCCAGGCCGCAGGGACTGGTGGGAGGCAGGTGGTCTGTCCTCATTTTGTGAAAGGTGGTAGCCTCGTCCTCATCCTTCAGGCTGGACATCAGGACCTCCCAGGGTGCGGGCCTCTCTGTCTCTGGCCTCAGGTGTCAGGAGGCAAAGCCGCTGACGTCCTGAGATGCCCCACGCCCGGGAACTGGCAGCCAAGTGAGAAGGTCTCACTTGTGTCCTCCGGGCCGGGCCTCAGCTACCTGTTCCCTCCTGCAAAGGGCACCGCCTGTCTCCAGGAACTCACCTGGCTCTCCCGAAATCTCGGGGGACACACGAAAAGCCCCAGTGAGAGCGGTAGGAGCCTGCACGTGGAAGGGGCTGGCGGCCTGAGGTCCTGGGATAATGGGCGGGCAGAGGGACTGGGGCCCTGCGAGACGGTGCAGGGTCCGAGGAGGCTGGGAGCGCTCGCCCCACCCGCCCCCGCCCCTCGAGCACTGCGGCCCCACCCGCCAGGGGGTTGCCAAGGGAAGTGACGTCACAGCGCGATGGCGGCGGCTCCTTCAGGCTGCTGAAAGGGGATTTAGGCCCCGAAGATCCGAGTCCATCCGCGGCGGGGAGAGGGCAAGCGGCGCCGGCAGGGGCCGGAGCAGCGGCGGCGGCGCTTGGACTGTCCCATCCGCCCCGTATTGAGGCGCTGGGAGCGACGGGGCAACGGGAAAGCGATGGTGAAAGCGGGGCCGTGAGGGGGGCGGAGCCGGCAGCCGGAGCCGCAGTAGCGGCAGCAGTGGCGCCGCCTCCCGGAGCTCAGACCCAGGAAGCGGCCGGGAGGGCAGGATCGAACCGGGCCGCCGCCGCCATGGAGCTGAGAGTCGGGAACAGGTACCGGCTGGGTCGGAAGATTGGCAGCGGCTCCTTCGGAGACATCTATCTTGGTGAGGCCCCGCCGTCCCCACCCGCCGTTTGAGGACCCGGGCCCCGCGGCTACCGAGACCAAGTGCGACCGCGGAAGGAAGTGGCGGCCCCCGCGGGGTCCGCGCGCAAGCCCTGCCGCCGCCGGGTCGTCGCTAGAACCCAACGGCCACTAGACAAGCGCGGCCGGGGTTGGGGAGGACAGTGGGGCGTGGACCTGGGGGAGGGGCAGGGTCGGGGGGTGGGGGAGCGGGGTCTGGAGAGGGGAGGGGTGGGAAAGAGGGGACAGGGGAGCCGACCCGGGGCGGGGCACGGTCTCGGGGGTGCGGAGTCGGGAAGGGGCAGGGTCGTCGGGGAGCGGACCCGCGAAGGGCTGGGTGGGGCGTGGGGAGGCGGGCCCAGGGGAGGGGCAGGGCGTGATGGGGGCCGCGGCCCGTGGGAGGGGAGGGGGAGGGGGCGGGGCAGGGCCGGGGCCGCGGGCGAGTGTCGGCTTGCTCCGCGCCTGAGGTCTCCGAGATAAACAAAGGCCATGCTCTTTCTTTCGCAGCCCTGTCCGAGGATGTTTGGCTCCCCAGTCAGAGGCTGCCCATGCGTCTTGCACGCGTGGGGGATAATGTCAGAAAGACCCGAATGCCGTGTGGAGCTGGGGGAGTGGCCTGGCTAGGAGCGGGGCTTGCCCTCCACCTCGCGGCCGCCGTCATGACTGACCGCTGGGGGTTCTCTCTGCACTGCGACCCTAGGCCTTGGAGCGGTGACTGAGTGCAAATGAAAGTCCCACAGGGTTAAGATGCTGGCAAAATGAGAGGCCCATGAAGTAGTAGTACTCATGAGCTGTCCTTTAACATTCTCAAGGTAGATTTCAAAAAAAAAAAAAAAATGGGATTAGAACATTCTGGGTTGTCATATTTACAACAGAAGAATATGCATGTGGGCACAAGTGTATTGAAAGATTGGCTGACATCTTCAAGTTTGTAAAAAAAATTTATTTTGAGATGGAATTTTGCTCTTGTTGCCCAGGTATAATGGCATGATCTCAGTTCACTGCAACCTCCACCTCCAGGGTTCAAGCGATTCTCCTGCCTCAGCCTCCCGAGTAGCTGGGACTACAGGCGCGTGCCACCACGCCTGGCTAATTTTCTATTTTTAGTAGAGACAGGGTTTCTGTATGTTAGTTAGGCTGGTCTCAAACTCCCGACCTCAGGTGATTCCCCGCCTCCCACCCCTTGGCCTCCCAAAGTGCTGGGATTACAGGCATGAGCCACCACGCCCAGCCCAAGTTTGTACATAATTTTAAAGTAACTTAATTTTCCGTACTTGTCAGTGGGATTGTGCAATACAGGAGTTATTCCAAGACCCCCTGAACTTGAGGATGTGTAGCCTCGTGGGCAGTGTGCCTGCAGAAGGCCTGATGCAGACCTTTGAGGGGACCTATTCTCTGTTCCAGCAGCCCCATCTCTGGGGTGTGTTTGGCTGGGGCACAGCCAGGGTCCGGAATCCTATGGGATGTCAGTAATGCCTCTGGTCGCACTTTTTAGATTAATCCGCATGTGAACAGTCCCTACATCTCATACCCTTCTCACTTTTCACCTGAGAGATGACTCAGGACCCAGTGGGCTGACAGCATTAGGCTGAACCCATACATTTGGGTGGGTCATACTTTGGGTGCCTGGTTAACCTACCAGTTAACCCTGTCACATGCCATATTGTTGCTTTTGAACCTGTATATATGCCTTAGCAGCCTGTGAGTAAAACACGCTTTAGATGTTTGGGTTGACTAAACATTTATACCCAGGTGGTCAGCTGGATATGTTCTTGGCAGTGTTTTGGAAGTCAGAGTGCTTGGTAAATGGAAGGCATTTGGCTTATTTATAGATTGATAGATTTTGGCAAAAGTTTTAACTCCACAGTCTGAGTTACACTGCAAAGCCAGTCCATTAACCACTCTTAGGCAGGCATCAAAAAGAAGTATTTTAGGCTGGGCGCAGTGGCTCATACCTGTAATCCCAGCACTTTGGGAGGCCAAGGTTGGCGGATCACTTGGGGTCAGTAGTTTAATACCAGCCTGGCTAACATGGCAAAACTCCTTCTCTACTAAAAATACAAAAATTAGCCGGGTATGGTGGCCGTCACCTGTGATCCCAGCTACTCAGGAGGCTAAGGCATCCTGAGAGGTACAGATTGCAGTGAGTCAAGGTCACACCACTGCACTCCTCTGAGACCTTGTCAGAACAACTTTGTGCTTTCCAAAGATAGATTCAGACAAATTCTGGTGTGGTTGTTACCAAGTCGTTCACAAAGGTGGAAGGTGGCAGGCTGTCTGCTCACTCATGGTTGCACCCTCAGGCCTCACCTCATGCTGGGCATGCAGTCACGCTGGAAACCATTAGGGTAGGGATTTCCGGTGACTGTGGCTCTGGCGCCCTGGGGTTGGAGCCTTCAGACAACCATCCATCAGGGTACATGTCCAGTTACTTGAGTGGGGTTGGGCACAGCTGATTTGTTTTTTTTCCATCAGCATTGGCTCCTGGCCTACATTTCAGTCCTTTCAGACGACCCCCCTGAGGAAATGAAAAGTGAAGTGGTCATGTAACCCGGAGTAAGGCAGGCTGGAGGAAGTGTGGGTCTGCGCAGAGCAGCAGTTAGAGTCAAGATGGCTGATCTGAAGACCGTGAAATCATCTCCACCATAGTTGGTTTGGGCAACCTGTTAGACACGAATCGAGGGACTGGACCTGTGTGTGTTGTGTGTATTCTCATATGAGCATAGTTAAAACCATTCCTGCTGCTGTCACTTTGGTATTCCTTCAGGTGGGCTTCACCTTGCTCTGAGCCTGGCTTTTGGGTTTTTGTTTTCCATCTGGCACTTCCTTTGCTTTCAGGTGTTTGAGACCTGGAGGAGAGGAAGGCTATGTTTCATTGCAGTGCTTGTAGGCTAGAAGCATGGTGTTGGCCTGCCTGTCCCCATCCTGCTGTGGCATTTGGGGGGCTGAACTGCAGTGCAGGGCCCTGCCAGGTTGTTGGATTCCAAAACGGCCCCTTCAAAGGAGGCAGTATTTTGAGGCTATTTCTTGAATGCCCAGGCTTTGGAAGGTGGGACCTCAAAAAAACAATCTCAGTCCTCAGTCTGAGCTTGCCAGATCCAGAAGATTCTTTGGGAGAGTAGGCTGGGGCACAGCCCACAAAAGCTGTGGAGTGCATGCCTTGGCAGTCTGTCGCGTGACCTGGCCCCAGCTCTATGCCGCCCTCCACATTTGTGTCCATGTGGTGTGGCCATAAACCAGAGGTCTTTTCACTTTTGCTGGCAGAGTATGACTTAAACTTGATAACATTTGAAAACAGCCAGCGTCCTTAATATGGACCAGGAGTTCCAGCCCTAGTACCACAGGGGTGTCTGGGGGAAGGAGAGTGTTTGGCTGGGCCAGGCTAGAGGCAGAGGCCTGCTGTGTTTACCGGTGCCTCCAGGGGCCCGTGCCTAAGAGGCACTGAGAGCCCAGCTGGTCTGGCCTCTGTTCTCGACTATAGTGTGTTCTGGAGGTTAGTGGCAGGACTGGATTACTCGGCTGGTGGGCTGGACAGATGCATTTGTACTTCACCCCATCACACCGTTAGCTTTTCAGGGTCTCCGTTAGCACCTGTTATCTGGATATCTGGACTGGCTTCATAATGCACATGAGCATCTTTTGGGTGCTAACTGCTTCATCTCTGAAGTTCTCATTTTTCCCTCACTGACTGATTCTTGAGGGGCACGCTGCAGGGTACCTGGCATGGAGTAGGGCCCCAGGATGCTGACCAGCTGTGAGAGGAGAGCGGTCACCTGCTCTTGCTCTGGCTTGCAGGGTCTCCTCACTACAGTGCTGAGGCCTGGCCTCTGTTTACCTTGGAGTCTATGTTGAACTCAAGCATCTGTAATGAGAAGTCGTGGTACTGCTAACTGTTGCCCTGCCTTGCAAAGTGACCTTTGTCCTGCTGCTCAAGGTGTCTTCCTGTTTTTCTGTTAACAAAGCAATCCTTAATGGGAGTTGCCAGGGTCCAGGCTGGTAGTTCAGAATTACACTCCTGTGCTAGGACAGGGTCACACTCTGGTTAGGTTCACTTAATTCACCATCTGCTTTTTTTTTTTTGAGACAGAATCTTACTTCGTTACCCAGGCTGGAGTGTAGTGGTGCGATCTTAGCTCACTGCAACCTCCACCTCCAGGGTTCAAGTGGTTCTCCTGCCTCAGCCTCCTGAGTAGCTGGAATTACAGGTGCATGCCACCATGCCTGGGTAATTTTTGTATTTTTAGTAGAGATGGGGTTTACCATGTTGGTCAGGCTGGTCTCGAACTCCTGACCTCATGATTTGCCCACCTCGGCCTCCCAAAGTGCTGGGATTACATGTGTGAGCCACTGTGCCCGGCCACTATCTGCTTTTTTTTTAAGACAAAGTATCATTCTGTCTCTCAGGCTGGAGTGCAATGGTGCGATCTCGGCTCAGGCTCACCGCAATCTCTACCTCCTGGATTCAAGCAATATTTCTGCCTCAGCCTTCTGAGTACATAAGGTTACAAGCTCACACCACCAAGCCTGGTTAATTTTTTGGTATTTGTAGTAGAGGTGGGGTTTTACCATGTTGGCCAGGCTGGTGTCGAATGCCTGACCTCAAATGATCCGTCAGCCTCAGCCTCCCAAAGTGCTGGGATTACAGGCTTGAACCACCATACCCAGCTGCCATTGGCTTTTGGCTGCTGAACTTGAGGGATGTAATTTGGCTTTCCTAGGGCTTAACTGATACCCAAACATGGACTGAGGAAAGCCCTATCTGCAGCAGACCAGGATTATTGAGCTGTGGGGAAGAGTTGAGGTTATTTGGTTGATAGAATGTCCTTTGTATAAACAGACACCCTGGTGATCTGCATGTTACCAGGTTTTGGTTTGTTCTGAATCTGAGACCCGGGGTCCAGGTTCTTTCAAAATTTTCATTCCCCTTGTAGTAGTACTTCTCAGACTTAACCTGTTGGCCAAGGACCAGGCTTGTAATTTTTAATCGTTTGCACACCAAAACTTGTCTGTAATAAGGTCAAAATGCTGCAGCAATGCCAGATAGCCGTCACAGCTACTCAGCACCTCCCTGCTGCCTTATGGACTGATGGCAGCTGAGGACCTGACTTTGAGCAACACGACTGGTAGAGTGTGGGGGTGCCTCTGGTGGGGGAGGTGGGACAGGGCTGCAGGCCAGGAGGTCTGAACAGTGCTCAGCGACCTTGAGGCAGGTGGTACCCATGGGAATGGACAGACCTTGATGCTCTGCTGCCTAATGCTTCTGCCCAGCAGGTGACCCTAGAGTCTGGAGGCCCCAGAGTGTTGCTGCCCTCACATCTGTGTACAGGGCCTGTATCCAGCTGCTCCCCTCTAGAGATTCAGGGTGACCTTGGTGTCTGGTTCCATAGGAGGGCTGGCTCTGTGTGTTTGCACAGTGAGTGGTCCTGGCTTCGTGATAGAATGTGATTCGTGTTATGTGCCAGAGTGGCTGGTGACTGCTTGCCCCAAGACAGTAAATGTAGTGGGTGTGACTGGCAGGCATTAGCCCTGTCAGCTACGGAGAAGTGGAGTGAGAGATGCTAGTCAGCAGACTCTGTGGCCCCAAGCCATTGGCCCCAGGCTGTCGGGTCACTGGGCTGCCAGCTGGTGAGGCTGGCACTGCTCTCCAAAACTGTGCTGTGCCTGCTTGGGGGTGCAAGGAGCTGCTGACATAACTACATGGGATGAGTCACCTTCCCTCCCAGCTGGCGAGTTGAGTTCAGAGTCCAGGTCCTGAAAGGAACTCAGAGTTCATTTTTCCTTTGCACAGTACATTATTTGATGAAGTCATTTCTCTTGTAATTGGGTAGACTGTCCCAGCTGTAGGTAGGAAGAACAAAATTTGTTACCTCTTTCTTTCAAGTGCCCTGAAGAGTCTCTTGATGGTGACATTCTTAAATCTAAGATGGTCATTGGTGGCGACCAGTTGGTGGTGATTCCTATGGAACGAAGCAGTGGTGATGGGTTTTGGGCCCAGGTAGAAGTGGCACGTCTCATGTCGCCATCTGGGCAGGCTAGGGGGTTCTTGGGTGTTCAGTGGATGTGTGTGGGTATCAGCACGCTGCTCTGGTGCTTACTGGACCTTACCCTGCCTTTCATCAGGTAATCTCAAAGAGCTATATGAGAAACTCTTAACTCATCTCTACAACTCTCATGAAGCAGACACTAGAGCTCACCACTGATCTCTGTTGACAAGAGAAACTGAGTCACTAATGACTAGCCAGGTTGCTTTGCCCAGCACAGTGTCCCAGGGCTCTGTCTGGGCTGCTGGAGCTGGTGTGAATTCCTTTGCATATAGCCACACTGTTGGGAAGGATTCCAGTGTCTTACACTCTGAAGGGACCTGTGAGGTGAGTGGAGAGCTGGGTATGTGCTGTATGTGGAGTTTTTTTCTCTTCTCTTTGATTACAGCTCCTTGGATGCCTCATGCAGTGGATGGGGGCGGGGGTAAGGCTTTGGGCCAGATTCAAACTCAGGAGTGTCTGTGGGTGAATCTGAGAGGGAAGGTGGTTGTCAGAGTTGTTGTTTATTGGGGTAAAGCAGGGATGAACATTTCTAGATAAGTGTAATTTTGCCTCCAAACTCATAGGCCAGTCTTCATGGTATTAGATATGTCATTGGTTTTAGCCACAAACAAAAGATGTGTGATCCGTGTGTGCTGATAGATAGTGCATTTAGGGCTTTGAAAACAGGCAATTCTTCTGGCTTCGCGTCCCCAGGAAGGGAGAAGGGCCTTCCTCTGCCTGGTGGAGGGTGTTTGCCTGCAGTGGGTTGACTGGAGATGACTCCCGCTGCCTGCAGTACTAGGACTGTGGCTGTAAGGTAAAAACCCAGCCCTTACTCAGAGGGAAACTCAAACCACCCCCAGAGACCTATCAAGGCAGTGTGGAGAAAAGGGAGCAGCACCCTGGAGCTCCACTCCAGTCTGGGGTGGGTGAGTGCAGGGGCTCTTGGGCAGGGCTGATGGAGGATGCACACCAGAGGGGCCACTATTTAAGAGGGAGCTGCAGCACCTTGAGACTGGCAGGCAGGCAATGGAAGCAGCGCAGACTTTCTGTGCAGTTCAGATTCTTCCTGTTGTAAAAGTGGAAACAAGGATAACTTTCCCCAGAGATGTATCAGCCGATGCTCCTACCTTACTATGCCAGAAAGGAGAAAGCAGCCATCACTTGGTCCTTCTTGGAACACTTGTCATTGGAACATAATGCTTGTCATTTCTCTGGCATGTTGGGTTATTTGGTGGACACCAGATAATTCCTGTTTGTGGTTTTCTTTCTTTACCAAGGTACGGACATTGCTGCAGGAGAAGAAGTTGCCATCAAGCTTGAATGTGTCAAAACCAAACACCCTCAGCTCCACATTGAGAGCAAAATATACAAGATGATGCAGGGAGGAGGTAGGTCCTTTACCAGTCACATAGGAACACCAGGGTTCTGTTTGATAAGGGAGAACAGCAACTCAGCATTGCTTTTGCCCAAAACTGGTTCTGGGCAAAAGGGAGGGAGATGTTCACACCCTGACCAACTGGTCACAGCTTCCTTCAGGGACTCTTGGATCCAGAGGCCCTCCCTCAACACAAAGAAACATCTTATGGGCTAGGCACGGTGGCTCACGCCTGTAATCCCAGCACTTTGGGAGGCTGAGGCGGGTGGGTCATTTGAGGTCAGGAGTTCCAGACTAGCCTGGTCAGCATAGTGAAACCCTGTCTCTACTAAAAATACAAAAATTAGCCGGGTGTGGTGGTGCTTGCTGTAATAGTAATCCCAGCTATTCAAGAGGCTGAGGCAGGAGAATCATTTGAGCCTGGGGGGCAGAGGTTGCGGTGAGCCGAGATCGTGCCCCTGCACTCCAGTCTGGGCGACAGAGTAAGACCCTGTCTCAAAAAAAAAATCTTATACTATTATTTAAACTGCCTTCCTTGTCTTCGTATTGGCTCGTGGTGTCTGAAATCAAGAGTTTGTTTGAATTTTAACACGTGCTCCTGATGGTGTTGTGTGCCCCTCAGCGGTCATGGGGCTGTGCTGGTGGCACGTGTGGTGCACACTGGGGCCTTGCTGATGTGTGATCCCTGGGTAAGGCCTCTGGTCGTTGGCATGCTTTGCTTATAGCTTGGGGGAGTCCCTTCACACCCTGGGCTTATTATCCTGAGCAAAACAAGGGTTTGAACTTGGCCACCATTCTGACCTCTTTCAGCTTAGTTACTGTCCCATTTCTTTGAGCCTTCAGCCCAGCACCTTAGGTACTTGGTGTGCCACGGTGGGCCAGGCGTGGAGACAGAGTGCTCCCGTCCTCACCTCAGAGTTCAACTCACAAGTTGCCTGGACTTTAAGATAATTCAGCTGATAGAGCAGGAGGTCATTCCACGTGGGGATTTCAGAGCCGTGAAGCATGTGTCTCAGCAGCAGGGCTACGGTCTGCCAGGAGCCCTCTTTGGGAACAGGGCTTTTTCTCTGAAGAGTGGCTGTGCCACGTCTGTGGAGCCCTCCCAGTCACAAGCCTCCATGGCATGTGTGTAGGTGGGTTGGGTGAGCCCTCTTGGGCAGTCAGCCATAGGAAAACCTGTTGAGGGCCTCTGTTAGCCCTTTTGTCATGGGAAAGGGTGGACTGTTGATTTGATTTTTTTGACATCTTTTCTGAACTCAAGCGACATAATCTGTGCTACTACCGGAAACTGACATGTCTAGGTTTATGTGACACAAAATGTCTTTGGTGGCAGGTACCTGTGGTCCTGGGGAACCCGTTATAGAGAGGGATGTCCAGTGTGTCCCATCCTGGGCCTCCCACTTCTCTGGGACCAGAGAAGACCACAGAAATGAAAAATCCCATCACCAACCCAAAGAAAGGCCAGCAGAGACCTGTCCTGGGAGCCTGTCATCTGGCGGCCCTTCTTCCCAAGGGCGGACCTGTTTCTCAAGGGCTGGGGCCTGCATTGGCTTGGAGTGGTCCAGGATGTGGCCTTGGCCTGCAGGAGCCTCATGCTGGGGTCGAGTAGAACCTTAAGTTTTTACGAGAGACATCTTCAGGGGAACTTGCAAGTCGGGTGCACAGGGCAAAGGGTAGAAAACCAGTCCTTAAAAGCCCAGGATGGGCACTGGGTAAGTAGGCCAATCCTGAACCGGAAAGAATCTATGTGGTTCAGAACGGGAGTTCTCCACCCGGCACTGGTGTCATTGGTAGTGATGTGTTCTCTGCGCGGTAGATGTTAGCAGCACCCCTGCCCCCAGTTGTGATTCTCAAAATTTTCTTCAGACAGTGCTGAAGGCCCCTGGCAGGCAAAGTTGCTTCCCCTGTGGCCTCTGGCTTAAGAGAGTAAAGAAGCCTATACCTACCTGTTTCTGCCCATGTACCTTCTCTAGAATCCTGGAAACTAAACAGGATTTCAGAAATGGACTTTCTCCCATTCAGGGTTCAAACGCACCGCCATGTCTCTGACCATTCCAAAACGTAGGTCAGATCTTCTGTGTTAAATGCATGCCTGGTGGATGCTGTAAAGATTTTTTTTTTGTAAGATGGAGTCTTACTCTGTTGCCGAGGCTGGAGTGCAGTGGCACGATTTTGGCCCACTGTAACCTCCGGTTCAGGCAATTCTCCTGCCTCAGCCTCTGGAGTAGCTGGGATTATAGGCGTGACCCACCACGCCTGGGTAATTTTTAGTAGAGACGGGGTTTCACCATGTTGGCCAGGCTGGTCTTGAACTACTGACCTCAGACGATCTGCCCACCTCGGCCTCCCAAAGTGCTGGGATTATAGGCCTGAGCCACTGCGCCCGGCTGGATACTGTAAAGATCTAAAGAGCTGCATTTTAGAAAACAAATTCTGTCCAGGAAGGCAGAACCTAGTTCTGGTGGTGGTTTTTGAGTTCATTTTGAGACTAAATGGGGGAGTTGACAAATAATGGGAAGGAATCACTTCACCCAGAAACCTCCAGATCTTGCTGCCGCCCAGCCTTGGGCGGTGTCTGTGGTAGGTGACACAGATTGTCCTGCTGTCTCTGAAAGGGGCAGCAAGCACCACTCATTGTGGATTTCCTTCCTTTCATATGAGAGTCAAGCGATGGTGCCAGGTTCTGATCTTGCTTCCATTTGCCTGATGAGGGCTGCCTTCCAGGAGAAAGCTCCATGCCAAGTGCATTCTGTTCTCTGCAGCTTGGAAGGAGTGAACATTAAAAACCTATCAGTCACTGCCCACAGCAGCCCTGGGCAGTGGGTACTGAGCTCTTCAGCCTCATGTTGCAAATGAGGAAACTTGAGTGTAGAAGGCTGTATAACTTCACAGAGAACACAGACTTGAACTTGAGCGTTTTAGCCCCCCCAGGCTACTGCTGCAAGCAGCTGTCTGCTCCCAGAGAAGGAAATAGCGGCCATGCTACATGGCCTTCAGCCGTCAGTAGTGTGCCCTAGATGCTTCCACTCGTCCAGAATCTGACTGGGACAATAGATTCAATACCTAAAATAGCAGAAACAGACTAAACTTAGCTATGTTGGTGGTAGACTTGGATAGACACCTAGTTTTTACCAGAATTGGACTGGCGGGCAAAACCCAGGGACTGTCGTAACTGCTCTTCCCAATCCTAATATCCCCTAAAGGCAGCTTTAGACCACCCCCTCCTTGGGTCACCCCTCAGCAGAGGACATTTACTTAGTTCACAGCTGTTTGTCATCCTACAAGAAACTTTTTCAAAATCCAAATAATGAAATTATCTAGAAACATTTTACAGGTTTGTTTTTTTTTTTTTTGAGATGGAGTTTTGCTCTTGTTACCCAGGATGGAGTGCAATGGCACCATCTCGGCTCACCGCAACCTCCACCTCCTGGGTTCAGGCAATTCTCCTGCCTCAGCCTCCTGAGTAGCTGGGATTACAGGCACGCGCCGCCATGCCCAGCTAATTTTTTGTATTTTTACTAGAGACAGGGTTTCACCATGTTGACCAGGATGGTCTTGATCTCTTAACCTCGTGATCCACCCGCCTCAGCTCCCAAAGTGCTGGGATTACAGGCGTGAGCCACCGTGCCCGGCCTTGCAGTTTTATACATAATCATTTTAGGGTTGAATTGCTAAAAACTTCATAAAATTTTCTATTTGCATTAATACCCAGTTCCCACTTTTTTTTTTTTTGAAATGGAATCTTGGTCTGTTACCCAGTCTGGAGTGCAGTGGCGCGATGTTGGCTCACTGCAACCTTTGCCTCCCAGGTTCAAGCAATTCTCCTCTTAGCCTCCCAAGTAGCTGGGATTACAGGCGCCCATACCATGCCCAACTAATTTTCTGTATGTTTGTAGAGACAGGGTTTCACGGTGTTGCCCAGGTTGGTCTCTAACTCAGGCAGTCCAACCGCCTCGGCCCCTCAAAGTACTGGAATTATAGGCGTGAGCCACCACGCCTGGTCCCACATGTATATTGAAACTTGACAGGTCAGAATGGAGCATGTCTTCGTGTATCTGGCCTTGTCCCGCAGTGTTTTATTCCCACACATTGGTCTAGCTGTCTTTGGGCACCATGAGGGGAAAGCGTCAAGTGTTCAGACTATACATAAGCGGCAGGAGTGGCCGCTTCCCATGTGACGGCGCCTGACCAGGGCATCAGGGTGTCCCCGAATGACTGGCACACTTGGGTGTGGGCAGCTTTGGGTCTTTGTTTTCAAACCCATTGGCTTCACTTGTTCCTGCAAAAACACCAGTAGCAGCAAGTCCACTGAGAGCCAAGAGCATGTTGCTTTTATTGTGTTTCATCTGTTCGCTAATGCCATGGATGATGGGGCACATTGTTACTCATAGCTAACAAGAGAGATACCATTCTGCTGAGATGTTTTGGGGGAAAAAATAAATGGGCCAGGTGCAGTGGCTTATACCTGTAGTCTCAGCTACTCAGAAGGCTGAGGTAGAAGGATGGCTTGGGCTCAGGAGGTTAAGGCTGCAGGGAGCTGTAATGGCGCCAGTGCCTTCCAGCATGGGTGACAGAGCAGGATCCCTGTTAAAAAAAAAAGAGAGAAAGAAAGATGGTGTCATTAAATACACCTTCAGTTACAGATGGATTGTGAGTCTATGCCACATGTCTTTTGAGTACATGAAAGTTTTAGTGTTACGTGATGCAGTCTGTATTCTGTAACTTCTTTTGACCCAGAGTATTCCTGAGATTCTTCCCCACAGATTGCAGCTGTAGGTAGTTGATTTTCATTGTTTGATCATCTACATAGCTCTATAAAGTAGCTTCCTCTTATGCATTGTGTTGAGCCCTGGGGAGTGTCTAGCATTTGCTCTTAGGGACAGTGCTTTTGTGCATATCCTGTCCATGTGTCTGGGGCACATGTGCGAGCACCTATATCTGAAGGTGCAGTGGCTGCTTCTTGGCGCATGCAAGTGTCCAGTTCTGCAAGATAATGCAGGAGTCCGCATATTGATACATATCTATTTTTCTGAGGTGGTTGTACAGATTTCCATTTTCCCCTGCAGCACAGCAGAGTTTTGTGTCACCCACATCACCCTCAGCCTCACAACGCTGTTCTCAGCAGGGCAGGGGAATGATGAAAAAGGCAGAAATAAAAGTGCTATTACTGGTGGCAGGCGGTGGTGGCGGCGGCCAGGGAGGCTGCAGTGCAGTCACTGCTAGCCGAGCCGATTGCCATCCGGCCCAGGTCTGATGTGCGGGCCCGGCGGTGCCGCAGCCCATGGAGCTCGAGAACATCGTCGCGAACACGGTGCTACTCAAGGCCCAGGAAGGTAGCAATGGGAATCACAAAGGCAAAAGCAAGAAATGGCGGCAGATTCTCCAGTTCCCCCACATCAGCCAGTGTGAAGAGCTGCGGCTCAGCCTTGAGTGTGACTACCACAGCAGGTGCAAGTGGCAGCCCATCAGGCGCCTGCTCTTTCGAGAGTTCTGTGCCACGAGGCTGGAGCTGAGCTACTGCATCACCTTCCTGGATGGGGTGGCCGAGTATGAAGTGACCCCAGATGAGAAGCGGAAGGCATGTGGGCAGCAGCTGATGCAGAATTTTCTGAGCCACATGGGCCCTGACCTCATCCCTGAGGTCCCCCAGCAGCTGGTGATGAACTGTGCCCACCACTTGACTGGTGGGTGCTAGGCTGCCTCCTGTACGAAATGATCACAGGCCAGTCACCCTTCCATCAGAGGAAGAAGATCAAGCGGGAGGAGGTGGAGCGGCTGGTGAAGGAGGTGCCCGAGGAGCATTCAGAGCGCTTTTTCCCACAGGCCCGCTCGCTCTGCTCCCAGCTCCTCTGCAAGGATCCCGCCGAACATCTAGGGTGTCGTGGGGGCAGTGCCCGTGAGGTGAAGGAGCACCCCCTCTTTAAGAAGCTGAACTTTGAGCAGCTGGGAGCCGGCATGCTGGAGCCACCCTTCAAGCCTGATCCCCGGGCCATTTACTGCAAGGATGTTCTGGACATTGAGCAGTTCTCCACTGACCAGGACTTCTACCAGAAGTTTGCCACAGGCAGTGTGCCCATCCCCTGGCAGAATGAGCAGATGGTGGAGACAGAGTCTTCCCGGAACTGAATGTCTTTGGGCTGGATGGCTCAGTTCCCCCAGACCTTGACTGGAAGGGCCAGTCACCTGCACCCCCTAAAAAGGGACTGTTGCAAAGACTCTTCAGCGACAGTGAGGAAGAGCTCCCCACCCGCCTGTAGCCCTGAGCCTGAGGCCCCCACCGGCAGTTGGTGTTAGCAGCTACTCCAAACGCTGTTCACAGTTTTGCACAGTTGTCTTCCCCATTGTCCACTCAAGTCGTGGCCTGGGGAACACAGACGGAACTGTTGCCAGCGTCCTCCGCCCCTCAGCCCCTGGCCTGGCTGAGTGGCAAGGCCTGGGCTGTCCCTGGGACAAAGGTGCGTCCCTTCGGCTCTTCTCCATGAGGCCTGGGGCTTTCTGTATTTATACGAATATATATAGCGACCAGAGTGTTCTTAATTCCCACCGCAGACCTGGCACCCCTGCCTTGGCTCCTGAGGACAGCCAGCCCTGGCTGGGATAGTGGGAGCTGGCAGAGGAGCCACTGCCAAACTCAAGGCTCCTCCGGCCCAGTTTGGATGGCTAAGGGTGGTCACAGCCCTGAGCCCTCAGCAGTGTGCTGGGCTGCCCCCCTGTACCCCACCAACCTCTAAGTAAGACTCATGCCTGCCCCTGCTGCCCTGGGCTCAGGCTGCTACCCTGTGGGGCCCAAAGCTGTCCCTTCTCAGTACTTGTCAGAGCTGGATCTGGGGCCTCTGTATCCCCTAGGCCTGTGCCAAAGTGGCCAGAGATTGGGCTGGCTGTTGAGACCCATCAGTCCACTGCCCCAGCCGGCCCAGATAGGTCTGCTTCTGCCTTCCAGCTCCTAGGACCTGGTCCCCGATGCCGGGCCCTGTGTTGAAGACACCTCTTTCAGAAACGCCCAAGCCCAGCCCCTAGGAGGGGGCGGGGCATCCCTGGACAACCCTCTAACATTCCAGACTCCCCTCATAATAATAGAAACATGTGCCCAGCCAAAAAAAAGAAAATGGCATGTGATGTGATGTAATTTTCTACATGGGGATCTCAGAACAGATTAGAGAGTTTAGCAAGTTTAAGATCAGAATATTAAATCAATTCATTTTGTTAAACCAACAACAATTAGTTATAAAATTAGTTTGGAAAATACTGCTTACAGTAGCAAAAACATATCTAGGGATAAATTTTAAGACAGATGTATGTGCATAAAATGTGTAAACTTTATTGAAGAACATTTAAGGATGATTTGCCTAATTCTCCTCCATGTTGAGAGAAGGAAAGATGCCAGGTGTCAGGTTTCCCAAAATTGTTCCTAACACTCAGTGTTCCCATCAAAATCCAGGCATTTCTCTAATATGACAAGGTAACTAGAATTCACTGAGGAGAGTGCAGGGCCAGGGTTAACTAAAACACTTTTGAAGAAGAGGCGCATTTGCCCTGCAAACACCAGAACTTACTATAAAACTGTCATGATGAAACTGTGTGTAGTTCTGACCACAAGAAGGGCTTAGAAAGAGTGACAGCCCAGAACACTGAGCATGCCTGGCCTTGAGGTTTTCAAAGTATCATTCTCTGTTAAGAGGAGCCCGAGATTGGGCCCAGTGGCTCATGCCTGTAATCCCAGCACTTTGGGAGGCTGAGGCAGGCAAATCAGGAGATCAAGACCAGCCTGGTCAACATGGTGAAACCCTGTCCCTACTGAAAATACAAGAATTAGCTGGGCGTGGTGGCGCTTGCTTGTAATCCCAGCTACTTGGGAGGCTGAGGCAGGAGAATTGCTTGAACCTGGCAGTTGGAGGTTGCAGTGAGCTGAGATCATGCCACTGTACTCCAGCCTGGCGACAGAGCAAGACTCCGTCTCAAAAGAGGAGCCCCAAGTGTTTGGAGAGAGAAGCAGCTGATTCTAGGGGTGTTGCAGAAAGAAGGAAGGCGAATCTGGAACACAAGGAATTACACCATATTGGAGTGGAGAATGGGAATTGGAGAATCCATAATGCTGCATATAGAGAGAAAATAATTGGCAAAGGTGTAATAAGGTTGAGTATGTGAAAGACCCAAAATCGGAAACTTTTTGAGTGCTAACATGCTCAACGGAAATGCTACTTGGAACGTTTTGTATTTTCAGATTAGAGAAGCTCAACTGTGAAGTATAATGCAGCTGTTGTTGGGAGAATCTGAGAGTAGATATGTATTTGCTTATGTATATCTGATACACATTTTCAGATTTATATATACAACTTTTAAAATATAAACATAGGTACAAGACCCAAATCAAACATAAACACACATGTATGTATATGCCTCATGCCTTTTTTTTTTTTCTTCAAATTTTTTGAGACAGGGTCTCATTCTGTCACCCAGGCTGGAGTGCAGTGATACAATCACGGCTCACTGCAGTCTCGACTTCCTGGGCCCAAGAGCTCCTCCCATCTCACCCTCCTGAGTAGCTGGGACTGTAGGCACACAGCACCATGCCTAGCTAATTTTTTTTAATTTTTTTTGTAGAGACAGGGGTTTTACTGTGTTTCTGGTCTCAACTGGGGCTCAGGTGATCCTCCCACTTCCACTTCCAACATGCTGGGATTATAGGCCTAAGTCTAGCCAGTTATAAAAGTTTTTGACGTAGACTGCAGTTGAAATCTGTAGTAACTTTCCTTGGCTTTCTCTGCTGGTGTGAACATTCTAGTCCATTTCAGTTAATGTCTTACTCCAGGTTTGTTCTGTACTTAGATGCTGGACATCGAGAATGTGGCATGTGCTGTGCACTCTATGTTCCACAGGCTGCTCCTCAGCCCCGTCTGGGATGAGGTTGGGCTGCATGGGTCTGTTCAATCTGGCGTTTGTGCTTATGCTTCCAACAGTGCACCAGGGTAGCCCAGGGCCCACTCTCCTGGCTCCTTCCTGCCTTTCAGGCATGCTGTCATTGGCCTGGGCCTGAGGTTCTGGAAACTGCCCTGTGACGTAGGAGGCTTTATGGTTTTTGTTTTTCCCTCAGTTACTTAAGGTTTTGAGAGCAAATAGGGCCCTAATACTGTTTTTGTTAGAAGTAACTTTTACACTTTTTTGGTTTTTTTTTGAGATGGAGTCTTACTCTTTTGCCCAAACTGGAGTGCAGTGGCACGATCTTGGCTCACTTCAACCTCTGCCTCCTGGGTTCAAGTGATTCTCCTGCCTCAGCCTCCTGAGTAGCTAGGATTACAGGTGCCTGCCATCATGCCAGGCTAATTTTTTTGTATTTTTAGTAGAGACAGGGTTTCACAATTTTGACCAATATGGTCTTGAACTCCTGACCTTGTGATCCGCCCACCTCAGCCCCCAAAGTGCTGGGATTAAAGGCGTGAGCCACTGCACCCGGCCCGTTAGCCTTTTAAGTGTTGGTTATGCCTTCAGCACTGATACTGTTCATCCATCTTTAAATTTTTCTTGTTGGATTTATTGTGTCTTTATTCTCACTTCCCTTGATTTGTAGATTTCAAGCCTGGGTTACTGTGTAAATCCTCAAGAAGTTTTCATTGCTTTTACTTTTCTCTTATCCAGTCAAATACTTCTACCAACATGAGAGTAGTTGAACATATTTTCTTCTCTAACCTTAACCCATGGTAGCTGCTTTCTCTCCTAAACCCCCTCCCCTCTATATTGTGACATCTGTGGCAGGCTCCGCTGGTCCTTTCTGCCTGAGCACTTTATCCCCTGCATTGCTGCTGCTTCCTGTGTCTCCCACCCCCCCTGCCCTAGAAGGCTGGAGTCAGGGAGGTGGGGCTTTGATCCCCTCTTTGTCCCCCTTGCAGCTCCTGCTTGCTTGGCCCTCATCCCACATCTGCCTTGGGCTATTTGCTAACCGATGGGGCTTTATCTCGAGGATGGGTCCCTGAGGACAGGCATTGCTGGAGTCTTCTGCCGCCACTACCTCTCTCCCATTCGGGATTGTCACCATGACCCTTGGTGCGCATAACGGAGACTCAGTGTGGAACTGAGGCAGGACATGGACTGAAATGCTGTGTCTGATTTCCTCTCCTAGTGGGCATCCCCACCATCAGATGGTGCGGGGCAGAGGGGGACTACAACGTCATGGTGATGGAGCTACTGGGGCCAAGCCTGGAGGACCTCTTCAATTTCTGCTCGAGAAAATTCAGCCTCAAAACTGTCCTGCTGCTTGCCGACCAAATGGTAAGGACTGTTTACTAACACCTGGTGCACACTTGCTGTCTTAAAGACTCGGTCGCTCAGCTGTGCTGTTCTTGGCATTATTACGGCTGTTAATTCGAAGAGGAAATGGAAACGTGTTGAACCTCAGCCTTGAGGCTAAGGTGGCACGGCTGACTGTCTTGGAGGCCACCCTCACAGCATGCTTCTGTTTAGTGGGCTCCCTGAGTCTCTCAGGGACACGCATGTGATTCCTAACCACATCTGTGCAGTTTGTTAATTCTGGTGTGTAGCCTTTGTGAAGAATAGAGCTGGGAGAGACCACTCTCTAGGGGTGGGGGTTGTCCCCTCTCTTTGTCACCTCATCTCTTTTTTTTTGAGATGGGGTCTTGCTCCGTTGCCCAGGCTGGAGTGCAGTGGTGTGATCTCGGCTCACTGCAACCTCTGCCTCCCCGGTTGAAGCGATTCTCCTGCCTCAGCCTCCCAAGTAGCTGGGACTACAGGTGCACGCCACCACACCCAGCTAATTTTTGTATTTATAGTAGAGAGGGGGGTTCACCTTGTCGGCCAGGATGGTCTCGATCTTTTGACTTTGTGATCTGCCTGCCTCAGCCTCCCAAAGTGCTGGGATTATAGGCCTGTGCCACTATGCCCGGCCCTCACCTCTCTCTTGCAGGAGCAGAGGGCAAAGCACCTAAGCTGTGGAGGATGGAGGGTTGCTGTAGGCACCTAGGGGAACAGTTTGGTCAGTTCTGCATCCCCCTCACTAATGGTTAAACTACCCTGCTGTGGCTGAGGGGCAAAAAGAACACAGCCGCTGGCATGGTGTCCTGCAGTTGAACGGTCCCTCCCTGAGGCCACCTTGGGGTGCCATCTCACACCCTTCTCTACTCACAGATTAGTCGCATTGAATACATTCATTCTAAGAACTTCATCCACCGGGATGTGAAGCCAGACAACTTCCTCATGGGCTTGGGGAAGAAGGGCAACCTGGTGTACATCATCGACTTCGGGCTGGCCAAGAAGTACCGGGACGCGCGCACCCACCAGCACATCCCCTATCGAGAGAACAAGAACCTCACGGGGACGGCGCGGTACGCCTCCATCAACACGCATCTTGGAATTGGTGAGCCCCTGCGTGTGGGGTCACTGGCCTTGGCCTAGGGTGCCTTTTGGGCGTCTCCATGCCTCAGCCCAGGAAGAGGCCAGCCTAGCTGGGGGTGCAAGCGTGTCATCAGACCTTTGCAGCAGACAGGGTAGCTCATGGCTGCCAGGTGGTGGGGGGCAGGCGGATGCTGGGATGTTTCTGAGTCACCTTTGATGCGTTTGGGAATTTCCTGAGGAAGCATGAAGGCAGGTTTGGGTGAGAGTGATCCAGGCGTGTGTCTGAGGGTTGTCTCCGCTGTGTCAGCAGGTTCTTTTGCTTTTACATGAGCACACGGGTGTCATCCTTCATGCCGTTTCCTTTTTTTTTTTTTTCCTCAGAACAATCTCGAAGAGATGACTTGGAGTCTCTGGGCTACGTGTTAATGTACTTCAACCTGGGCTCTCTCCCCTGGCAGGGGCTGAAGGCCGCCACCAAGAGACAGAAATATGAAAGGATTAGCGAGAAGAAAATGTCCACCCCCATCGAAGTGTTGTGTAAAGGCTACCCTTGTAAGTCTCAGGAGGCCTCCTCTCAGTGGAGCTGCTCACAGGGGTTGCCCATGTGTCGGGCCCATGGCTCAGGAGAGTTGCTGGCCTTCAAAAGGGTGGTGGCAGGAACAAGGGGTGCTTTCAAGTATGGAGGTAACAGCCGGCCCTCCTGTTCAACTTGACTTACTTGCCAAGTGCCCATCCGTGCGGGGAGCACTTGGAGGCCCTGGACAGACAGGAGGCGAGGCGGGCCCAAGTGGCTGGAAAGGGACAGTTGGGCAGTGGTGGGCCTCTCTCTGCCCTGGCTGCCCTCTCTGGCCCCCTCCAGCTTTGGGAGCTCAAGAGTTTTTCTTTGCATTTGTAGATTGCCCCAGGATACACACCTCAGATGAAACTAAATTGTGCTTTTGGACTTGAATTCTTTTAAATGCTTTCTTAAGGCCTAGAGTCTTAGAACTCTGACGGGTGTTTGAATCGCTCCTCTCCCCGTGAGTGTGCAGCAGCAGGAGTAGACAGCGGCGCAGACAGACTCCTCCAGTTGCTGTTGGTTTCCAGAATTAGCTTTGACTTTCCTGTTTTGCAGCTGAATTTGCCACATACCTGAATTTCTGCCGTTCCTTGCGTTTTGACGACAAGCCTGACTACTCGTACTTGAGGCAGCTTTTCCGGAATCTGTTCCATCGCCAGGGCTTCTCCTACGACTATGTGTTCGACTGGAACATGCTGAAATTTGTAAGTGGCACTGTCGGCACGTTTGTTCCGTGTGCTGTTCATGGTGGCCTCTTGTTTAGGGGACTGTGCTGTATAGGGGGTGTCTGCCCCATGGTGATGGGTGAGTGTGTTGTAGCGGGCAGGACTTTGAGTGGGTGTCTGCTTACAGGAAAGGGGTGCCAAGTAGTAAGATGCCACCAGGGAAAGTAGCGGGGTCCGTGTAGTCTTGGATGTGCACAGCAAGAGGACCCCTCTCCACTATCACCAAGCAGAGCTAGGGCTCCAAGCACGCCCTAGGGGAAGAAGAGGGCGGGGGTCGGGAGTGCATCTTCCCATTCACTGTGCCACATGGTCGTGCCACCAGATGAGTGGGGTTGGGGCCTAGTGAGGTGCAGCTGGTCCAGCCTGACCCTGTCATGAGCTGGTTTTGCCTGTGGCTTTCTGGGTGTGGGTGTGAGAATGCCCTGGAGCAGCCCAGCCTTGGGTTCACTGTCTGAGCTTAATTATTCAGATGCCACTGCCAGAATTGAAGCTCCTCTGTAACTGTTGTGTTCTTTCATTAAAAACTGTTTAGTTATCAGTTTTGAATAGAAAAGGTTGGCGCTTTTGCAGGTGACAGTCTAATGAAGTAGCAGAACTGCTTCTTGGGAGGATACAAAAATGGCAGCCATGTCCGATGGTGGTGCAGGGTCGAGGCGGGGCGGGGGTGTCCTGGTCCGGGCCTCAGCACCTCCAGGTGCTGGGTGGGGTGGGCTCTGTAGGGCGGGTCAGTCCTCTGGCAGGGCTGTGCTGCCTCGGGAGGTGTCAGAGCCACCCTCCTGCTGTGTTGGAGTCCCCTGGCCCTCAGAGCAGGCTGGGCTGTGTGTAGTCCAGTGGACGTGGCTGTGTCCAGTGAGCTTTATTTGCAGGAAAAGGTGGTAGCTGGGTTTGGGTCTGGGGCAGTAGTTTGCAGGCCCCTGCTGCACAGCATTGGCAGTTAGAATCTACTCTTTCGTAGGCTGCTGTCTTGGCTTAAAAGCTGATCTCCCCACCCCCATGCATCTGGATGGTGCAGCACAGACCTGCTGCCGGCCTCACCTCCACACCTATGCAGACTGTTGGGGGCCGCAGGGTCTGGACCCTGAGTGGACTCCTTATCTGACCAAACGCTCTCATCCCCGCCCCACTTTCCTCCCCAGCTGTCACCATTTGGGGCCTGTCTCTGGCCTCCAGTGGTTCCTGTTCCGCTCCTTTCCCTGCACGTGTCAGTGAGGATGTTCACAGAGGAGCAGGCAGCCCAGCTGCTGCCCATTTTGAAGTTTAAGGAAGTTCTGATCCCCCAGGGAAGTGCTGTGGCGAGTGGGGTTTTTTCAATTGTTGGGGGAGCTTAGAGGCCTGGCTCTGACCCCTTTCTGGGATGGCACTGGCATCCCATGGAGAGAAACGTTGTGCAGTATGCGGGCGGCTTCGCAGCCAGTCTTGAGCCCCAGTGCCCTTTGGTAGGTATTTACTCACATGGCTGGGGCAGCCCAGAACCTGGGGTTGCTTTCTGCCAAATCCGGTTCCATCCCGGCCTCACCTCCTTCCTCCTCAGGGTGCCAGCCGGGCTGCCGACGACGCTGAGCGGGAGCGCAGGGACCGAGAGGAGCGGCTGAGACACTCGCGGAACCCGGCCACCCGCGGCCTCCCTTCCACAGCCTCTGGCCGCCTTCGGGGGACGCAGGAAGTGGCTCCCCCCACACCCCTTACCCCTACCTCACACACAGGTGAGTGCCCCCCTCCCAGCACTCTGGGACGGCTTCCTGTGTCTCAGGGTTGGTGGGGGCAATGCACTTGGTGGTGGACACTGTGAATTTCCCACGTCAGGTGATGCTTACTCCTGAGAGTGGATGAGCCGGGCTGCCTGGGCGCCTTTAGAAATGCAGGCACCTGCTGGTGTGTGTGATTCCTCCCGTATCCCATGTTTCTCCTTTGTTCCTCCGGCTGGATTTGAGTGTTGGTGGCCATCAGCTCTGCCGGCTCCTGACTGTCCAGGCAGCCCAGGGTCCTCTCCGGCCACAGCCTCTCACAGGAAGAAAGCCCTGAGTGGCAAGCAGCAGCCAGGGGCAGCCCACTCCATTTCTCTTCCTCTCTCAGCTAACACCTCCCCCCGGCCCGTCTCTGGCATGGAGAGAGAGCGGAAAGTGAGTATGCGGCTGCACCGCGGGGCGCCCGTCAACATCTCCTCTTCCGACCTCACGGGCCGACAAGATACCTCTCGCATGTCCACCTCACAGGTAGGTGCAGAGCTCCTGGGTGGGCACCGGCCTTGACTGTGCCATCCAAGTCCAGAGCAGGCTGTGATTTCTGAAGGGCGTGTTTCCTTCCTTCCTTTTTTCCCCCATTTTTGAGAGTTTTTAATCTCGCTGAGGCGTGGTGGCCTGGTTGCTGATGAGGCTTCTGGGGAGAGCCTGGGAGACAGGCCGGGCCATCACAGGGCTCGTCTTCTGGTCACAGATGGCCAGTCTCAGGTCTCAGGTGCCCGAGGCCAGCAGACCGTGGGGGTTTTCTCCTGCCATTTGAGTGCCCTGCCGCCCCAGCTATCCCCACGCAGGCAGCAGCACTCGCCTGCTCACGCCTCATCCGGGGTGCATTGGTGAGTGCCCTGGCCCAAGAACCTTCCTCATTCTTGCCACTGGCCAGGGTTGGAGGCCTGTAGGGACCTCCACAGGCTCCTCATAAGACCCTCTCTGCTAGTGTGCCCTGCAGCGAGGCTTCCATTCTTTTGACGGCCTTGTCTGTCTTCCTTCAGATAAGAAGCACCCCTGCTTCGCAGCAAAGGCAGGCAGCCCGGGTTGGCCACAGGTGCCGCCTCGTCAGCATCCTCCTCCAGCAGCCTCTCTTCTCCTCTCCTCGCTCTGGCTTGTTGTCTTTTGCGTTTACTAATGTGCTCTTCGAACCAGAACAGCTTTCTACCTATGAATCTGTTGTGTTTCTTCAGAGTGTTCTGGGTTGTTCACCAACAGGGGCAGGGTTGCCCTGTCATGGCTGTGTTTCACTAGCAGGAATCCTCGGGGTACCCAGATTCCCCACAGGTCTTCTGGATGAGCAGGAACTCAGTTCAGAAACGTCCTAGAGTCTGGCTGTGGGCTTGTGGGGCAGTGTCTCTTGGGGTCACAGGATGGAGCCAGGCCCACTGTCGTGAGCAGGGCTTGGTGTAGCTGGCTAGCCAGGAAAGCGCCGGTGTGGGGAGCACTCTTGGCCACTTGCTATCTTTTAATAAGTGAGTTTAGGCCGGGCATGGTGGCTCACGCCTGTAATTCCAACACTTTGGGAGACCGAGGCAGGTGGATCATGAGGTCAGGAGTTCAAGACCAGCCTGACCAAGATGATGAAACCCCATCTTCACTGGAAAAAAAATTTTTTTGAAAAACTAGCTGGGTGTGGTGGCAGGCACCTGTAATCCTTGCTTACTTGGGAGGCTGAGACAGGAGAGTCACTTGAACCCAGGAATCAGAGATTGTAGTGAGCTGAGATCGTGCCACTGCACTTCAGCCTGGCCGACAGAGTAAGATTCTGCCTCAAAAAAAAAAAGTGAGTTTATTGCACGTTTCTAATTCACTAGTAACTTAACTAGAAATGGATTTCTTATATGGTAACATTCTCTCAAAGAAACCAAAGATGCAGAGATTTTGACTTTGTAGTTATTTGCATTGGGCATGAGGGGTCCGGCCTGCATCAAGAGAGTGGTCCCTTACATGCACACAGCCCTGGTCTCACCTCCAGACACAGAAATGGTTTAACAGGTTTCTTCCCACGAGCCTGGCACTCACACCTCAATTACTGGGAGCAGGCCCCAGGAGGGTCTGCCCGTGCCCACCTGTTTTCTTGACACATGGTGGTTCTGTAGCCCCTGAACCATGGAGCAGGGGCCAGGAGTTGTCCCATGCTGGGTGTTGACTGGACTTGGATGGCCTCACCCCAGCACTTGGCTGACAAAAGACTAGGGAAGGAACCTGAGTGCTTTTTTGCTTGTTTATTTTAAAGAAAATAAAGTCTCTAGTGGTTTGGCGTCTTTGAGGGCAGTGAAGGCAGGCTGAGCAGTCAGCCGTGAGTCTAGCCGCCTCTTCTCAGCACATGGCCCTGGCAGCACCTGGGTATGGCCATCACAGCCACCAGCCCCCAATGTGGCCGTGAACGGTGCCTCCTTCCATGGTTTGCTATGGCGGGAACTCACGGCTGGGCTCTTAGGAACTTGTTTTCATGTGAGGAAATGTGATGTGGGCTCTAACAACAGGGAGGAGTCTCCAGAGAGAGTTGGTTTGGGGGTATGTTCCCTCCTAAAGAAGCATCTCGGCCTCTGCCCTTGGGCACCCTGGCGGGGGGGGCTTCCTGAGAGGCATGTTGAGGGCTCTCCGCCTCCAAGGTGGTCCCCCTCCTTCGTCACCATCTCACGGGAAGGTTTCGGCCGTGTCCTCTTCCTGCCAGACTCTGCCAGCAGCAGCACGTGTGGTGGCTGTCATCGGCAGCCCCCATTATGAATCCTGGAGCAGGGAGACAGGAGGCTTGATTCCTCTGTATGCTTCACCTGGTTGCTTGGGTGAGCTGGAGAGACAGGTGCCATGGGCAGTGACTCATCCCCGGCCAGTCTTCCTCCTTAGGCCGCTGCTCTTCCCGGTTCTTTTTGCTCCTCTCAGGAGTCAGTGCACGCGGTAGAGATGGGAAGAGGCAGCAGAAAGGTCTCCTGGGCCTTGCTGGCTCTGGGTGGGTCTGCATGAGGGGAGGACCATGTAGCAGCCCTGCCTGTGGGTCCCTGAGGCCCCCACAGCTGTAGGACCCTGTCCCAGCCCAGACTGCGTGGGTCTGCTCCCTCTTCGCCCCCTCTTTTCTCACGCTGCTGGTGTTCAGCCAGGTCTCTTTGGCCACAGTAGCCTTTGCCCTAAAGGCCATCTAGTTGCTGAGTCTGTTTGGGGTTTCTACTTGGTGAGAAGGCAGCCTCATCAGTCCAGTGGTTGATGACTCGCTTTGATCAACCCCTGCTCAGGACTAGGCCTGAACCCCATCGTCGTACTGGCGAGGATGTGCGTCTCTTCCCCACCTGCAGGCTGTGCCCTGAGACCCAGTTGGGCTGCTCAGCACCTGCCATCCCGTAGGGCATCAGGTTCTCTTAGTGCTTGAGAAGACTCAAGAGGGCCTGTCCCTCGCCCTCATTGGCCTTAAGAGCAAGTGATTCCAGAAGAGGAGTGGCCGCCATTCTCATCCAGAGGCCAGTCCTGAGAGGCAAGTGAGGCTGCGGACCATGCCTGGGCTCCCCCAGCCGGCACCTGTCGGAGGCCTGTGGGCCCGGTTGAGGCGAGGATGCCCGTCTGGACACAGGGCCAACACAGGTAGTCAGGGGGCCTGCGGGACGCTTACCAACAGCTGTCTTTTCCCCACCTCAGAATAGCATTCCTTTCGAACACCACGGCAAGTAGCTGCTCGTCTCCCATCGGAAGGCAGCACTGGGTGAGTGTGCGTGTGGCGGGCGCCAGGCAGCAGCGCTGGGTGGGTGGGAGCCACCATGCCCCGCCTGCCCGCCTGTGGGAGCTTGCAGGTGGGCTGGGCTTGCATGCCAGGTGCTGGAGGTAGAGTGAGGCTTCTTCTGCTATTATTCTTGTGTGGTGCAGAGCGGCTGCAGTCCGCTGCCCATTCTTGAGGGGAGGCTGTCCACAGAGACTCTTGGAACAGAGTAACACCAGGAGACCGTCCTGTTGGCCTGTGGCCTCCCTGTGACTGCGTTCAGCACGCTGCCACTCCCCTCCTGTCCTGGGTGCCCGCCCATGGGCCAGGAGCGGCAAGGCGGGTGCCCCGGGTACTTGAGGTGCCTTGTCTGGGGTCGGCCGTGCCTGGAGGGGCGTCTGTGTTCTGCTCAGCTGAGTGGCTCCACGCTTGGTGTTGGGGGCTCCTAAGCTCTTGCTGCACCACACTCCTGGTGGTCTCTGCCATGCTGGCTTTTCTGGTGGCCTCTCTCTTCCTGTCTCATTTATATCTCTGTTCTTGTTTTGTGTTTCTTTTCACACTTGATCTCTGCCCAGCCATCTTGTCCATGCAGCTTCGTCTGTATTAACTCCTCCAGCCGCAGCCCACTCACTCCCTGCCGTCGGTGCATGGCCGACGTCCTCGCTGCGCTCCCTCCTCGGCGGCCACATGCTCGGCGGCTCCTCCAGCAGGGCCTTGCGCTTGTGTCGGGTGTGTGCCGCTGGCAGACCCGCTGCAGTTTTCACACTGTGCACACTCTGGAAATGTGTTGACAGGAACTGCTTTTCACGTCTTCCCTGAGCAGGGGTCTTTGTTTTCAAACACCAGGTTCCTTTCCAGGAAGGGAGGCTGAGCGCCTGTCTTCGCTCCCCTCGGATCCTCCAACCCTGCCGAGCTCGGCTCCGCAGGCACCTTGCTTGCATGCCTCTTCCTCCTTCCTGTCTTCCTGTCATTGGTTCTGCTGAGCACGTGTTCCAGCCACAGAGGCCCCTGTGTGTGGCCGGTGGCCCAGGCGTCTAGACTGGGGCTAGGCGGTGGCAGTGCATCCCCTCCCTGCCCAGCGCCATCACTGTGGTATCGAGTGCCTGGCCAGCTCCCCCAGCCCCATGCTGACCTTCTCTTGTGCTTTGGCTCCGACAGATTCCTGGTCGGGTGGCTTCCAGTGGTCTTCAGTCTGTCGTGCACCGATGAGAACTCTCCTTATTGCTGTGAAGGGCAGACAATGCATGGCTGATCTACTCTGTTACCAATGGCTTTACTAGTGACGCTTCCCCCGGTCTAGGACCGAAATGTTAACACGGGGAGCTCTCCAGGCCACTCACCCAGCGACGCTCATGGGGGAAGTAAACTAAACGGACAGACTCCAAGAGCTGCCACCGCTGGGGCTGCACTGCACCCCCTCCACGTGAACTCAGTTGTACAGGGGCTGGGAAGAAAAGCAGAGCGAATTGCAGAGAATCAGACTCCCTTTCCAGGGCCTTTCAGCTCCCTCCAGTGGTGGCCGCCCTGTACTCCCTGACGATTCCACTGTAACTACCAATCTTCTACTTGGTTAAGACAGTTTTGTATCATTTTGCTAAAAATTATTGGCTTAAATCTGTGTAAAGAAATCTGTCTTTTTATTGTTTCTTTCTTGTCTGTTTTTGCGGTCTTACAAAAAGATGTTGACTCCAAGGAATCCTGAGACAGACACTGGCTTGGAGTTTGTGTAGGAAGTGGAGTCGGGCAGGGAGAGGGTGCAGGCGGATCCCAAGGGTGTGTGTTGTGTTTGTTTTGTAGTGTTTTGTTGTCCACTTTAGAGAGGAGATTTCTCATCAGAAGTCTGTGGTGTGTGTGTGTGTGTGCACGGATGTGGTGGGACCTCTTTTACCTGGTTTTGGTGTCTTACCCTCCCTCCTCCTATAACTGAAATACCTGGCGTCGGGAACTCTCGAGGCCCTCAGAGAGCAGTTAGGGACTGCAGGCTGCCTCAGAGCCAGGGGCATGGTGGATGTTACCAGCCAAAGCAATGCCACTTCTTCCCTGGGAAGTAGGCGGGCAGCTGGAACTCTGAAGAACTTTGAAGCAGAGGCTTTGAGACCCTAGCAGGATAGTTGGGAGTCCCAGGATTAAAGGTGGAAGATGCGTTTCTGGTCCCTTGGGAGGGGATTGTTAACCAAGAGACGTGTGTGATTATTGTGTTTGTTGCCTTGCTGCCTTTGCGCTTGGTAAATTTTCTTAACAGACTGTAAATGCTCCTGTGCTGATTGGCACTCTGTGTGTGTGCCTGTGCTCAAAACCAGCAGCGGGGCTGCCCTCGCCAGGTGCCAAGACTAGCTCAGAAAAGCCAGCGGGCCAGAGGGACTCACCCTGAGGTGCCAAGGAGCAGGTGACTCCCAACCCGACCCAAAACCTCCATGTTGGGGAAGTAGGGTCTGTGCTCTTCGACCTTACGTTGGGCGCGTGTTTGTTGGAAGTGAAGCAGCGTCCGTGGGGCTGAGTCCCACCAGAAGGCAGGTGGCCTCCGTGAGCTGGTGCTGCGCCGGGCTCCACACTGCTGTGCCGGGCTCCACGCTGCTGTGCCCTGTGGTTCCTGGGATGCCTTCTCGCCTCTCGCTCTGTAGCAGTTGGGTGATAGCCAGTGGCTGTGCACTACTGACCCAGACACGCAGTGCAGTGTGTGTTCGTGGGCACTCCTCCATTGCCTTGTCATGGAGGACATGCCCTTTGGACTCCGGGGCCCTGAAGGTGTGCACCTTGCTTCTTCCCTCCCTTCCCCAGAGTTCCCGGATGCTGTAACTGGTAGGCATCCCAGAACACAGTTGTGCGCGGTCCCAGCCAGCTGGCCATCTTGTCTGAGCCCATGGGTGTTTTCTGAATCCTAAGCTGGTTACTTTGTAAGCATTTTGGAGTGCAGGACCTTGAGCAGGTGCGGGCTGTGTGTCTGCAAGTACAGAGGGAGGTTGGGGTGGGTCAGAGCCAAGTTAGAGATTTTCTTTGTTGCTTGATCCCTTCCTGAGGGTAGCTGTCTTCCACCCAGCAAGGCGTTGCGGCTGTGGCCTGAAGTGGCGCAAGCTTGCTTTGTAAATATCCGTGGTCCTGATGTAGTGCCAGAACATTTGTGCAAGGCAGCTCTGCGCCCAGGCTCCAGCCTGAACCTTGCTGGGTTGTGTCCTTGGAGTGTGGTTGTGACAGTCCTTGCCCAGTATCTAGTCCCCATCGTCCTGTGCAGGAAACGTAGGTAGGACGTCCGTGTCAACCTGTGCACTGGCGACCAGTCTCCAAGCTGTGCGTTTGTATGGCCACTGTATTTGTGTACTTTAACAATTGTGTAAATAATAAATTCATAATGACTTCTACCTTTCTTCCCGGCCCTTTCCATGTGGTCTTTTATTTCATTGGCTTGAGATTTTTCGATGTGTTGAGGTAAACCATGTAAAAATCCTTTTTTGAGACGGCTGTTTGTTCTTTCTCATCCTGTTGGTCTGGGAGCTGGCGGGGCAGAAGAGCTGCACACTGGGCCTCCTGCTGGGCAGGGAGGGGTGGCAGCGGCTCCTCCCCATGCTCCCCGTTCAGGCTCCGGCGCACACAGAAGCCCACGTGAGTTCTGTGTGGTCTAGGAGCTGCCCCTGATGACCCTGCAGACATGAAGATGCAGTTCCGTGCAGTTCTTCTCTGCCCCGCCTCCCCAGGATCTCACAGCAGCCCCTTCTGAGGGGCTCAGGCTACCGGAGCAGGGAGGTCTGCACCAATCGGTTGCCACCAACTCCTGACCTGTGCGCTCGTGTGTGGGTGAGCTCAGCCAGGCTAGGCCACCTCCCCTCCCAGCAACTCCCGCCACCTCCACCCTCCACTCCAGGCCACTCCCTTGTTCCCTTGGCCACAGCCATGCTGGCAGGTCATGCTTCCTGAGATGAGAATATGTCTGTAGTCAAAGTGCAACAGGGACTTGAGGTGGCTTGCTTGGAGGTTGCTGGAACTAAGAATGGTGTCGCTTTCTGAGCCCCCCATGGGTATGTGCTGAGGGGATCCTGGGGCTGTCCCGCTGACTCTGCCTGTGACACACTCCTGCCCCAACCCTGGGGATGCCCGTGGCCTGGAGCTCTAACAGCACCTCCTGCCCTGACTTTGCCTCCACCCAGGGCCTTCCTGTCTCCAGGCTACCTCACATGGTTCCCTCTTGCTGGTGCAGACTGAGACACCATTTAGGGCCTCACTGTGGCCATGGGTGAGGCTCGGCCCCTGCCCCACTCAATGCCATACCGGCCCCAACCAGAAAATGGCAAGACCCATGTTCCAGCTCCTGCCTAACCTTCCCAGGCCCACCGCCTCCCTCCTGGGTTTCCCTGCCCTGGGAGGGAGCAGAGGCTGCTTGTCTTCCAGGCCTGCTGGGTGGCAGCTCTGCAGCACATCTCCTCTCATCATGAGGGCCAGTGCACATGGGGTTAGAGGGTCTGTTCTCTGAACCTCAGTCTGGCTGGGTCTGTGTCCTCAGACATGGTTTAGACACTGAGAAAAGCAGGCCCTTCAGGTACCAGGCAGCGCCTCCTTGGAGCTTCACCACAGACCCCTCAGAAGACAGAGGATGGCAGCATCTAGGGCCATTGGCCCTTTCTGAGTCTCCTGCACCCCCATCCCCTCCCCAGCATGGGCCCTGCCCACATCTGTTCCAGGGCTGTTCTCAGGGAAGGCCCAGCCAGGCAAGTACCTCCCCTCCTCCCACTGATCTGGGGTCACATGATGTCTGTGCCCCCCCCCCACCACCCCAGGTAGCAGTGGGTTCTGGATGGATGTGTGTCTGGTCAGGAGAGTCTTCATAGCACATTAGACCTTAGCCACTTTTGGCACCAGAATCTGTCCCCAGGGTTGGGCTCTGCCCCCAACTTCCTCCAGGCCTCCCTTCCCCTTGCTTCCACCTGCCAGGTCAGACCAGACCCACTGCCCAGCGGCTTCTCTCCCATAAAGGCACCAGCTGAAGGAGGGGGTGGCAGAATTCACACCCACTCATGCCCACCCTACAGTGCAGGGACCCCAGCCTCCATGAGTCCTGTGCCTCCGAGCATGGTGACCTTTCCACATCTGGACCACTCCTTAATCACTGAGCAGTGTCCCTCAGGGACGTCTCTCCAGCGGTGGCACTGCTGGGGCTCTGCGTGGGGACCAGAGTGGGGCAGGTCAGGCGAGAGTTGAGATGGAGGGCCCGCATCCTGCCTAGGGGAGGGGAGGGCCCAAGGTATGTGGACACAGGGTCCCAGGAACAGGCACCCCCTACCTGGTCCACAACCTCCCTGCCATTTCCTTCATAAGCCCAGGTCACACAAGGCCAGCAGAACCAGGGACAGCCAGGTCCAGAAGGGGTGCCCCCTGCGTCTGAGCAACCTTCCTGGGGCCCTGACGTGGGAGGGCCGGCCAAGGAAGGCCACGTATCCTCTGAGACCCAGGCTGCCCGCTCCCACTACCACCTGCTTCCTTCAGCTTCTGGGTGGGGCTGGTGGACTCTCAAAACACATGGCCCTGGCTGTTCAGAGCTCCACCTTGATCCCTGCAGCTGCCAGCACTGCCTGAGCCCTGGTGGAGGCCTCCACAGCCCTGAGGCTACAGGCAGTAGCCCGGGCTGCAGGAGCTCAAGCCCAGCTGGGGCAAGGCCAGGGGCAGACGGGGGCGGCTGGGCCTGAGATACGCACTTTCGCTTGCTTTTCATTGCAGAGGAGCAGGGATGTGGCATCTCTCCGGCTGCATGCAGCCCGCCAGGGCACCCGCTGCCATCCCCAGCGCCCACGACGCACCTACTGAGGGCCCTGGCGGCCTCTGACCGGGCTCCCAGCCACGCAGGCCACTGCTGGCCACAAGGGCAGGTGGGTGTTAGGTGCTCAGGATAAGCCCAAGCGCGGGGCCGGGCTGAATGGAGGATGGGGCGCAAAGACCAGCCTTGGCCACTGGCCACACTACCCACACTTCCAGTCAGCCAGAGGGGTGAGAGAGGGAAGGTGGGAGAGTCCTGGTTCTTACACACCAGCAAACAAAGTGGCCTGTTCCACCTCAGCTCCCATCTAAATACCACTTATGGGCTCCCTGGCACAGAAGCCTCCAGGCACCTGCCCTGCCTCCCTCTCCATACAGTGCCTGCCCCACCACGAGTGCTCTGCTGCTGCAGGGAAAGCTGGTGAGGACAGAGCCACTGTAGGAACCACGCCATCAGCAGGCCTGAGATTTGGGGTGCAGAGTCAGACTACACAGCAAAACCACACACTCCTAGAAGACCCTTTGCCCTGACGCTCTACTCACACGCAGGTTTATTTCCACCTTCCAGGAGTGGCAGAAGCTATCCCCAAGACACTGAAGGGTGGGTACAGGCCGCACGTGAGAACCCAGGGTAGAATGGGCTGGAGAGGTCCCCACACAGCACCTGCCCCACCAGCCTGTCCACAGCCCACCCTTGGATTAAAGTCATGTCATCTTTTGGCATGGATTTCTAGGTCCTTGAGCACAACTGTGGCCGCAGGCCGTTTGGGACCAGCAGGCGGGGCCCCTGTTGTGGAGGCTTGGCTTCACTGCAGATCCACTCTGGAATGACACGGTTCCAGCCCTGCCACCTCCCCCCGGAAAACACTGATCAGGCGACGATCTGCTAAGCTGGCAGCCAGAGCCCAGCGTGGCCCTGCCTGAGCCAGTCCTGTTTGTAAAATAAATAGCAAGCATTGCCAGCCTCTGTACCTCCTCACTGTGCTTGCCGGCCCCTCCCAGCCACTCAGACACTGGTTTCTGGGGTGTGAACCACCTCCCCGTTTTTCTCAGGCTCAGCCTTCAGGAAATGTTCCACTTCCCTAGAGTCCATTGCTGCATCTGTGGGGGGCTTGTGGAGCTTCTCCTCCTCTGTGGCCACTGCCTCAGGCTGTGGCTCCTTGGGCCTCTTCCTGATGCAGAAGAAGTTGCCCAGCAGCAAAATCAGGGAGGAGGTGACCACCTCGGCCCCCGCCAGGAGGAACACATACTTGTAGACGTGGGTCGCGTCCAGGAGCTTACCTGCAGGAAGACCCTGTCAGTCCCAGCCGCTCTTGTGCAGGTGCAGCTGTCCCTGGGTGCCCAGGGCCCCGCCCAAGCCGGTGTGTACTCGGTGTCTGTCAGCCCACATAGGCCACCCTGTGTGCCTCCCAGCTCCTGGAACCAGGTGTTCTCTTCCCTTCATGTGTTCCAGCTGGGGGCATCGTGAGCCTCCCTCCCTCCTCCCCAGGGAAGCCAAGACTTAGAGGCTAAAAACAGCAGTGGCTTTGAGGGGAGTTTGGGCCTTGGTTAGTGGTAGGAGTCATGCTGGTCCCCAGAGCCCCCCAACCCCCCCGGGCTTCCAGTTGGCAGCGCCAGAAGCCCTGCTACATTCAGCACCAGCCCTGTTTCCCAGCTACCTCAGACCCTGAGACAGGAGTCAGATGGTGAGGCCTTGGCCCTCCCCAAGCTCAGGACCCTCCCTTGCCAGGCAGCCAGAGCCTGGGTGAAGGTGCTCTTGTCAGAACTCAGTTCCCTCAAGTGTTAGCTCAGTCAGCCTTCAAAAAGGAAAGGTCCCAAAATGCAAAAACCAGCTGTGGGTTGCCCAAAACCGCTGCCCGAGACACGATCTTTGGGGCTTCACCCCCACCCCCTTTCCTTGGATTCCTCCTGCAAGCCTGTCTGCAGCCCCCTAACCTGGTGGGTCCCACATGGACAGCCTGCCTTTGCCCCTAACACTGACACATAACTGGAGGCAGGACCCTCTGCAGACAAGAGCCTGGACGAGATGCTCCGCCACCCCTGGGTCCAGCCCCTGGTCACCCTATCTGTCGGGGATACACTGGGCCAGGCTAAGCCCCTAACTCCTAATGGAGACCTGCTGGCCCCGGCAGAATCAGGCTTGGTCCAGCACAGTGCACCCCCCTCCAGCTCTGAGTCCCACAGTGGGTGGCGGCCAAGGGGTGCTTATCCCTGCCTTGCAAAGCGGGCATCTGACCAGAACGCAGGTGTGGGGAACTGCCAGCGCTCACCTCCAGACGGGGGACCGATGAGAACGGCCACCGCCTCCATCAGCAGCACCAGGCCGATGGCGCTGGAAAACTTGTGGGTGCCCACGATGGCCATGAGCACCTCGAACTGCAGGGCCCCCACCATGCCGTAAGAAATGCCAAAGAAGATGCAGAAAACCACCAGGCCACCGTAGTCACCCGCTGTGGAGCCTGCCAGGTCCGCGAGACCGTTGAAGAACATGGAGAAACTGAAGAGGTAGACGGAGTAGGGCCGCACCTTCCCAAGCCCCGCCACAAAGCCCGCGGCCGGCCGCGCGAAGATGTCGATGAAGCCCAGGATGGTGAGTAGGAAGGCCGCCTTGGTGTCGGGTACACCCAGGTCCTTGGCGTAGCTCACCACGAACACGGGTGGCACGAAGAGCCCCAGCACCATGACCGAGGCAGCCACCGCGTACAGCACGAAGCCGCGATCCCGGAAGACGCTCAGGTCTAGCAGGCGCCGGGAGGGTCGCTGCAGCCCCGAGTTCCCATCTGGCTGGGCCACAGCCACCAGGGGCCTCATGAGTGCGGCACACACACAGCAGTTGAGCAGCAGGCCGCCCAGGATGAGGAAGCCGCCCCGCCAGCCATAATGGTCCTGCAGCAGCTGCCCCAGCGGGCTCAGGGCACACAGGAAGACGGGGCTGCCTGCCGCCGCCAGCCCGTTAGCCATGGGGCGCCGCTTGCTGAAGTAGCGGTTCAGCATGATGAGTGAGGGCTGGAAGTTGAGTGCCAAACCCAACCCTGGAGGAAAGGGAACAGGGTGAGAGCCCTCTCAGGGCATCCCCAAAGCCCAAGACCCTCATCTCTGCCCCCAGGTTCCCACAGGCCCAGGGTTCCCAGTGGGCAGAGCCCCTGCCACCCACACACTCGAGAAGGGGACGGTGAGGTGGAGCCAGATGCCCCTCAGCCACCTGCCCTCCTGTCCTCCAGACAGCCCCGCCCCCTCCTGACACCTGCGGCCCCACTCACCAGTGATGACCCCAGTGGTGAGGTAGACCTGGATGATGCTCCTGCAGAAGGTGGCAGCCACCATGCCCAGGGACGCGAAGAGGCCCCCCACAAGCATGACGGGCCGGCAGCCAAAGCGGTTCACACACACGCTGCAGAGTGGGCCTGGAGAGGGCGGCAGCTGAGAGGGGCAGGCCCAGGCCTGCAGCCAGCTCTGCCCCTCCAGCCCACTGAGCTCACAGCCACCCCTCCCTTGGCGGGATGCTAGGGGCACCCTGTGGCTGGCTCCCCAAGCACAGAGCTAATAACATGAGCACTGCCCACTGTGCCCATTGGTCCTGCAGTCAGGAACAGCCATCTTTTCAAGAACAGCTCTCTGGGAGCCCCATCCTCTGGGACTGTCTATAAATACAGCCGACCCGTTTGGACGGGGGCCAGGATGGACTTCACCCTTCCTGGGCTGGCCCCACAGAGAACAAGCCGCTGCCCAGCAGGATCCCAGCCCCAAGGGCTTCCCTCCAGGGTTCCCTGGGGAGCGGGTGGAAGGTGCTGTGCCAAGTCCAGCCACACATGGACTTCTGTGCCCAGCAGGATCTGCCTGTAGAACCCCAGACGGGGGGCCCAGCGTGAGGCCACCCTCACCTGTCCCATAGAGCATGGCCAGCAGGATGGAGGAGATCCAGGCTGTGTCGCTGTAGCCGATCCCAAACTCCCGCATCAGCTCCTTGAAGAAGACACTGACGGCCTTGGGGAAGGCGTAGGAGAAGCCAGTGATGACGAAGCAGCCAAAGAGCACGGCCCAGCCCCAGCCACCGTCGGGGGCCTTGACGCCAGTGGGGCCCTCGTCCACCACAGCCCCTCCCATGGCGAGGAGGGCTGGTTCCGCCTCACCTGAGAGAGAAAGGAGGCTGACTCAGGCTGCCCAGGTTACCACCCCCAACTGCAGCCCGGCAGGGGAGGGACATGAGCTGGGTGCCACACACACCTGGGGCTGGCACCTGGGCCAGATGCCCCAGGAGCTCAGCCGTGGGGCAGCTGCCCAGCACCTGCACTAGTGGCCCCCTGACCTGCTGCTTGTTGCAGGCAGGAGGGTTTGCAGGGAAGCAGTTGGGGGTACCAGTCCACCCACCTCCCTCTGCACTGCCTCCTGCACCCACACAGCTGGCTCTAAAGGGCAGTGGCTTTTGTGGGCTCAGCCAGGACTCAGATTACCTCCTGGGATGAGCAGCCCCCGGCAGGAACATGGACCTGGCCCTCATTTCTGCCCTGGCTCAGTCTCCTGGCTGACTTGTGCTGGGCAGGGGCCAAGCACGCTGTGATTCTGGCAGCAGCATGCACCTTCAGTCCCCAGCACCAAGCTTGCCCTAGGGCCTCTGGAGGTGGTGTCCTCCAGGCCTCTCCCTGTCTAAATCTAGGTGGAGTGTGCCTTGCCCTGGCTCTTCTGCCCCCAGGGGCCCACTTTGGCGTCAGTGGAGCCCGCCAGGAGTCTGCACCAAGAGGAGGGGGGCAGTTGCTGGCTGTGGGGGACTGGGCACCTGGCTGGAGGGGACAGTTAGAAGCACAGGGCCTGCAGTATTAGAGTAAGTGGAGTGGGGAAGTGGGGGCAGAGCTGGCCTCCTGTCCATGGAGGCCCCCTTGCCTCTCACCGGTGTGCTTGCTCAGCAACTCCTCCAGTGGGAAGAGGCTCACCCCACCTCTGCCTGGAGTGACCCACAGGCTGCAGCTTGAACTCAGGAACATCTGGAGCCTCCAGGGGAGGTGGGGACCAGGAGGCTTCCATCCATCCCACCAGAGCAAACCACACCAGCCCCCACGATGTCTGAAGCTGGCATCCCTTTTGTAAACTCCAGGAGCTTAGCTCGTTTGGGGGAGAGTAAAGTTGGAACCCAGGGCCAGACTTCTGTCTTCATGCACCACCCTACCCAGAAGTCACCTTGTCTCCCTCCTCACCAAGGACCGCAACCCAAGTCCTTGAGTGGTCTAGTCCAGCCAGCTTGGCTTCTTCCTCCTGGGGCCATACTGTGAACCAGCACCCCAGGAGGCAGCAGCAGGCCTGCAGTGCAAGCTCCACGACCACCCCCTTTCCTTGGATTCCTCCTGCGTGTCCACAGCCCCCTAATCTGGTGGGTCCCACATGGACAGCCTGCCTTTGCCTCTAACGCCAACACATAACTAGAGGCAGGACCCACACAAGGGCAAGGGCCTTTGCTGGGTGAGTTTCAGGAATTCTGTGCCTGCTCCTCCTCCTCTGGGCCCTCCTCGCAACCAGCCTGCCAGACTGGCCCCACCGCAGGTGCTGTGCCCCTTGGAGTCCCTGCTTCGGAGGTCTGAGGATGGTCTTTAAGGGCTCCCCAAGAGTTCCACGCAGTTACTGTCACTGGGAAATGCTGCTTGACGAGGGGAGCCAGCTGTGGCTGGATGATGACAAGGCAGACACAGCCCACTGGAACAGAACAGGCCCTCCCCGGATGCCCACCTCCAGAGCCTATGCTGGCTCCCTGAGGCCAAGGCCTTGGGACCATTTCTTCGAAACCCAGGAGCACCTTTTGCCTCTGCCTGCACCTGGGCTCCAGATGCCCCCACCACAGTGCCTGGGGCAGGACACTGCCTGGAGTCCCTCAGCAGCAGGGCATTAAGTTTAAAAGGTCCCTAAGATGACACTACATAGCAGGGTAACTACAAGATGCTAAAAATACATGCACTTGAGGAATGAAACAGGAACAGGATGCAGAATGCGGGCCATGGGGGAGACAGGAGGGGTTGACAGCCTCAGGGTCCCAGCTTGTTTGGGATTGTGGGTTTACACTTTGTAAAATACATCACAGGGACCATGCAAGGCCAAGGAAGGAAATGTATACACAACAAATAGAAACAGGCAAATTCCGCACACCCCAGGGTCCCCTCCAAAAACAAGCACCAGGGTCTCTTGAGTCTACCTAGGCTGTACCAGCGGGAGCAGGGGATGCAGGCAAACCCAGTGTTCAATGCCCTCCAGCGTCCTCAGGAGACAGACGAGGGTGCATGGGGAGGCAGGGGATGATGGCCGCCCTCTGGATATGTGGTGCCCCCTGGACTAGGGTCAAGGAGGGCTGGCAGATGGTTGGGGCAGTGCCAGGACTCACTGGCCAGGAGAGCACAGCATGTTCTGGGACCTGAGGAGCTTGTGGCTTCCACATGAAACTCAGGTGGGGAGGGCCATCTTCTGTGTCAAGGAGATGAGGCATTTGGACAAGAAGCTTCCAGACCACAGCCTGGCACTATCATCTGTCCTCACCCAGCCTGGGGTGCCAGTCACCCAGACTCAAATGGCTCCATGACTTCCCACTCCAGCCTGTCGTCCAGGGGCTTTGAGGCAGCTGTCTGCCCACACAACTTGGGGGAGGGGATTCCACAGGAGGTGCAGTAGGGGAAGGGACACAAAACAGCAGTCAAAGGCAGTCCATAGTCCCCGTCTCCCAGGATAACCCCAGCATCACGATGGACTGAGGTGCAGGCTGGTGTTCCAAGGACAGCCCTGGGGCTGCCCTGCCTGGAGCCACACCACAGCCACCAAGCATTGGCTTCTTCCTGGGCACACACTACAGGCTGGCCTTCCCCTGACATTTACTGTCATCCCCCCCACCTGTCACACCCCCAGGAAGCATGCCAACCCACCCAGAAATAACCTGTCCTCTGGGCTGAGAAAGCTGATCTCCCAGGTGGGGTTGCCTGGAGAGCGGGTCCCTGAAGGCCCCACAACCCCGGGCTGCTAAAGCTGAGCAGGGAGGTCTGGGGCAGGGGTGCGTGGGGAAGACCCTTCCAGGAGACCCCCACATCACAGAGCCATGTGTCCTCATGAGTCCTCATGAGCAAGCAGTTCCCTCAAGGGTCCAGGGCACAGAGGTCTCTTAAGGACCCCTGGTTTGGGGCCAGGACTCAGCCATGAAGCCCTCAGGACCTGGACACCTGCCAGGTTGGACCCCTGCAGCTGTCACCAGCCTGGAAGGCTTGGGAGACCATGCCAGGTCCTACAGGGCCTATGGCAACACACATACAAAGAGGGTCCCGAACCTGAGCCCAGCTGCTCAGCTGGCTCCTCCAGAAACCTCACCCACCTCCTTGGGAGCACTGGGCACCCTGGACCTGCTTCCCCTCACCCTCTTAGGTCCTCAGGTCTTCAAGCAGCACCACCACCTCACTGAGGCCTCTGCTGGACTGTCAGCCTGTTGTCAGGGTCTGTACAGTGGCCTGAGCCCCAGGGCAGTGGCCTCTTACCTAACTGACTCCAGCCTTTGAAGGATGGGCCTTGGCCCTGCCTTTGTGGCCCAGGCAGGAGGCGGGGCAGGAAAAGGGCAATTTCTTTCCTTCCTGGATCCCTGGGAGCTGCTGAGGACCAAAGCAGCAGCCCCCTCCCCCACCCTTCGGCTAGCTCAGGATTGGCAAGGGGTGCCGGGAGGGCGGGAGGGCACTGTACCAGGGAGGGGCCTCCCTGAGTTCTTCTTCCCCTTGTGCAAATAAGGAAGGAGCACCAGCCCCTCCCTGCAGCCCAGGCCCAGCCACCCGCAAAGGTGTGGGGGGCCGAGCTGTCAGGGAGTGGACGCTGGACAAGGGGCTGCACAGGCCTGGGTCCTGTGCCCCATCTCAGACTCCTGCGCATGCCTGTGCCTTGCCACTGTGTCCACTTACATCATGACGGCAGGGACCGGTGGGGCAGACACATAGGCCTTATTTGCAAATTGGCCACTTCCTCCCAGGGCCAGGGCCAGGAGCCCCCCAACTGGTGCCCCAAGGGTTGCTGGGCGCAAGTCCCACGTGGAAAAAGGAGGCTGCCTGTGCCGCCACTGCGGGGTCTCAGAGCTTGGAACCCCCTTCTCTGCAAGCTGAGGTCACCACCCTGGGGCCGGGAAGCGGTGGGAGCCAGAACTGGTCCAGAGCCGCTTCCCCCACCCCGGAGGCCTCCTGGACCCCGCAAGGCCGTCCCTCCACGAAGCCATTTCGTCCCATTCCTGGACTATGCGCCCCTCCACCCTAAAGCCAGTGTCCGAAAGCCAAGCCTGGAGGGGAACTCGGGTCAGGAGGCTCCCCCGCCATCGCCTCCCGGCAGGCGTCGTGGGGACCCGTGGGGAGGGGTGACCCGGAGGAGGCAGGAAGGCGGGTGGTGGGGGACTGAGGGGGAGCCCAGAGCTCCACCCTCGCTGGGAAAGGCCCCTCCTCGGTGCGCCCCTGACGGGGCTGGACGATTGCCTGATGGCTTTGGCTTCCCGGTTCTGCGAGCAGGGGTCGGCGCTTGTAGGGGAGGCTGGGCAGAGCCCACACGGGGAGGGAGAAGGGGGACAGAAGGATGCTCTGCCCGGACCTGACCCGCCCCGCCGGCCGCGGGACGTGGGGGACGTGACCGCGCCATAGGAGGAGCCGCCGTATTGCCCGCAGTAGGCGCCCTACCGGACGCTACCGTAATTGCGGGCGCGCGGGTCCACCCGAGTCAGCAGAGCTGGGAGTCGCGCCAGGCGTCGGGCCTCGAAGCCACAGGGCGGGGCCGGCTCCACTTGCTGCAGTGGTGGGACGAGTGGGCGTGGCTCGGGGCTCGGGCACTTTGATTCGTGAATCCCGAGTCTCGGGGCAGGGGCCCGGCGGTTCTGTGCGTGCGGCTGCCCGGAGCGGCCCATTTCACAGATGGGGCTGACTCGGGCTGGAGACGCTGTGAGGACGCCCCAGCCCTGTCTACTCCCGCCCCGCCCCTGCACCACGCCCCGGCACCTCCAATGGCTCTGCGCCACCGGCCAGAAGGCCCCCCGCTGGGGCCCAGCGTGTAGGTCACATTTGGCTCTTCACTCTTGGAAGTGGCACTGGCCTTTCCGCCCCATGTGGCCAGGTCACCCCAGGACCCACCACTAAGCCAGCCCTCCAAAGTAAAGTACTCCGCTCTGATCACTGGGACCACATGGCTTTCTGGGTGGCCTGGATGGCAGGCCCTGTCCAAGGTCACATAGGGTCGTTACCAAGCTTGCCTTGGGACCAGGCCTCTAGATTCCTACCCCAAGCTCTGTCCACACCACGGGGTCCTGGGGAAAGACTCTGCACCTGCCAAGACAGTGTCCCTATGTACTCAGACCCTCTGGGGGCAGAAACCCCCCATGGCCTCCTAGCACCCCTCTCCCAGTTCCTGCCCGCCATGAGGGAGTGCAGCCCAGCCGCCACACCACGCTGGCGGAGCCGTTTCTGTCCCTCCCAGCACGTTCAGGCCAACACCCACCTGACTTCCCAGGCCTGTGCAGTGAAGCTGGGACCCTGGGCTCCCCGGCCCCAAAAGACACAAGATCACCCACTCTTGTGCTCAGCGTAGACAAGCCCCTGGGCCCTGGGGTGGGGCCAACTGGCATTTCCCCCCGTCAGCAGGCCTGACTCTGGCCAGGAGAGGGACACTTTCAGCCCAGGCTTCCTGGCCACGCAGCTCGATGCCTCTAGGACAGAGAGGAGGACAGCGGCCCGACGCCGCCCCGTCGTTCCTCACTGACTCCAGCCACCCCCGGTAGCCCTGGCCAGAGCCAAGGCTTCACTTCCACTCTGCGGCCCCTTCCCTTGACTGGCCCAACACCCGAGGAGGCGCCTGACCAACCCACTTTTAGGATACGGAAACTGAGGCGAGGGTTAGTAAATGGGAGGTTACCGAAGGCCGCGCCTGGTTTTCCCACGAACTGGGGCCAAGGGGTGGGAGGTAGGGCGAACCCAGGGAGCCCAGCCTGACTCTAGAAGCGGTCCCCACGTCCGAGCACGGCGCAGGCTGTTAGTCATTGCCCGAGGGCGGGCGTGAGTCCGTGAGTGTTTAGGGTGACGCGAACGGGGAAAGCGCCTCGGCCCGAGCGCACGTGCTCCCACTCCCTCGGGGAGGCCGCCCCCACGGGGAGGGCTGCAGCAGCCTCACCAAATATAGCCCGCGCCCCCAGCCGCCGCAGCGGACCGAGCTATTTATACCCGGACCGGGCTTGGCCGCCGGCGCAGCCACCTCCGGGCCGGAGCCCAGCCCCTGAAGCCGCCAGATGGGTGGGCGCCGGGCCGGACCCAGGAAGGCCAGACTGGGCAGCCAGGGATGCGAGGGCGCGGAGGGGCGCGGCTGACTCTCGGCGGGGGCCGCAGGGGGCGGGAAGGCTAGTCCATGCCCCGGGCACCCCCGGACCTGACGGACGAAGTTGGGGCGGGGTGAGAGCGCGGACCCAGAGGCCACCCCCTTGTCAGGCACTGGCTTGGCGCCCCGGGCGGCTCAGAAGCTCCTGGGCCCCGACCCCGCGCGCCGAGCATCCGGGCCGCGCCTACCTGCCACCGCTGAGCCGCCGCGCCCGCCTCTGCCGCCCGGCTTCGCGCCGGGGGCGACTTTAAGTGTTCCGGTCGCTCGCGCGGCACGTCCCCCGCGCACGTCACCGCCTGGCGCCGCCCCTGCGCGCCCCGCCCGGACCCCAGGCCGCCGCCGGAGGGGTTCCCGGGCCGCAGCTTCCCGACGGCGCGTCCCGCAACTCCGGCCGAGCCCCGAGATCCCCCCACCCGGGACCGGCCCCGTTGGCGCCCCTGGCCCAGAGCTGCGCTTCTTGCCAGGCCAGACCCGCCCCCTCCGCGCCCCGGGACTGGGGCCACCCGGCCTCGCCTGCCCCCGGCGCTGGGATGGGCGTCCAGGCTCGCGGCGCCCTCGCGTCCCTCCGCTTCCCCTCCCAAAACCGCGACTGCCAAATCCCCCGGCTCGGAGCGGAGCGCGACCCCTCGCCCCCCAACGCCGGAGCCCCTGTGACTGGCGGGTGCGCGCGGCTCGTGGGGTTCCGGCGCCTCGCTCAGCTCTGGGGCCCGGATCCTCCTCGCTGAGGCCACGGGCCGACCTGTCCCCGTCCAGACCTCCGCTTCCTCCCAGGGGCCGGGGCCGGTGTGGGCGGCGGTTCCTCCTGGGTCGGGGAGCGGCCTGCGCTGCCGGGATTTGGGGCAAGGCCTCGCCCTCCGTGAACTTCCGTTTCCCCGGGTGGCTCCGCGCCCGGAGGGGCCCCACAAAGCCACCCACTCAGCCCTGCGGCCCAGAACCCGGATGGAGAGACCGGGCAGCTGACACCTCCGGAGAGGCGAGGGCTGTGGACCGCTGGCCCTCGGAAGGCGCTTCTCCCAGTCCGTTACATGGACTAACGGGGCGTTTCTGGTGCTGGCGTCTGAGGCAGCTCCAGGGAGCGAGGCCTTTGTTGGCCTGGACCAAGGACGCCAGTTGCCGGTCCGCAGGAGCGATTTCCAGCTAACCGGCCCCTCGCGGACCCGCCTCCGGGGCTTCTGCGGCGGAGGCGCCTTGGAGGAAGCGGCTCTCTTTCCGGGGCCACGAGGGGGCGCAGTTTCAAGGGCAAGAAGTTCCCAGCGCTGTGCCCCCTCCCATCTCTCTCCATCCGGGGGATTTAACGGTTTATGTTTGAATTTGGCGGGCGCGGGAAGAGACTGAGTCAATTCAGCGGAAGTTTAAAGGAACTCCGTCCATTGGCCAGGGGTCTTGGAGAAGGTGGGGTCCTCCCAGGTGAGAGGTCCCCTTCTTCGCACCCCTTCGGACTCCATGTTTGGGTCCCTTCCGTGAACGCTCCCTTCGTGGAAGCCATCTTTCTTTCCTCTGGAGTCCCCTCCACACCCTCGCGGAAGCCTGTCTTCCCTCCTAGACTCCACCTCGATTCCCTCCGCTCAGCGTGGAAGCCGCTCTCCTCCCCCGGATTCCTTCTTTCTGGATTCCCACGCAGTGGGACTTTCCTGTTTCTTTCTGTCTAAATCACTTTCAACAAACGCCTTTGAGTCCAGCATTTACTGCGCGCCGCGCCGCGGTCCCCTCTCATTCTTGAGCGGGCAGGAGACCAAGAACCTGGAGAAGCATCCTCTCAGGGGAGCTGGGGGCTCCCGAGCCCCAATATTGCCCCATCACACAGAGGAGGCAGTGGGTATCAGTGGAGGACCCCAAAGGGCAGGGGGAGGCCCACCGCTGGCAGCGAGGCCGTGCGGGCTTCGGCGTCCCCATCTGGAGCCCAGCCTTCCGGCGACAAGTGCAGTGGGGCCGCCTGTCCTTTCAATGTAATGTGACGAGCCCACCCTCCCACTGGCCCTCACCCCGACCTGGGCCCCAACCACCCCGATCGCCAAAAGCTGAAAAACATGAAGATGGGAGCATGTACCTCTGAGCAGAACCGAGGCCTGTGGCAAGGGGTGAGGAAACAGCCTCCATTCACGCCCGCCCGGTGCGGGGTCTTCCAACTTCGTGGATGAACACCCCATGTAGTTGGCCGCTGCTCCTGCCAGTGGCAGGTGGTGGATCCACCTTGGGTGGCACAGGTGGTGCTACCATCTTCTCCCACCAGGCGATTCGTCACTTTCCATGGAGGCTGGGGGCACAGCACTGAGGGAGAGCAACAGAGGGGCGTGGGACACCCGGGACAGCTGTGGGAAGGGAACCCCCATGAGGCATTGCCGGCTAGGGAGGCGGGGACACTGCGCACCTGGTCCCAGATTGTCGAGTCACCAGGCCTGCCAGCTGAGCTTGGGGCCCCTACTGAAGCCACCAAAGCACCTTCCACGTCTGTCAACAACTTGGCCCTGAACCCTGAACGCCCACCATGGAGCAGCAACAAGGGGAGGGAGACAGAGCGGGAAAGCCTGGGGTGTCACTGCCCCTTCCTGCCTCCTGAAGGACAAAGGGTCGTCCCTGCCAGAGCCATGTCTTCTCTCAGCTGGGAAGATGCCCACTCATCCCTCCAGGGGACCCAGGGAGTACCTGGGGTTTGGCTCTGAGCCCCAGGCCTGGCACCTTCTTAGGCATGGCTTCCCTTGGTTGTGGGCCCCAGACTGCCCACCCACAGCTGGGTGGAGCCTCCCTGCCCTCAGGGGAACGGAGCACACAGGCCAGTCAGCACTGACTCCCGGCCGAGGTCGAGTTTGTGGGCTTTGACTAGGATGGGACTGGGAGATCAAGGAGTGCTTGGAGTGATGGCTGCCGGGGCTGAGGCTGGGGGCCTGTGCTGGAAACCAGGTTGTTACCCAGAGGAGAGGCGCAGAGCCACTAGAAAGCAGGCCACCTGGGACAGCTTGCCCCAGGCCTCAACAGGACAGGGCCCTGTGAGATGGGGCCAGAGCCTCCGAGACCCTGGGTTCCTCTCCCAGGATTCTAGCACTCTGGTAGCATGAGGTACCCCTGACCTCCAAGTGCTCAACTTTCAGAAAGACCCAGCAACTGTTTTGGGGGAGAGGGCTCCAGGCCTGGCACCAGGGCCCAGGTGGCCAGTCTCCATCTGACACACAGCTCCATGGGCACCTGGGCACTGAATACTATTCAGGTTTCAGGTAAGGAGCCTTCCGGGGAGCATGCCTCTCCCTCAGCAATCCTGGATGTGTCAGAGACGGCGATGGTGCAGCAGGAGAGAGACACCTCTGCCCATGGTGCCATCCCCCTGGCCCACTGGAGGCGTGGAGCTGCAGGGAGGGGTGGGAAGGCCTGAGTGTGTTTGCAACTCTGCAGCTCCTCTCTGGGTGGTGTTGGGAACATCCAGCCCAGACCTGGCTCCAATGCCTGCTCCCCCACAGTGGCCCCGGGTCAGCCCCTAGGCTCAGGCTGCCCTTTTCTTCAGGAAAGGAGGTGGGGGTGTAGACAGGTGGCACCATCCCTGGCCAGTGAGAGGCTTCACAGGGCGGCCCCCCTGTGACCCCACTTCCCCCAGCCCTGACCTCTCTCTCAACCCCAGGTGTCCCCACCTGCCCCAGCCTCCTTTTGTTCCAGGCCTGGCCTTTTGACCCAGTTCCAGGCCTGGCCCTCAGGTCCTTCCCACCCTGCTACCTGGAAGGCTTAAGCTCCCTGGGGGATGTGGTCCCACTTTTTCCAAGAGCAATCTTTGTGGGAAGGGCGGGCGCGAAGGGCAGGCTGTTTCCTCCCCCATCGGCTGCCACAAGGGTCCCATCTCCAGTCAGAGTGGGAGCCAGGCCCTACCTCTGTGTCCTGACATGGCCTAGGAGATGTGGAGAGGCTTTTCTGAGGGTCACCGTGGCTGCTGCCCCAGGGACAGTGGCAGAACAGGCCCCCACTCCTATTGAGGGCAGATCTTGGGTCCCAGGGAAACTTCCAGGGCCAGGGGAGCCACACAGAGCCCACATCCTATGTGCTTGGGAACCCACACAACGTTTTCCAGATCCTAGCAGGGCCACCCTGTCCTGCCCCAGTCCTGGCTGTACCACCCAGCGCCAGTTGCAGCCCCATGGACAGGATTGGGGCCAGGACCGGCTGGGTTAGAGGAAGAAAGCCGAGTCACGGGGAAGGACATTCCGGCAGAGCCACGGCCCCGCCTCCCTGGGGTCCTGGGCCGCTGGGCTCCTGACCTTGCCTGCCTAGTGCTCCCTGCCCAGAGGATCTGGTGACAACTGCCACTGCCTGTCACTCCACACCTGTGGCCACACCCTCCCCCAGACTCCAAACCCGCAAGGGGCGTGTGGTGGGACAAACTCAGGTTGGATAGGAGATGCAGCCAGGATGGTGCCAGGGGAAGCTGATGCCCTTCACCACACAGAGCCTAAACCCGGGACCAGGGCTGTGGCCCAAATTGGTGCCTTCCCTTCACTCACCTGCCCCAGATTCTTCACATTAAAACCTGTCCAGGGTTGCCCAGGCGCGGTGGCTCACACCTGCAACCCCAGCACTTTGGGAAGCTGAGTCGGGCAGATCATGAGGTCAGGAGTTTGTGACATGCCTGGTCAACATGGTGAAACCCCGTTTCTACTAAAAATACATATACACACAAAAATCTGTCCAGGCTCCCAGAGAAATACATATTAACCTGGCTGCTGCTGGGAATTCCTAGTGAGTGGCAGCCCAGGCAGGGGGCAGAGGTGGAAAGGACAGGAGAGGCTGCACCTTGGCCCAGTGGGGCCTGACCTACAACTCTGCTGCCTGTGGTGTGTCCGCATGGGTGGAGGGGTGTGTCTGCATGGGTGGAGGGGTGTGTCTGCATGGGTGAAGGGGTGTGTCTGCATGGGTGCCTCTGTGCACAGATGTAGAGGTGTGTCTGCATGGGTGCATCCGTGCACAGGTGTAGGGGTGTGTCTGCATGGGTGTAGGGGTGTAGGTGTGCATGGTCTGATGAGAGCAGCTGTCATGGGCCTGCCAGATCTTCTCCTTGATGTCCTCAGCAACCTCTTGCTCTGTCACTGGGAGACAGAACTGAGAGGGGTCAATGCTGCTGGAATATTCAGAACTAATGCCCATTGGAGCCTGGGCAGTCATTCCAGGAATGTGGTTGAGTGGGGAAAGAAAAAAGTATGGAGGCCTCTCCAGACCTCAGTCTCTTGCTCTGTAAAGTTGGGCGCAGCAAAGCTCACCTGGTGGCTCTTGGGAGGGTTTAAAACTCTGTCCCTTCTCACCTGTTAGGTGCATCCTCCCTTCCTGGCCACCCCTGAAAACCTCCCACGGATCTTCCAGAACCCATTGAGAAACCAGATTTTCTTCCTTCCCCTGCCTGCCTCATCCTGCCAACACTGACCACACTGGCCGGGCTCCCATGTTGGATTTCAGGTTCCTCCACCCCTCCCCAGACCTCCATCTACCCCACACCCTGGCTGTATCTGTGGGTCAGGCATGGGCTACGTCCTGGTGCCGAGTGGCGTGGCCACCTGGCTTGGACTTTCTCATCTTCCTGATGTCTTCCCTGGTGCCCTCAGCTGAGCTCTGCCAAGACAGGCATGTGTGGGCACCAGCAAGTATGTGGACTCTGAGGTCCCAGCCAACGGGGAGCTTCTTAGGGTCACAAGCTCTAAGGACAGGCAGCCTCTGCCCAAGGGTCACTGCTCCACTGGGGAGAGCTTGGACACATCTGTGCCCGTCCCACCACCACACCCTGGGACCACTCTCCGGGAACTCTGCTTTGCCACTTCATAAATGAGAGGATGGAGCCTCAGAGAGATTGCACTCAGCAGCTGACCGTGGGTGGCTCTGGCCTTCCCCATGGGTTGGAGGGCAAGGGGCAGGGTGTGGAGAGCAAGGGGCAGGGTGTGGAGGGCGGAGGTGCTGCCCGGCACTGGTCCCAGGTGTGGACTGCAGAACCACAGCGGGCGAAAGGCCAGGGAGGGCCAGAGAGCGGCCCGGAGGCCCTGGCCTGTCCAGACCACGAGACTCCTGGGCCTCTTCTCTCGGCTTTCCTTCAGCCTCGGCACCTTGGGCATGGGCTGTACTCTCTCCCTGGGTACTCTCGGGAACTACAGAGGGCTTCACCTGTGGGCTGCAGACCCCAGGCGAGGCTAGTGTGCCTGTGTGTGGCTCCAGGACCTTCTGTTATCCAGATGGGGTAACCAGGTGGGGACAGGACCTGGCTGCTGGGGCAAGAGCATGCAGGAGGGTCTGGGCAGGTCCTGATCCATGGCTGTCGCTTATACATGGACCCTGTCGAGGCAGCGGTGTCGGAAGGTCCTGTCACCCCCACCCTGATCTGTGGAGGTGAAGCCTTGGCTGGGAGGCCCCTACCGTACCTGGGAGACAAAAGGGCCTGGTGGCAATGTCCCACCATATCCACAAAGACTTGCAAACTGTATTAGTCCTCTACTGCCACCTACAAAATCATCCCACACCTGGCACAGTGACTCACGCCTGCAGTCTCAGCAGGTTGGGAAGCCAAAGCAGGAGGATTCCTTTGGGAGGCCAGGAGTTTGAGACCAGCCTGGACAACATACCTGTGCATAGATGAGAGACCAGGAGGACACACCCATCTGGGATCAGGTAGAGTTGTATTCAATTTTCACCTTGACGCTTTCCTAAATTTCCCATTTTACCGGCAGACTTTATATCACTTGTTCATTCCTTTTGAAAATCAAGGTGGGGCCAGGCGCGGTGGCTCAGGCCTGTAATCCCAGCACTTTGGGAGGCTGAGGTGGGCGGATCACTTGAGGTCAGGAGTTCGAGACCAGCCTGACCAATATGGTGAAACCTCATATTTAAAATAAAAAAAAAAAATCAAGGTGGGACCGGGCCCAGTGGCAGGTAAATCACATGAGCCGATGCAGGTGGATCACATGGGCCCAGCAGTTCAACACCAGCCTGGGCAATACACTGAAACCCTATCACTACAAAAAAAACACAAAAATTAGCCAGGCATAATGGTGCACGTTTGTAGTCCCTGCTACTTGGGAGGCTGAGGTAGGATGATTGCTTGAGGCCGAGATTTTGAGGCTGCAGTGAGCTGAGATCATGCCAGTCCCCTCCAGCCTGGGACAGAGACACTGTCTCAAACAGCAAAAAAAAAAAAAAAAAAAAAAAAAAAAATCAATAAATTAGGCTGGGCACAGTGGCTCACATCTGTAATCTCAACACTTTGGGAGGCTGAGGCAGGCAGATGACTTGAGGCCAGGAGCTGTCATGGGCCTGCCATGGTCAAGACCAGCCTGACCAACATGCCAGTTTCTACCAAAAAATACAAAAAATTAGCCAGGCATGGTGGCGTGCACCTGTAATCCCAGCTACCTGGGAAGCTGAGGCAGGATAATTGCTTGAATCCAGGAGGCAGAGGTTGCAGTGAGCCAAGATCATGCCACTGTACTCTAGTCTGGGTGACAAAAGACTCCATCTCAAAAAAAAAAAAAATGTACCCTGGTGTGGTGGCTCACGCCTGTAACCCCAGCATTTTGGGAGGCCAAGGCGGGCGGATCATGAGGTCAGGAGTTTGAGACCAGTCTGGCCAATATAGTGAAACCCTGTCTCAACTAAAAATACAAAAAATTAGCCAGGTGTGGTGGCAGGCACCTGTAATCCCAGCTACTTGGGAGGCTGAGGCAGGAGAATTGCTTGAATCCGGGAGGTGGGGGTTGCAATGAGCTGAGATCACACCATTGCACTCCAGCCTGGGTGACAGTGAGAAACTCCATCTCAAAAAAAAGAAAAAAGGGACAAAAACATAATAGGGTGGAGCCGACGCTGCAGACAGTTACCGTGAAGTGAGGAGCGCAGCGGCACTGGGAGAGTTTACGATATTGCACCACCAGCAGCACCTCCAGTTTCAACACTCTTTCGTCACCCCTTAAAAACACCCAGCACCCATTAAGTAATCACTCCCCATCCTCCTTCCCATAGCCCCTCCCCATTCCCTGGTGTCCACCCATCTGCTTTCTGCATCTGTGGACTGCCCTGTCATGTACACTTCGTGTGAATGGAGCCCTGCAGTTTGTGGCCTTTGTGACCAGTGTCTTTACTGAGCGTCATGTCTTCTAAGCTCTCCATGAGATACGGTCAGTGCTTCATTCTGTTTTTTTTTTTTTTTTTTTCTGAGATGGAGTCTCACTCTTGTCACCCAGGGTGGAGTGCAGTGGCTTGATCTGAGCTCACTGCAGACTCTGCCTCTCTGGTTCAAGCGGTTCTTCTGCCTCAGCCTCACGAGTAGTTGGGATTACAGGTGTTCATCATCACACCTAGCTAATTTTTGTATTTTTAGTAGAGACGGGGTTTCACCATGCTGGCCAGGCTGGTCCTGAACTCCCAACCTCAGGCAATCTGCTGGATTCAGCCTCCCAAAGTGCTGAGATTACAGGTGTGAGCCACCAAGCCCAGCCTATTTTTATTTTTATTTTTTTGAGACAGAGTTTCACTCCTGTTGCCCAAGCTGTAGTGCAATGGTGCAATCTTGGCTCACCACAACTTCTCCCTCCCGTGTTTAAGCAATTCTCCTGCCTCAGCCTCCTGAATAACTGTGATTACAGGCATGTGCCACCACACCCAGCTAATTTTGTATTTTTCCTGTTTTTATTTTTTATTTTTTTTAAGTACTGACAGGGTTTCTCCATGTTGATCAGGCTGGTCTGGAACTCCTAACCTCAGGTAACCTGCCCACCTCCGCCTCCCAAAGTGCTGTGATTACAGGCGTGAGCCACCGCACCTGGCCTAATTTTTGTATTTTTAGTAGAGATGGGGTTTCACCATGTTGGCCAGGCTGGTTTCAAACGCCTGACCTCAGGTGATCAGCCCTCTTGGCCTCCTAAAATGCTGGGATTACAAGTATGAGCCACTGCACCTGGCCTCTTTGTTCTTTCTATGGCTGAAGAAAGTTTCCTTGCATGGATGGAACACATTTCGCTTCTTCATTCATCTGTTGACGGACATTTGGGTCATTTCCACCTTTTGACTGTTGTGAACAGTGGTGCCAACAACACTTATGTGCCAGTATTTGTGTGAGCAGGTGTCTTCCTTTCTCTTTGGTGTGAACCTAGGAGTGGATTTGCTGGGTCACAAGGCGACACTCCTCTCCGTGAAAAGCCACCACGCTGTTTTCCACAGAGGCATCAGCGGTTTACAATCTCACCAGCAATGTTCAAGTGTTCCAGTTTCTCCACATCCTCACCAGCACCTGTTATTTTCTGGGGAGGTTTTTGGGGAGGTGTTTGTTTTTCAGAGACCAGGGTCTTGCATGTTGCTCAGGAAGGAACTCCTGGGCTCAAGTGATTCTCCTGCCTCCACCTCCTGCCTGGCTGAAACTCCAGGTCGTTGCCACCACTTCTGGCCTGTTTGGTTTTTAGTGAAGCCGTCCCCGTGGGTGTGAAGTAGTATCTCATTACGGATTGGATTTGCGTTTCTCTAATGACTGACATGTTGAGCATCTTTTCATGTATCCATTGGCCATTTTGTATCTCTTTGGAGAAATGTCTATTCAAGTCCTTTACCCATTTTTATATTGTTGTCTTTTGTTTGTTTAGTTTTATTCTATGTGTAGAATAGGGTGTCATTCTGCTGCCCAGGCTGGAGTGCAGTGGTGCATTCTCAGCTCAAAGCAGCCTCACCTCCCAGGCTCACGGGAGCCTCCCACCTCAGACTCCCGAGTATAGCTGGGACTATAGGCGAGCACCACCATCACATCCAGCTAATGTTTTTGTATAATTTTGTAGAGACGGGTTTTCACCAAGTTGCCTGGGCTGATCTTTGAACTCCTGAGCTGAAGTGATTCACCCACCACAGCCTCCCAAAGTGCTGGGATTACAGGTACGAGCTGCTGTGCCCAGCCCTTTGTTGAGTTTTATATATTCTGGGTAATAAACTCTTATCAGATATATGGTCTGCAAATACTATTTTCCCCTACTCTGTGTGCTGCCTTCACTCTCCTTTGATGCACAAAATTGTATCTATCTTTGTTTCCTACATTGCTTGTGTTTTTGGTATCATAAAAAGTCTGGGCTGGGCGAGGTGGCTCATGCCTGTAATCCCAGCATTTTGTGGGGTTGAAGTGGGCAAATCACTTGAGGCCAGGAGTTCAAGACCAGCCTAGCCAGTAGAAACCCTGTCTCTACTAAAAATAGAAAAATTAGCCGGGTGTGGTGGCACAGGCCTGTAATCCCAGCTACTCGGGAGGCTGAGGCAGGAGAATCACTTGAATCCAGGAGGCAGAGGTTGCCATGAGCCAGGATTGTGCTGCTGCACTCCAGCCTGGGCGACAGAACAAGACTCTGTCTCAAAAAAAAATTACTCTTATGCGTTCTTCTGAGAGTTTTAGGATATTAGCTCTTATGTTTAGTTTGTTGATCTATTTTACATTAATACTTATAAATGTATTAATACTTTACTTTCTTCTTTTTTTTTTTTTTTTTTTAAGATGGAGTCTTGCTTTGTCACCCAGGCTGGAGTGCAGTGGCTTGATCTCAGCTTACTCCAACCTCTGCCTCCTGGGTTCAAGCGATTCTCTTGCCTCAGCCTCCCGAGTATCTGGTATTACAGGCATGTGCCACCATGCCCGGCTAATTTTTTGTGTTTTTAGCAGAGATGGGGTTTCACTGTGCTGGCCAGGCTGGTCTCAAACTCCTGACCTTGTGATCCACCCACCTCAGCCTCCCAAAGTGTGGGTATTGCAGGCGTGAGCCACCATGCCCAACCTGAGATCTTTACTTTTTTTATTTACTTAAAAAAAAATTTTTTTTAGATAGAGACAGAGTCTCATTACATTGTTTGGGCTGGTCTTGAACTGCTGATCTCCAGTGATTCTCCCACCCTGGCTTCCCAAAGGGCTGGGATTACAGGCATGAGCCCACCCGGAATTTATTACTATCTAGCCTGCTTCTGTATTTAAGCTGGAGTGGGTGTGCTGAGCAGGAGCTTCTGTGGGGCCAGAGGTTGCCCTGGATCTCCCCTTCCCACTCCAGGGTGGAGCTCTACCCCAGCTCTTTGGCCCCCACACTCAAGCCTCAGCTGGCCAGAGGTCATCAGCTGGAGGCCTCAGTGGTGGGCATGGAGCAGGAGGCAGCCCTCCTGGGCACTGGGGAAGGAATGGCCTTCCTTGGCAAGAAGGTTTTGGGATGTCTGAGCCTTGGTGGCCATGAAGTCCAGCCTGGTGCCCCAGGCCGGGCCAACAGAGACACTTCTGTCCCAGGATCGAGTTGGCAGGTAGCTGTATGGGTGGGGACCGTGCCCCCTCCTCTCAGTTCAGCCCTTTGGTAGCTGGACAGAGCATGGCCCTGAGAGACTCCACCTGCTGTGTAAGGCAACCCCCTGGCCCTAAGGGTTGAACATCCTGGGGTGTGGTTTTTCCCCTTTCTCCACACCACCTGCCCTGTGTCCTGCCCCTACCTCCCTGTGAGCTGGAGGCTGGGGGTCAAGGCTTCCTCTGCCCTCTTTGGAGCCCACGGCAGCCCTGGGTCTGGCATATGGACTGGAGTATGAAAGGAAAGGAGTCGGGGCTGGAACTCAAGGCCAGGTGGGAGTAGCATAGCCGGTGCCCACCTGTAGCCCTGCCTATCGACACAGCCCCTCAACCCACTCCTTGCACCCTTTCTCCTAGCTCCTCCTTCCCAAGTCTGAGACCAAGAGGCAGGGCCAAGCAGTGTGGGAGCAGCCCAGGCAGGTGCCCCAGATCCTCCTGCTCAGGGGGGACTACCAGCACTCCTGCTAGTGGGGAAGGGCCCTGTTGGTCCCCCTGCAGGGCTTCCAGACGCAGAGTAGGCCCGGGGAACAAGGCCTCCGACCTGCGAGACCCTGCTGGTGGCCACCGGCTCCTGGGGCGCCCCCACGGCCTATAAGTGCCTGGGGGTGACTGGGCCTTCCCTGCTTTCTAGGGGAGAGTAACTGGGACACTGTCACATTGGGAGCCCCTCATTGCACAGATTAGCTCCTCCCCTGCCCCTTGGAGACAGGTGGGCACCTTCCCAGGTGGCACCTAGCAAAGTGTGCTGCTGCCCCACACACCCTCCCTAGGCCTCCAGGCCAACCCCCAAGTGCCTCAGACCTACAGGCCCAGCAAGGCTCCATCACTGCCTGGCCTTGGGGCCCTGCCTGGTCCTGGTCTCCTCTTCAGCTCAGGGGCTTCCCCGCATCTCCTGAGCCCAATGTAAGGGCCCCATCCCTGCTCCTCTCCTCTCTGCCCACACCTCCCCGGGGTGGCCCCATCCACTCTCACAGCCTCAGGAACTTCCTCTCATGGCAACCCCAAAATGCCCCAGGGCCCAGACAGTCAGTCCTGCTGGGCTGACTCGGGGCTGCCTCAGCTTCTCTTTCCCTCATCCTCAACCCCCATGTCCAGTGGCAAGTCCCGTGGTCCCCGAGCCCTAGCGGTGCCCCCAGAGGCGCAGTGAGCCATTGCCATCCTGGTGTTCTGCCCACCCCAATGCCTGGATGGAGCAGATACAGGTGAGTGATGGGCTTCAGGAACAGCTGGTGCCACCAGCCTGGCCCCAGGCCCTTGTCCCTGCTGCCCATGCTCCACATACAACTGGAGGGGCCTTCCACCTTTCTGCTGTGGTCAGCACCAGCCTGGCTTGTGCTCCAGCCCTGGCTGGGCCTCCGTCCCCTCTTCATTGGCCTGGAATGTCATTCAAGCATCACATGCTTCGGTGGTCCTGGTGCGGCCTCCCTGGCAAACCCCTACCTGCACACACTCTTGGCTCTGCACACAGGGCTCCTTCAGGGCTCCGTGCACCTGCTGTGCTGTCCGGGAGCTGGCCGCCTTCTTCCTGCGTTTCTCCTCCTCCAGTGACCTCCTGGGCTTGCCTTGGCCATCCATTCCCCAGTGACCGAGGCTGGGCTCACCTTGACCGTCTACTCCCCAGTGACCACCTGGGTTGGACAAAGCCCATCACTCACCAGAGCTACCCAGAACTTGTCATTGCTGGGACTGCAGCTGCCCCACATCTTAATCTGGAGCATCCCAGGTCAAGGGGCAGAGGTCACCACCTCCAGCCCCTGCTGTGGTCTCGTGCCCAGCCCAGGCACACGGAGACACAGGGAAGTTCTGAGGTGTCCTTGGCCTTCACCAGGCCAGAGCCAAGGGCATGAGGACAGCAGCCAGGCTGTGGCTAGAGGGCTATGGGGCTGGGGATGTGGGTAGTAGAGCCTGGCTGCATGCCAGGCTCTGTGCCTCCCACCTGAGAGAGAGGGCAAGACCTCACCCAACTTTCCTGTCAGGCCAGGACTGAAGGCATCCAGCCCATGACTCAGTGCTGGGAACTCAGTGGAACTTCCTGGGGGATTGGGGAGGGGTATGGGGCTTCTGACAGTGCCGGTCCCTTGCCCCTCACTATGACACTGGCCCCCATTTCCACACTGTTGGTGGGCCAGAGTCCAGCCCCATCCCTTCAATGGGCTACATGAGCCCTTTAGCTTCCCAGCCTCAGTTTCCTCATTTTTACCCCAAGAGGGGTAGACTTTGTGGTCTCTAAAGGACATGGTTACAGTGTGAAAATGCCATGCATCCCTCAGGGTCCCCCTGACTCCCTCAAAGCACCTCCTGCTCACATGCTGCCATCCCTGCAGTGGACAGGACAGCTGAGGAAGATGAATGCCAGGGCACTCTGGACCCTCTCCTTCTGGATGAAGCCAGCCTTGGGAGGACTCCCTTTGGGTCCCACCTGCTGGGGGGCACGACCTGTTCCACACTAGCCTTGAGGGAGTATCCCCTGGTCCTGCCTGTGTTCATACTGGGATCCCTGGCAACACTGGCCCTGCCTCCAGGCCTTGACTTCTGGGAAGCGGCTACAGTAGCAGTGGCTTTGGGGCATGTCTGCCGCCGTCTGGCTCATGGTCCCACCTGGACAGTGCCAGTCTTGCTGGTCTCTTCCTGGAGGGTCATCCTGTCCAGAGGATCCTCCCTGCCCCCAGCCCTCAGCCAACACGGCCAGTACCCTGTTGCAGGGCAGCCCTAGCTTCTGGGGACAAGCTGTCTGGCACATGGAGTGCATGGCGGACGTCTCCCACTGAACTCCCATCCGTACCCTCCTTTCCCCAGGACCCAGGCCAGGAGTCACTGCCTACTCCCCTCCTCCTGGAACAACTGGACACGGGGCCCAGGAGCAGAGCATGCCCACAGGCACCAGCCCCTTTCATTTCTTGGCTCCTCTACTGCCGAAGAGCTTGGGAACCAGGCAGATGGAGAAGTTGCCTCTGCAAGCCTGACGCCGGCATTCCCCAAACCTGAGGGGAAGTGGCTTGCTCTGGCCCATCCAGGCGGGGTCCCCTCACACCTCTTGTCCTGGGTCCCTGGGTTTTTAGGACCCCGAAAGAGGCCTGGAGGCCTCAGGCAAACAGCTTTTGGGGGCTCCCATGGTGAGGTCAGCCACCAGCGCCCGAGTCCTAGGCTCCTCCAGCATTGTCCCGGGCGTGGGTGGGAGGAAGGCTGCAGGGTGCCTGGCTGCAGGCACAAAGAGGAGTGATCCCGGGTAACAACGCGGGTGGGGGATGACACCAGACCCCTGGCTGACTGCCCCACCAGGGGAACTCCCAGACCCCAGATACCCCGTCCACTCCACGCATTAGTGGTGGCTGAAGGTTCTGTGAACCAGGCTGCCCTGTCCCGGGCCGGCCTCAGTTCATCCCTCGCAGATGGATAAGAACATCTAGATGCCTTTTTTTGAGGAATGGTTGGGAATGGCTGAGCCTGAGGATACTGTTCCCACAGGACGGCGGGGGCGTCTCTGGGTCTCCTTCTGTCCCGACCCCCTCCTTTCCCCAGTTCCCTCATCGGGGTCTCCAAGCCCGTGGGCAGCCCCGGGAACTCGTGACATCCCGGTTCTGGGCGCGGCGCCCCCTGCCCCGAGGACGACGCCGGCCCGTGGAGGCCCCGCCCGCCCTCGTGCTCCCTGGTCCCGGGGCGAAGGCTCAGGTCAACCCTTCGGGAGCGGGCGCCTGGGGCCCTCAGCCTGGCCGGGGGCGGCGAAGGTGGGGGCGCCTCGCGCGGCTCAGCCCGGAGCCCCATCCGGGGTCGCTCCGCTGATCAGAGGCCGGGCTCACTCTTCGATCCGCGGCAGGCCTCGTGGCCTCTCTCGGGCTCGCGCAGCGCGAAACCTGGCGGCGCAGGAGGCGCCGGAACCCAGCGCCAGGGATCCCGTTTCCTGCCGGCGGGACCCGAGCGCTGCACCGAGCGCAGCCAGACACGGCCGACGGACGCGGTCGCTGTGGCAACGCGGCGGGACCGGGCAGTGCTGCGGAAGCGCGTTCCGGTGAGGCGCGGGCGGCTCGGGAGGCGCAGCTCAGACCACTTTTCTGTGGAAAATGCCGGGACTTGCATTTTCCACAGAGTAGGACGCAGCGCTCTGGTGGGGACCCCGAGCGCGAGGTCAACCCTCAGAGCCCGGCCGGGCCGGGACCGGAGAGCCCCTCGCGGAGGCTGCGGCGGGGCGGGCGCGTTTCCTCGGTCGCCCATGGGCGACCTGGGGCGGTGGGTGCTACCGACCGGGGCCACGGGAGAGTTCGCCGGTTCCGCCGTCGGCAAGGACGGCTCCGCTCCCAGTCAGCCTCACTGAGTATGAGTTAAAAAAATAAAATAGGCCGGGCGCGGTAGGTCGCGCCTATAACCCCAGCGCTTTGGGAGGTCGAGGCGGGCAGATTGCTTGAGGCCAGGAGTTCGAGACCATCTTGGCCAATATGGCAAAATGCCGTCTCTACTAAAACTACAAAAGCTGGGGGTAGTGGCACGCGCCCGCTGTTCCAGCTACTCGGGAGGCTGAGGCAGGAGAATCTCTTGAACCTGGGGGGTGGAGGCTGCAGTGAGCGGAGCGCGCGCCATTGCACTTCAGCCTGGGCGACGAGAGCGAAACTCCGTCTCAAAAAAAAAAACTTATATGCAATTTAGAAAAAGTATACAAAAGGAGTACAAAGATTTCCCCTGTGCCTTTTGCCCAGAGCCCCTAGGATGCTGACCTCTTACAGAACAGAACCACAGTTCATTCAGCAACATGCAGATGTTGGCGTTCATGTTAATATAATGCCACTATCTGCTCTCCAGGATTGTTGGAAATAGATGCTCGGTGCTGCAAAGAAAAATTAGCACTGAGACAAAAGATCATTCAGCAATGCAGTTTTTACTTCCTGGACTGCAGGAAGGGCACCCTCACTAACCATGTTGTCTGCAGAGTACAGTGAATAAAGGAATGCACACAAATGTATTCGTTACGCATTTGGGGTTGTCCTTACTCCTGTGTCTGATCTCCATTGGCTGGAGCCAGACCTCACGATCTAAACTAAAGCCCAATTGGCTAACAACTTAAAACTTTTCTAAACGGGTAAAAGCTGGGACATGCCTGTGAGCATCTCCAGCACAGATATCTTGGTTAAAGTACAGGGACATTGAATGTACTACATGCTTGTAAGCACGGCATGTCTAACAGCTACATGGGATAGGGCTTGACAAAGTTGTTGGCACACTTATTCTTTACCAAGACAGGAAATTTAAAAAGGAAATTTTTACTTCCCACAAGGATTTATTCTCACTTAGCAGCTAACTCATGGATGACTTTACTGTGGTCTAGGGTCCAATGATGAGTCTGCTGTTTTGTAAAATGCCCCCCGGTTTGGGTTTCTCTGATGTTTTCTCGTTATTGATTTTATATTATGCATTTTTGGCAAGAAAACTTCAAAAGGGCAATTGTGTCCTTCCCAGTGTCTCAGAAGACACAGGGTAGCCATGGCTGTTGGTGCTAGTCATGTCCCTGTGGCTGAGGTGATGTCTGCCGAGTGTATCCATAAAGTTAGGGTCCTTCCCTTTGTAAATAATAAGTATCTGTGGGGAAATATTTTGCGACTTTGTAAAGATCTTGTTTCTTTTTCTTTTCTTTTTCTTTTTTTTTTTTTTTTTGAGACAGAGTCTCTCTCAGTCACCAGGCTGGAGTTCAGTGTCTCAATCTTGGCTCACTGCAACCTCCATCTCCTGGGTTCAAGTGATTCTGCCTCAGCCTCCTGAGCAGGTGGGATTACTGGCGCCTGCCATCATACCCAGCTAATTTTTTTTTTCTGTATTTTTAGTAAAGACAGGGTTTCACCATGTTGGTCAGGCTAGTCTTGAACTGCTGACCTCAAGTGATCTGCCCGCCTCAGCCTCCCAAAGTGCTGGGATTACAGCCTGAGCCACAGGCCCTGCAAGATGATGTTTCCTAACCATACTCCTCTCACTAATTTTAGCACCGAGGAGTGTTTCCCGAAAATAACTATTAGTGTGCCATTTGTTAAATGATTTTTCTGTTTCCATTACTCCTACATTTATTAGTTAGGATTCTCCTGAGAAAGAACCAACTCTTCTCATCATTTTTCTATTCAGTTGTTAATTTTAGTTAGTATATCTTTTTTTTCTTTTTGAGATGGAATCTTGCTCTCTCTCCCAAGGCTGGAGTGCAGTGGCATGATCTTGGCTCACTGCAACCTCCACCTCCCGGGTCCAAGCAATTTTCCTGCCTCAGCCTCCTGAGTAGGCAGGATTACAGTCACCCACGACTGTGCCTGGCTAATTTTTGTGTTTTTAGTAGAGGTGGAATTTCATCATCTTGGCCAGGCTGGTCTTGAACTCCTGACCTTAAGTGATCCACCCACCTTGGCCTCCCACAGTGCTGGGAATTCAGGTGTGAGCCACCCTGCACGGCCTATTTTTGTTAGTATATCTTTTTATTCCATGGATTCTAATTCATTGCTATCATGTACATTGTCCAGATTGAGGTATTAGGAGCCCCTTCAAGTTGGCCTCTCTGTAGCCATCCCAACCTTCTGGAGCACTGTCTTTCTTTCTGGCACGAATTCAGACTCGTCTTGTGCTTGCCCTGACATATCCCAGAATCAGTCATTTCTCCAAGGAGCCCTGGTTCCTTTTAGTTTAGAAGGTGGTGTTGGCCAGGGAGGGTGGCTCATGCCTGTAATCCCAGCACTTTGGCAGGCTGAGGCGGGCGGATCACGAGATCAGGAGTTCAAGACCAGACTGGCCAACATGGTGAAACTTCATTTCTACTGAAAAATACAAAAATTAGCTGGGCATGGCAGCTCATGCCTGTAATCCCAGCTACTTGGGAGGCTGAAGTAGAAGAATTGCTTGAACTGGGACATGGGAGGTGGAGGTTGCAGTGAGCTGAGATCGAACCACTGCACTCCAGCCTGGGCTACAGAGCGAGACTCCATGTCAAAAAAGAAAAAAAAAAAAAGAACGTGGTGTTTAGAAATCAAGATCCCAGTGTCAGATGGATGCCATTTCTTCTGGGCTTTCTTAATGGATACAGCTAGGTTCTATACACTATACAAATATAAATCTATTTCAGTATAACTGTATCTGTGTTTGTATATATTAAACTGTGGCTGGGTACAGTGTTTCGTGCCTGTAATCACAGCCCTTTGGGAAGCTGAGGGGAGGAAATTGCTTGAGGTGAGGAGTTAGAAACCGGCCTGGCCAACAAAGTAAGGCACTCATCTCTATAGAAAATCATAAAATAAATGAGCCGGGCATGGTGGCATGTGCCTGCAGTCCCAGCTACTTTGGAGGCTGTGGTGGGAGGACCACTGAGCCCAGGAGTTTGAGGCTACAGTGAGCTTTAATTGTGCCACTGCACTCCAGCTTGGGTGACAGAGAGAGATTTCCTCACAACAAACAACAAAGACATACACAAAAAAAAACCTGTTGGTTTATTACAAGTTATTCACTTGTAATCACGTTAGGTTCACTTCTATTTCATTTTGATTCCTTACTGATTTTAAGTTTTTTTGTTTTTTGTTTCTGGCACGTGAAACATATATGGTTCTAAAAGTCCGCAAAGTCTAAACTCAACTACAAGACTTCTATTTCTCATTTACTCACTTTTTTTTTTTGGAGATGGAGTCTTGCTCTGTCGCCAGGCTGGAGCGCAGTGGTGCAGTCTTGGCTCACTGCAACCTCCGCCTCCCAGGCTCAAGTGATTCCTCCTCCTCAGCCTCCTGAGTAGCTGGAATTACAGGCACCCACCACCATACTCGGCTAATTTTTGTATTTTTAGTAGAGACAGGGATTCACCATGTTGGCTAAGATGGTCTCAATCTCTTGACCTTGTAATCTGCCCACCTTGGCCTCCCAAAGTGCTGGGATTATAGGCGTGAGCCACCGCACCCAGCCCATTTACTCATTTTTTTGGGGGAAGTGCAGATTCAAAGAAAACAGCCCTTCATGTTCCTTCATGGTGGTGGTGCCCCTCTTCTCCAGCAAGTGCCAGTGACAGAATTAAGACCTACTGCTAACCTCTCTTATTTCAGTTTTAAAAAATGGTTTGTGGCTACTCTTTGGCAGACAGTGGAGGAAGTGAAAAAAGACCTGGGGTCATTTAAAGAGTAAATGAGAGGCTGGGTGCAGTGGCTCAAACCTATAAGCAGGGGAAGGATTGCTTGAGTTGTATCTTTTAGATGGGCATTTGAGGCTGCAGTGAGGCGTGATCAGGCCACGGCACTCCAGCCTGGGCGACAGAGTGAGACCGTCTCAAAAAAAAGAAAGAGTGAATATACTGAATTTTGCCTCCCAGAGGGCTGAGCAGCACTCTTCTGGAATCCAACAGGGGCCACAAGAGCTAAATTCAGTACATTTAAAGGTGAGCAGATCGCTTGAGGCCAGGAGTTCAAGACCAGTCTGGGCAACATAGTGGAACCCCATCTCTATGAGAAATTAAAAAAAAAAATTTTAACTGGGCATGGTGGTGCCTGCTTGTAGTCCCAGCTACTCAGGATGCTGAGATTGAATCCCCTGTCCTGAGTACAAAGTGAGTGAGCCACCCTAGACTTGCCTTCAAGTCCCAGAAAGTGTTTTATAAGTTAAGGGTATTAGGCTGGATGCAGTGGCTCACACCTGTAATCCTAGTACTTTGGGAGGCCGAGGTGGGTGGATCACCTGAGGTCGGGATTTCAAGACTAACCTGGCCAAGATGGGGAAACCCCGTCTCTACTAAAAATATAAAAATTAGCTGGGTTTGGTGGTGGGTGCCTGTAATCCCAGCTACTCAGGAGGCTGAGGCGGAGAATTACTTGAACCTGGGAGGCAGAGGTTGCAGTGAGCCAAGATCACACCCCTGCACTCCACCTGGGCAACAGAGTGAGACCGTCTCAAAAAAAAGTTAAGGATATTAAATATATTTATATACGGAGGTCATAAAAATATATATATTTGGGCTAGGCATGATAGCTCATGCCCGTAATCCCAGCACTTTGGGAGGCTGAGGCAGGCAGATCACCTGAGGTCAGGAGTTCGAGACCTGCCTGACCAACATGGAGAAACCCCATCACTACTAAAAATACAAAATTAGCCTGTCGTGGTAGTGCATGCCTATAATCCCAGCTACTCGGGAGGCTGAGGCAGGAGATTCGCTTGAACCCGGGAAGCGGAGGTTGTGGTGAGCCAAGATTGTGCCATTGCACTCCAGCCTGGGCACCAATGGCGAAACTTCATTTAAAAAAAAATAATATATATATTTCCAGTTAAGTAAGGGACAAGAGACAGGGTTTTGCCATGTTGCCCAGGGTGGTCTCGAACTCCTGGGGTCACATGATCCTGCCTCAGCCTCCCAAGTTCTGGGACAACAGGGGCCAGCCACTGCATCCGGCCCTAAACCATAATTTCTAATCTTTTGGCTATTTTGTTGTCCTACAAAGCCAGTCTAGTCCCAGGCAAAAGGAGGTTTGTTTTGGGAAAGAGGTGTTACTGTCTTTGTTTTAAACTATAAGCAAAGTTCCTCCTAAACTTAGTTTGACCTACACCCAGGAATGAACAAGGAGAGCTTGGAAGTTAGAAGCAAGATGGAATGGTTAGGTCAGATCTCTCTCACTGCCTAAGTTATAATTTTGCAATGGTGGTTTCAAAGACTGCCCTGCTTCTGACACCAGTCTCGAGTCCTGGCCTCTGGAACTTCTGACTGACCACTGGGTTCAAGTTGGGGTTCCCACAACCCCCTCTTTAGGTTCAATTAATTTGCTGAGGTGACGCCCAGAACCCAAGGAAACACATATTAACAGTTTACTATAAGGGGCATTGCAGAGGCTACAGAGAAGATCTGTAGGGTGAGATATGGGGGAAGGGGTGTGGAGCTCCCTGGGGGACCCCCACCCCACCCGCCACTCCCCAAGAACCTCTCCAAACCCTGTTCTGTGGGTTTTTAGAGAGGCTTCCTGAAGACAGCATTCATTCCCCCTGTGTAGAGGGTGGGAGCTCTGGGGAGGGTCTTATAACCTACAGTGGAAGGTCAGATGAGAGTGGAGACCTGGGACAGATTCTTTCTGAGGCCTGACACACCCAACATTGTAACAAAACACTGACAGGGAGATGGGGGTTACGAGCCAGGAACTGTGCAAAAAACCATGATGTGTCATGATACCACAACAGGTAAACCTGCAACATCACTGTTAAATCAGCTCAGTATTTTTTAAATGAGAAAAAGTGATGAGATGCCCACCTGTGCTGTTCCAGTGCCTGCTGGGAGCCGGCCTCCCAACCCCACTGGGTCTTTTGGAAGAGGGTGAGCACACAGCACCTGTTTAGCAGTGGGTGCCTGCCCTCCCAAGAGGCTTCTCCTGCTGCTCTCCAACCTTGAAGCTGCTTGTGGTCTTTGTTGAAACTAGGTGCTTGTTAGGGACGCCTGCTGGCTGACAGGCAGATTGCGTCCAGATGCTGAATCCGTGCTGTTTAAAGCCAATTAATCTCAGCCTTGGGGCTTTGGGGATCATCTGGAGATGGGATTTGTATGGAATCAGGGCAGGCTGTTCTGTGACGAGGTCAAAAGGAAAGGAGCACCATGCCGGCCAACTTACAGGGCCTTGGTGTGTGGGGCTTACCGTGGGTCCTGAGTGAGCCACAAAGCAGTGGAGAAGCTGGGCTCCCTCACTGGGTGGTGGGCCACATCACTTCCTGTGTGGATTTATCAGGCTGCTCTTCTGTGCAGAGCACAGAGACCTGGGAGTATGCATCTCATGTAGAGGGGTCAATGCCTGCCATCTGCCTGGCCTGGCTGCCTGAAGCTTTTGAAAACGGGGTGACCCGCTGAGTCCTGAGACCTAGTGGGAAGGAACCTCACCAGTGAGGGGAGGCAGGCTGTTTGGGTCTGGAATAGCAGGTGTGCAGGAACTGGCAGATAAAGGCTTCAGGGAGCTGCTGGAGCCATGCAGGCTGGCCTCCATTCTTGATCTATCTTCTCTTACTGTGCCAAAACTCAAAGTCTGAGATCAGACTTTATTTTGAAAATGGCCAGGAGTCTTGGGCAGATTTGAGGCCAAATAAGATATGGTGATCAGATTCTCAGAAGACTGCTGGGCATGGTGGCGTGTGCCTATAGTCCCAGCTACTCGGGAGGCTGAGGCAGGAGGATTGCTTGAGCCCAGGAGTTCTGGGCTGAAGTGCGCTATGCTGTTCGGGTGTCTGCACTAAGTTCACCATCAATATGGTGACCTCCCAGTAGCAGGGAACCACCAGGTTGCCTAAGGAGGGAGCAGGTCAGAAATGGAGCAGGTCAAAACTCCTGTGCTGATCAGTAGTGGGATCACATCTGAATAGCCACTGCACTCCAGCCTGGGCAACATAGCAAGACCCCATCTCTTTAAAAAAAAAAAAAGAGAACAGATTCTCAGAAGAGTAACCCCCATGGGTGGCTGTGACCGATGAGTTAAAGAGTTGAGCCCTGTGGCAGAGGGCCTGATACAGGATGGTGCCTCAGGCAGTCCTCAGAGGAGAAGAGGCCCAGAGACCTCACAGACCTCAGACTCAGCAGAGAACTGTTGTTATGACTCAGGGGCACTGTGCAAAGGGTTCTGAGTCATCAAAAATCATAGTTACTCTTCTGAGAATCTGTTCTATTTAATTTTTTTTTTAAGTTTTGGAAACAGAGTCTCACTGTTGCCCCAGCTGGAGTGCAGAGGCATGATCTTGGCTCACTGTAACCTCTGCCTTCTGGATTCAAGTGATCCTCCTGGCTCAGCCTCCCAAGTAGCTGGGACTACAGGTGCCCACCACCATGCCCTGCTAATCTTTATATTTTTAGTAGAGATGGAGTTATACCATGTTGGCCAGGCTGGTCTTGAACTCCTGACCTCAGGTGATCTGCCTTCAAGGCTGGAGTGCAGTGGCATGATCTCAGCTCACTGTAACCTCCATCTCCTGGGTTCAAGCAATTCTCTTGCCTCAGCCTCCCAAGTATCTGGGATTACAGGCGCGTACCACCACACATGGCTAATTTTTTTGCTGTTGTTGTTTTGTTTTGTTTTTTGAGATGCAGTATCACTCTGTCATCCAGGCTGCACTGCAGTGCAGTGGTGCGATTTCGGCTCACTGCAACCTCCACCTCCCGGGTTCAAGCAATTCTCATGCCTCAGCCTCCCAAGTAGCTGGGACTACAGGCACGTACCACCATACCTGGCTAATTTTTTTGTATTTTTAGTAGAGATGGGGTTTCATCATGTTAGCTAGGATGGTCTCGATCTCCTGACCTCGTGATCCGCCTGCCTCGGACTCCCAAAGTGTTGGGATTACAGGCATGAGCCACCGCAAGCCTTATTTTTGTATTTTTAGAAGAGACAAGTGTTTGTCATGTGCTAGGCTGGTCTTGAACTCCTGACCTCAGGTGATCTGCCTACCTCAGCCTCCGAAAGTGCTGGGGTTACAGCTATGAGCCGCCATGTCCAGCCGTGGTGACTGTTGATAGGGAATGGGAGGTGGGTATTGTAGAAGGAAAGTTAAGGCCCCTAACTGTGTACCCGTACCTGCCTTTTCTTTACTGCAGTGGCCACCATGCTGCCACTGGGCTCGGAGCCGGCCCTGAATGAGCTACTGCTTCGAAAGGAGGAGGAATGGAGGGCACTGCAGGCCCGCCACACCCGGCTGCAGGAGGCGGCTCTGCAGGACACACAGAGCCAGCTGCAGGAGGCTCAGGGGAAACTGCGGTGCCTGCAGGAGGACTTTGTCTACAACCTGCAGGTTCTGGAGGAGCGGGACCTTGAGCTGAAGCGCTATGACGCCGCCTTCGCCCAGGCCAGGGAGTGGGAGGAGGCCCGGCGGGCGGAGGTGAGCGAGCTCAAGATAGAGGTGGCTAAGCTGAGGCAGGCGCTAGCCAGAGAGGCCAGGAAGGTGGAGGAGCTGCAGCAGCAGCAGCAGCTGGCATGGCAGGAGCATCACTTGGAGCTGGAGCGTGTGTACAGGTGAGCCACTACAGATGCACCTCCTGTGTAGTACCTGGCGGAGGCCCCCGAAGGCCTCCTGCTCCACCGAGCTGCCTGAGTGCTGTCCAATCTCACTGCCCGTCCTCCCGCTGCTGATTCCAGGACACGGGAGCTGGTCTGAGTGGCCGAGTGCCTCATGGCCTCTGAACACCTGTTTGTTGAGTGAATGTGAATCCCATGGAGGGGCTGTCTTTTTCAGGGTTCTGATACAACTCTGAAATTAATGGAGATTGTTTTAAATATTTGTAATTTATTTAATTAATTACAAATTTATATTATCTTAATAACACATATTTGAATTTATAATGATTTTAATATGAAGTCTGTAGTAATTTCAAAATTCAATGAGCTGACTTAAGGCGAGTCACCAAAAAACCTAAAGTCTTTGTTATGGAGTGTGTGGTGGGGCCCCTGGAACATACCCACATGCCTGGTATCCCCTCAGCTCCACTCACCCAGCCATGCTGTGGAGAGTTTGAGGAGACAGGAAGTAAGGGAGGGAACATTCTCTGATAAGCTCTTCCATCCCCCCACTTTGGAAGCACTGCATATTCATCATAGTACATTAGCTGTTAGATGCCCTTCCCCGTGTGATACGTGTGTATGGACATCAGAAGAGCCAGCTGCATGCTCTGTTTGCACTTCACAGGATCCTGGATATTTTTTCATGTTTTATATATTTTTCTAACATAAGCAGCATTTTTTTTTTGAGATGGAGTCTTGCCGTGTCACCCAGGCTGTAGTGCAGGGACGTGATCTTGGCTCACTGCAACCTCCATCTCCCAGGTTCAAGTGATTCTCTCACCTCGGCCTCTGGAGTACCTGGGACTACAGGTACCTGCCGCCATGCCTGGCTAATTTTTTTTTTGAGACAGAGTCTCACTCTGTCACCCAGGCTGGAGTGCAGTGGCATAATCTCAGCTCACTGCAATCCCTGCTGCCCAGGTTGAAGCAATTCTCTTGCCTCAACCTCCCAAGTAGCTGGGCTAACAGGCATCTACTACCATACCAGGTTAATTTCTGTAATTTTAGTAGAGACAGGATTTCACCATCTTGGCCAGGCTGGTCTTGAACTCCTGACCTTGTGATCCACCCACCTCAGCCTCCCAATGTGCTGGGATTACAGGCATGAGCCACCACACCCAGCCTTTTTTTTTCCCTCCTTTTTGTATTTTTACTAGACACAGGGTTTTGCCATGTTGCCCAGGCTGGTCTTGAACTCCTGACCTCAGGTGATCTCCTGACCTCAGGTGGTCCATTGGCCTCAGCCTTGCAAAGTGCTGGGATTACAGGTGTGAGCCACCACGCCTGGCCATAAGCAGCTTTTTAAAGCCACAGGAGTAAACTGTTCTTATCATAGAAGGTCATTTCTTACAGATGATGATACAGTGGAATGTCCAAGTGAAAGCCACTACGGGCAGTCTGTTGTGTCATAAATAGAGCCTCCCGTGCACACTGCTTCGAAATGTGTATACCTTTGGTAAATATTTGTTATAGCTGTTCTTAATGCTGTTTTATTACAATAGTGACAAGAATGGTGAGATTGACCACCACCGGGAACAATATGAAAATCTCAAATGGAGGCTGCAGAGAAAACTTGAGGAGCTCGACAGTGAGCTTGCTCTGCAGAGACAGGTACAGCCTCTGGGGGTCGGCCCTTCCTGGGTGCTTTTCCCGCCTGCCCACTGTGAAACTGAAATCATATAGAGTTGAGGAAAAGACAACCATTGGGTTCATTGCCTGTATTCTCCTTGGGAGTAAAGTGGGGTCACTGGGGCAGATGCCACTCTGGGATGCACTGCAGGGAAACAGGATGGGATGTCTACATGTAGCCACTCTCAGTGTTTCCTTTCCTCATGGATTAGTCAGGGTTCTCCAGGGAAACAAGCAATAGGAGATGTGTAGATGTATAGGAGATAAATTGTAGGAAATTGACTCATGCAGTTATGGCAGCCATGAAGTCCCACAGTTTGCCCTCTGCAATCTGGAGAACCTGGGAAGCTGGCGGTGTAATTCAGTCCAGGTTCAAAGCCCTGAGCACGAGGGAGCCACTGATGTGAGTCCTGATCCATTTCTGAAGGCCCAAGACACAGGAGCCCGATGTCCGAGGGCAGTAGAAGGTGAATGTCTTAGCTCAAGCAAAGAGAGCGAATTCACCCTTCCTTACATTTTGTTCCATTCAGGCCCTCAGTGGATTAGATGGTGCCCATCCACACTGAGGAGGAAGGATCATCTCTACTTCGTCTATGAATTCAAACACTAATCTCTTCTGGAAGCACCCTTGCAGACACTCCCCGAGATAATATTTTACCAGCTATCTGGGCTGCCCTTAGCCCAGTTGTTTGCCACATGAAATTAACCAGCATACCTCAGAAATGATGAAACTTTTAAATTTATTTTTAGAAAACATATAATTTTAAAAACATGAGGTATTTACTGTAGAAAATAGTTTGGAATTCCAATTATGGTAAGTTTGAAAACAGATGTTCCAACTGACAATTGGCAGTCACCAAATTTCTCCTCAGGGGTTCTTGAAACTAAGGCTACACCTCCAAGAGACTCATCTGTGCTGGGGTTTTGTGGAAGGACATCCAATAGAATTATATCCAGAGACCACATTCAGAGATGCTGCCACTGTGTGCACATGTGACAAGGGGTTGTGTCTCTTCGTGTACAAGTGTGATGAGGGCTGTATCTATGCAGGTGCAGGAGTCACGAGGGGCTGTGTCTGTGCAGGTGCAGGAGTCACGAGGGGCTGTGTCTGTGCAGGTGCAGGAGTCACGAGGGGCTGTGTCTGTGCAGGTGCAGGAGTCACGAGGGGCTGTGTCTGTGCAGGTGCAGGAGTCACGAGGGGCTGTGTCTGTGCAGGTGCAGGAGTCACAAGGGGCCATGTCTATGCAGGAGTCATGAGGGGCTATGTCTCTGCAGGTGTCATAAGGGGCTTCTTCTCTGAAGGTACAGGTGTGACGAGGGGCGCATTCATGCAGGCGCAGGTGTCACGTGGGGCTGCACCTGTGTAGGTGTAATAAGTGGCTCTGTGCAAGTAGATGCAAGTGTTAGAAGAGGCTGTGTCTACAGGTGTCATGAGGGGCTGCTTCTGTGAAGGTGCAGGTGTGACATGGGGCTCTGCTTGTAGAGGTTTAATAAGTGGCTCTGACAGTGTAGGTAGGTGCAAGTGTTAGAAGAGGCTGTGTCTATGCAGGTCTCATGAGGGGCTGCCTCTGTGCAGGTACAGCAGTGATGAAGGGCTTTGTGCAGGTGTGACAGGGTTTCCTCTTGTCCTGTCGGATGTTGGGAGTTTGGTTGTGTTGAGAATTTGCCACAGTCAGGTCAGCAGAGAAGGAGGCCACACCCATGTCATTATGCCTCTTGTGTGGACTTGCTGTCCAGTTGTGCCTGGAAGCAACTCCCTTGTTCACAGGTCCCTGAGGCTGCTTCTGAAATGGCCTGGAGAGGACTTTCTCTTGGAATTCTCAGGGACTAAAGAGCTTTGTCAATTACAGGTGGACTTGACTTTCAGAACAGCTAGAGTTCTTTAGGCATGAAGCCAGCGTCTAAAATTTGTGGTCAAGAAGAGACCAGTGATGACTTTTATAAGTAATGAGGCTTTCTCAAGTGGCTCCAGGTCACTTTCAAAGAAGGAGTTTGAGGAGGATCCAGCTGTGGGTGGTCCTGCCTAGCAGGTGGGGAGCTCTCAGCAGCATTTGGGGACAGTGGCGATTTGAGGCTGGTTGTAGTTGGTGGGGCACAGCCATTCTTGTTAGGGTTTCTGGCTGGGCCGTGACTCTGGCTGACTTCTCAGGCTGTCCATGCCGAGCTTCTCAGACTCAGCAGGGCTTGTTCAGGGAGAGCCCTCTCAGATTGTGGGGAACATGGACTTTTTTAATCGTGTTCAGATAGTAGCCTCGTCTCTGGAAGGAAGGAAATGTGATGTTTTAATGTAGCAGCGCTGGTTACTATGGGCAATTTTGGCGGCACATATCTAGTGTGGCCTTGGGGAGTGTGATCCTGTGTGGGCTCTGGGATGCTGGCACTGGCTGTCGGGAAGCTCTGCTCTGCTGCTGGCATTTCAGACTTTTAGTTACTAAGCTGGGGTCTTAGATGCTTGTCAGTTTCATGGTTTCCTTTGGTCTGATTTCTTGTCTCTTGTTTCGAAAGATCTTTGTGTTTATTATTGTCAGAGGTAGAATTGACTCAATAGAGATGAGGATTTCTTTTTCTTCTTTTTTTTTTTTTTGTAGAGACAGGGTCTCACTATGTTGCGCAGGCTGGTCTTGAACTCCTGGGCTCAAGCAATCCTCCCTCCTCAGCCTCTCAGGGTGCTGTTATTGGTGTCACTGACCCCAGCTTCTCTCCTTGACAGTGTGTATGGTTCTTCTCTGTTGACCACTGTGTCCTGCTCACCTCTGGATCCCACCTCCTAGGACACGGGTGGGAGGGTCTTTGCTGGGTTCCCACTGTTCTTTCACCATAAAACCTGTTTGTTCCAGAAACTGCTGCTGGAGTTTGAATCGAAAATGCAGAAGAGGGAGCACGAATTCCGTCTGCAGGCTGACAACATGAGCAACACAGCCTTGTCCCAGGAGCTCAAGGTAACTGGGAGCACCCTTTGGTCTTGAAGTTTTTTGGATTTTCCTTGGCCAGGTGTGGTGGCCATACCTGTCATCCCAGCACTTTGGGAGGCCAAGGCAGGAGGATCCCTTGGGCCCAAGAGTTTGAGACCAGCCAGCAGGTGGGCCATATGGATGCCCTGTACCCCATGGCAGGGTGGGTACTCCTGTCAAAGGTGGGCATTGGGTGCCAGTTCACTTCCACCTCCAACTGCTGTGTGAATTGGTCACAGCCTTGGACACTGTGATGCCCCATGATGAAAGGGGCAGAAGAAAGTAGGAAAAGCAGGAGCTGAGTCTCAGTGCCTGCTTGTGCAGGGTGTGGCCTGGTCCTCACACCAGTGGACTTGGGCACAGCAGCCATCGTCACTGCCAGTGGCTTACAGGCTGGGAAGCAGGCCCCAGGAGGTACTAAAGAGCTCAGGGTGCAGCTAGGACTTGTGTTTAATTTTCTTATTTAAATAACATGCAAATTATGTGCTAAGAAACAAAGTACAGTTAAATTGGTCTATTGGGCTTGGACATGTATGGGGCACCCTAATGGGACTGATTTTGGTGGGGTGCTGAGTGCTGTTAGAGGGTCATTGAAGGCCAGGTGTCGTGGCTCATGCCTATGATCTCAACACATTGGGAAGCTAAGGCGTGTGGATCACCTGAGGTCAGGAGTTCAAGACCAACATGAGGAAACCCTGTCTCTACTGAAAATACAAAAATTATCTGGGGGTGGTGGTGGGTACCTTTAATCCCAACTACTGAAGAGGCTGAGGCAGGAGAAATCACTTGACCTGGGAGGCGGAAGTTGCATTGAGCCGAGATTGTACCACTGCTCTCCAGCCTGGGCGACAGAGCAAGACTGTCTCCAAAAAGAAAAATGGTCATTGAGTCTCATCTGAGTTGTTTTAGTACATTCTCACTGTTTTATTGCTGCCTGAATTTTCATTTTTCTTCTCCTTCACAATCCTGATAAAATGGCAGTATGTACCCCTAATGCCACGGTGTCTTCTAATTATTGCCTCATTTTGAACTGTTTTATTGTCATTCAAAGGTTAAACTACTGCACAAAGAGCTGGAGGCTCTGAAGGAAGCTGGGTCGAAGGCTGCAGAGAGTCTGCAGAGGGCAGAGACCACCAATGCCAAGCTGGAGAGGAAGCTCCAGAGCCGCACCCAGGAGCTCCGGGATCTTGAAGCTGTGAGTGACGCCTGGTGCGTGAGTCCTTTATGTCCTCCTGAGATGCGCTCTGTGGCAGTGTCGCAGGCCTGGACCAGAGTCTGGGAGATTCTGCCTTTTCTGCTCATTCCAGGCTGGTCTTTGCTTTCATCTCATCTGCTTCTTCCATCAATATTTGTTTCTTTTCAGGGTAAAGGACTTAGAGGACAAACTTCACTCCGTGCAGTTAACTAAGAAGAAAGAAGAGGAAACATTTAAGAGGAAGTGAGTGGTTTGCCTCCCAACATCGTGCAGTGTGTCAGTGGCCCCAGGAGAGGAGGGAAGTGGAGCCACTGTCCTGATGGCCCAGGGAGCAAAGGGTCCCACTCTGGGGATTGCACCTGAGAACCACTATGCCGATGGCCCAGGGAGCAAAGGATCCCACTCTGGGGGTCCGGCCTGGGAACCTGCCGCTTTGGATTTCTTTCTTTTCTTTTTTTTTTTTGAGATAGGGTCTTGCTCTGTACCCAGGCTAGAGTGCAGTGGTGTGATCTTGGCTCATTGCAGCCTCCCCTCCTGGGTTCAAACAATTCTCGTGTCTCAGCCTCCTAAGTAGCTGGGACTAATGGTTAGCACCACTATTCCCAGCTAATTTTTGTCATTTTAGTAAAGGCGATGGTCTCACCATGTTGGCCAGGTTGGGCTTGAACTCAGCCTCAAATGATCTACCCACCTCTGTGGCTTCCCAAAGTGCTGTGATTATAGGCACGAGCCAGCACACCTTGGTTTGGATTTCTGTTTATGCCCTGCTCTGGACTTTTTCAGTGATATTGAGACTTTTTTTTGTGCTGTAAAACATAAACCTTGGACTACCAGCAGTGGCAAGATCACCTGAGTCCGGGAGATTAAGGCTGTAGTAAGCCATGGTTGTGCCACTGTACTCCAGCCTGGGCCTTAGAGTGAGACCCTGTTTCAAAAACAAAACAAAACAAAAAGCAAACTTAAAATCTTTAACACCTGGCTGGGCACGGTGGCCCACACCTGTAATCCCAGCATTTTGGGAGGCCTAGGTGGGTAGATCACCTGAGGTCAGGAGTTTGAGACCAGCCTGGCCAACATGGTGAAACCCTGTCTCTACTAAAAACAGAAATTAGCTGGGCATCATGGCGGGCACCTGTAATCCCAGCTACTTGGGAGGCTGAGGTAAGAGAATCGCTTGAACCCAGGAGGCAGAGATCGCAGTAACCCAAAATCGTGTCATTGTACGATTTTGCCTGGGTGACAGAACAAGACTTCATCTCAAGAAAAAAAAAAACAAGCCCTTCCACATAATTGTGGAAGCTTTTCTCTCTTATTTTTTTCTTTCTCCTTTTTCTCTTTTCTCTGCCTAAATAAATCACTCTCTGTAAAACAAAAACAAAACAAAACAAAAAACAGAAAATCATAAGAGGCCAGGCCCAGTGGCTCATACCTGTAATCCCAGCACTTTGGGAGGCTGAGGCAGGAAGATCACTGAGGTGAAGAGTTCAAGACCAGCCTGGCCAATATGGAGAAACTCCGTCTCTACTAAAAATACAAATTGAGCTGGGCATTGGTGGTGCATGCCTATAATCCCAGCTACTTGGGAGGCTGAGGCAGGAGAATCACTTGAACCCAAGAGGCAGAGATTGCAGTGACCTGAAATCGCACCACTGCACTCCAGCCTAGGTGACAGGACAAGACTCCATCTCGAATTAAAAAAAAGAAAAGCATAAAAGACCAGGCTAAGTGGTTCATGTGTGTAATCCCAACACTTTGGGAGGCTGAGGCAGGAAGATCACTTGAGATCAGGAGTTTGAGACCAGCCTGGCCAAGCCTGGCCAACATGGTGAAACCCCATCTCTACTAAAAATATAAAATGAGTCAGGCATGGTGGTGCATGCCTGTAATCCCAGCTACTTGGGAGGCTGAGGCAGGAGAATCGCTTGAACCTGGGAGGTGGAGGTTTTTGAGACTCTGTCTCAAAAAAAAAAAAAAAGAAAGAAAGAAAAGAAAGTAGAAGTAGAAGTAGGTTGGGTGCAGTGGCTCACACCTATAATTCTAGCACTTTGGAAGGCAATGTAGGCAGAGTGCTTCAGCTCAGGAGTTCAAGACCAGCCTAGGCAATGTGGCAAAACCCCTTCTCTACAAAAAATACAAAAAATTAGCCAGGTGTGGTGGCTCACACCTGTAGTCCCAGCTACTTGGGGGGGCGGGGTGAGGCAGGAGGATCACTTGAATCTGGGAGGTGGAGGCTGCAGTGAGCCAAAATAGTGCCATGGCACTCTAGCTTAGATGACAAAGTGAAACCCTGTCTAAAAAACAGAAATCATAAAAAGAGAAAATATGTTTATTGTTCATTAAGTGGAAGTGGATCATCTTGTAGCTCTTCATCTTCATCATCTTCACATTGACGAGGTTGAGGAGGAAAAGGTAGAGGAGGGGCTGTCTGCGGTGGCAAAGGTGGAGGAGGTGGAAGGGAGGGCAGGAGAGGCAGGCATTCTTGGTATAACTTCGTGAAAACACATTGTAATTCCATCTGACTTTTTTGCTTTTTCATTTCTCTAAAAATATTTCTATACGATGCAATCCCACTTTCTCACCTGTCTCAGTGCCCATGTCATAGACAGGTCCACGTCATAAAAAGTCAAAGCAGGTGTGAATGGTGGGAGCCCTTCTGCAGGAGTGCCTGTCTCTTGTCCGTGTGTTTTCCTAGCACTGCTTCATCGTCTGGCACCGGTTCAGAAGCACTCATCCCCACTGAGTCAGCTCCTGTTAATTCCTCTGGTGTCAGTTAGCTCTAGGATTTCTCCAAGATCCATGGTGAAATCCTCCACCCCCACCCCCTATCCTGACGACAGCTAGACACAGTTTTCTTCATCAGGAATTTATTATTTAGGGCTTGACAGCTTCCATGGCTTTTTTATAGCAGTGATGGCTTCTTCAGTGGTGGAACCCTTCCACAGACCATGTCAACTTGCTGTTGAACTCATAGGTTCTGGGTGGCAAGAAGCATTGTCCATTATTAGAACATTTTTTTTTTTCTTGAGACAGATTCTTGCTCTGTTGCCCAGGCAGATGGTGCAGTGGTGCAATCTCAGCTCACTGCAACCTCTGCCTCCTGAGTTCAAGTAATTCTCATGCCTCAGCCTCCTAAGTAGCTGGGATTACAGGCCTGCACCACCACACCTGGCTACTTTTTGTATTTTTAGTAGAGATGGAGTTCGCCATGCTGGCCAGGCTGGTCTCAAACTCTTGTCCTCAAGTGATCCACCCACCTTAGCCTCCCAAAGTGCTGGGATTACAGGGGTGAGCCACTGTACCCAGACTGGATTCATGTGTTTTAAAATGACCAGCAGCTGCAGACCTGTCTTGTAAATGCATGACTTTCCTCTGCTCACTTCCAGTATCACTAGTGGCACTTTGCATAGGTCCCATGGTGTTATTAAACATTTACAGTATTACATTAAACACAGTGAAAAATAAGTAAGAACCTTGAGAAGTCACTCTATATTGGGATATGCAATGTACTAGAGAGACAAACTGCTCACATGGAGGTGATTAGTGTCACATGATTTTTTGTTTGTTTGTTTGTTGAGATGGGAGTTTTGCTTTTTTTTTTTGAGATGGAGTTTCGCTCTTGTTACCCAGGGTGGAGTGCAATGGCGCGATCTCGGCTCACCGCAACCTCCGCCTCCTGGGTTCAGGCGATTCTCCTGCCTCAGCCTCCTGAGTAGCTGGGATTACAGGCACGCGCCACCATGCCCAGCTAATTTTTTGTATTTTTAGTAGAGACGGGGTTTCACCATGTTGACCAGGATGGTCTTGATCTCTTGACCTCGTGATCCACCCACCTCGGCCTCCCAAAGTGCTGGGATTACAGGCATGAGCCACCGCGCCCGGCTGGAGTTTTGCTCTTTTTGTCCAGGCTGGAGTGCAATGGCATGATCTTGGCTCACCGCAACCTCTGCTTCCTGGGTTCAAGGGATTCTGCTGCCTCAGCCTCCCTAGTAGCTGGGATTACAGACGCCCACCACCATGCCCAGCTAATTTTTATATTTTTAGTAGAGATGGGGTTTCACTATGTTGGCCAGGCTGTTCTTGAACTCTTGACCTCAAGTGATCTGCCCGCCTCAGCTCCCAAAGTGCTGGGATTGCAGGTGTGAGCCACCGCGCCCGGTGAGTCACATGGTGTTTTAAGCAGATACTGGAAACACTCACCATAATAGCAGCAGGAAGTTCAAGTGGCTACAAAATTACTGCAGTGGTGTGGTTCTGACTGCAGTTAACTGTGTGCAGTTGTTTAATAGCGCATTTTTGCATTCGTTTCCATTCCCCTGGACTGCAGCTAGCTCAGTGTAAGTTCTGTAAGTGTTCGTGTGCATATATTTTGATAACTTTAAAAAATCGATTTGTGTATATTTTGTGGTAGTACATGATAAAATTAGTATATATATTTTATGCTTTCATGACAATTTAACTTTTTCTTAATTTTTTCAGTATTTTTAGGCTATGTAGTCTAAGAACTTTTCCAAATTGTTACAAACCTCAAAAAAATTTTCCAATATACATATTGAAAACAATTCTCATGTAATAATTCCTCACAGTTAAAACCCCTATTGTTCAAGGGTCAACTATAGTTGAAAATGAGTATAATTTCTAGCATTAATAAATAAAACTGTTTAGTGACTCTTTAAAATATTTATTTTTAAAAATTAAAATAATTTCTTTCTTTTTTTTATTTCTCAGCCCTCACTACTCCTACTTTAAAATGTTTCTAGTGTAGGCGGGACACAGTGGCTTACACTTGTAATCCCAGCACTCTGGGAGGCTGAGGCAGGAGAATCCCTTGAACTCAGCAGTTTGAGATCAGCCTCGGCAACATAGGGAGACTGAGGCAAGAGGATCACCTGAGCATGGGAGGTCAAGGTTGCAGTGAGCCGAGGTCACAACAGTGCACTCCAGCCTAGGTAACAGCGAGACCCAGTCTCAAAAAAATAAATAAATAAATAGGAAATAAATAAATAAAATAAATTCTAATCTAAATACCATAGTGATTTAATACCCACTAACAAGGCTGGTGGCTCAAGCCTGTAATCCTAGCACTTTGGGAGGCCAAGGCGGGGGGGGATCACTTGAGGTCAGGTGTTCAAGACCAGCCTGGCTGACGTGGTAAAGTCTCTAAAAAGACAAAAATCAGTCAGGCATGGTGGGGGCCACCTGTAATACCAGCTACTCGGGAGGTGAGGCAGGAGAATTGCTTGAACTCGGGTAGTGGAGGTTGCAGTGAGCAGGGATCACGCCACTGTACTCCAGCCTGGACAAAAGAGTAAGACTCCATCTCAGAAACAAAAACAAAACACCACTATCATTGATTTCAAAAAACTACCCGAACTAGCTTTTCTGTAGCAGTTAGAAATTTTACATTATTCCTTTTCCCTTGAACTGTTTCCAGTCCACTTCCCCACAGAATTTTATATGAATATGATATATTTTTGTATTTGAATGCATTTGAAACCAATCACCTGTAACAACAAAATAGTCATATAAACTATATGATGTAGTATATACTAAATATGGTGTGTTCATATAAACTAAAAATAATAAAATTTGCTTGGGTCACAAGGCTCTAAGTGTTCAGAAGGCTTTTAATTAAGATACTGTTATAATTATTGGTATACACATTCTAAAACAATACAAGATACCATAAAATTCAGCAATTATTAAGTAAAATATAAACTATTCTTGGGAATGCTCCATCTCCTGAGACCTTTGGGGCCACCCCCAAGTCCATTCACAAGAGCCTGGCCCCCACAGGCATGACCAGACAGGATGGAGCAACTGCTTTCGGCAGCATCCTGCATGCTCTGAACTTTCCAGTTTTGTGCCGGTAGTCACCTGGTGAATTCCCCTCAAGAATGAGTTTTTTTATTTTGTATTTATTTATTTTATTTTTTAAATTTAATTTTATTTATTCATTTATTTTTTTGAGATGGAGTCTTGCTCTGTCGCCCAGGCTGGAGTGCCATGGTGCGATCTCAGCTCACTGCAACCTCAGTCTCCCAGGTTCAAGCACTTCTGCTGCTTCATGTGCACCCGTCACCATGCCCAGCTAATTTTTGTATTTTTAGTACAGAGTTTCACCATGTTGGTGGGGCTGGTCTCGAACTCCTGACCTCATGATCTGCCTGCCTTGGCCTCCCAAAGTGCTGGGATTACAGGGGTGAGCCACTGCACCCAGCCTCATTTTATTGTTTTGAGAGGAAGTTTTGCTCTTGTTGTTCAGGCTGGAGTGCAGTGTCATGATCTCACTACATGGCTCACTACAACCTCTACCTCCCAGGTTCAAGCAGTTCTCCTGCCTCAGCCTCCCAAGTAGTGTTACAAGCATGCGCCATCACCCCTGGCTAATTTTGTATTTTTAGTAGAGACAGGGTTTTACCATGTTAGGCTGGTCTCAAACTCCTGAGCTCAGGTGATCCGCCTCCCTTGGCCTCCCGAAGTGTTGGGATTACAGGTGTGAGCCACTGCACTCAGCCTATTTATTTTGAGATGATGTCTCACTCTTTTGCCCAGGCTGGAATGCAATGGCATGATCTTGGCTCACTGCAACCTTTGCCTCTCAGGTATAAGCAATTCTCCTGCCTCAGCCTCCTAAGTAGCTGGGATTACAGGCATGCGTCACCATACCTGGCTCATTTTTGTATTTTTTTTAGTGGAGGCTGGGTTTTGCCATGTTGACCAGGCTGGTGGTCTCAAACTCTTGACCTCAAGTGATCTGCACTCCTCAGCTTCCCAGTGCTGGGATTACAGGTGTGAGCCACTGCGTCTGGCCAAGAATGATTTTAAGTAATCCATGAGCTGATAATTGAATGAGCTTCTCCAACTTGGTGGAAGCAGAGAGCTGGCATTGGCCTTACCAAGGGGACTGAAACCTGGTTAGCAGAGCCATTCGCGCTCTCAGTCCCAGGAGGGTTAGATCAAAGACTTCACTGAGATGGCTTACATAACGTTCCCTATCCCTGACAGCACTCTACTTACTAGAATCTAATATGCTCAGAGGGGAGGAAACCAACAGGTACGTCTTCTTTTTTAAATTTTTGTTTAATACTTTTGCTAATGTGGTGTTTTTTGTTTTGTTTTATTTTTGAGACAGGTTCTCACTGTGTCACCCAGGCTGGAGTGCAGTGGCACCATCAGGCTCACTGCAGCCCCGACCTCCTAGGTTCAGGCGATCCTTCCACTGCAGCTTCCCAAGTGGCTGGGACTGTGGGCGCCATCACCACAAAGGCTAATTTGTTGTTTTTGTAGAGGGTATTTTGTCGTATTGCCCAGGCTTGTCTCCAGTTCCTGGGCTCAAGCGATCTACCTGCCTTGGCCTCCCAAAATGTTTGGGTTACAGGTATGAGCCACTGTGTCCAGGTGCTAATGCATATTTTTAAAGTAAAATGCTTTTGCCAGGCAAAGTAGTATGGCCTGTAAGCCCAATTACTTGGGAAGCTGAGGTGAGAGGATTGCTTGTGTTCAAGGCCAGGCTGCGCAACATAGCTAGACTTTGTCCCTAACTGGAAAATAAATAGGCTGGGTGTGGTGTGGCTCAGTAGACCTGTCTGGTTGCCAGATGCAAGGCAATGAGCATCTACCTGTTTTTGTTTTTGAAGGTTGATGGGAGTCCTGCCAGTGGTGGTCAAGCTATACTCTATGCATCTCCTTTTGGTGTCCTTCTCCAGGGAGCTGTGGGCTCTGGAGGGTGGGCCAGGGGCCTGGCATCTAAGAGTGGTTTGGTCCATGTTAGTCTGAGAGGAATGAGGAGCAGGTGGCTGCTGCAAAGCCCCGAAGCAGACATACAGCAGGACCCTTGCCTGAGGCAGGGGGATGAATGCCTCCAGAGAGGGTCTGGGCCTGGGTGTTGGGGGCCAGGTGAGCACCATGGGACCCTCACTGTGTTTCAGGCATGAGGAGCTCGACCGTCTGGCCAGGGAGAAGGATGCGGTGCTGGCAGCAGTGAAGGGAGCCCACATGGAGCAGCTGCGGGAGCTGCAGGCCAGGGTTCTGGAGCTGCAGGCCCACTGCGAGACCCTGGAGGCGCAGCTCCACAGGGCAGAGTGGAGGCAGGCAGACGCTGCCAAGGAGAAGGACGCTGCCATTGACCGGTGAGTGTGTGCTCAGCTCAACCCAGAGGCTGAGGCAGGGGCGTCCGTGGCTGTGCTGACCTGGGCAGGCCCACTGGGTGCCAGACCACAGGAGTGGGCCAGGCAGTAGACAGGGAGAAGTTATGTAGCTCTCTGGTCACTTTTCTTCACCACTCTTTTTTTTTGTGAAATTGTGTAGTTTCTCTGTATGTATGCATTCATCTGTTTATGGTAAGAGATGCATAACATAAAATTTGCCATCTTAACCATTTATTAGTATACAGGTCAGTGGCAGTGGCATTGAGCACATTCACATTGTTGTGCAGCCATAACCACTGTCATCTGCAGAACTTTCCATCTTCCCAAACTGAAGCTCTGACCTATTACACACCAGCTTCCCACCCTGCCAGCTCCCCGACACCCTGCCAGCTCTCTCCTGCCCCACCAGCTCCCCTAACCCGAACCAGTTTCCCACACCCCCACCAGCTCCCCCCTGCCTCCACCAGCTCCCCCACTCCCCTGCCACATCCCCCCCGCCCTGCTAGCTCCCACATACCTCCACCAGCTCCCCCCTGCCCCCACCAGCTCCTCCACACCCCCACCAGCTCCCCCCACAGCCCCACCAGAACAGCCCCCACTCACCAGCCCCTGGCCACCTCCGTTCTACTTGCTGCCTCTATGGATTCAGCCAGGCTGGGGACCTCCTGTGAGTTAGAATCATGCAGTATTTGTCCTTTTAGGACTTGCTTATTTCACTTGGCATAATGTCCTCAAAGATAGTCCACATTTTAACGTGTGTCAGAATGTCATTCCTTTTCTTTGAATTTTAAAATTGTGGTAAAATACACAACATAAAATATAGTATCTTAACTATCTCTTCTTTTCTTTATTTTTTATATTGATCATTTTCAAGTGTACAGTTCAGTGGCATTAAATCTGAATTTTTTTCCTTTTTAAGGCTGAGTCATATTCCCTTGTCTGGATGGACCAGGTTTTGTTTATCCATCTGTCCGTTAATAGATGTGTGGATTGTTTCCATCTTTCGTTTCATATGAATAATACTGCCATGATCCTCAGTTACAAATATCTCTTTGAAACTGTGCTTCCAGTTCTTCCGTGCATAGACACAGAGTGGAATTAATGAGTCTATAATTCTGTGCTTAGCTTTTGAGGAGCCACATTTCTGCTTTCCAGTGGCTGCACCACATCCCCACCAACAGCCCAAGCTGTACTCCATACGCCTCCTTTTGGTGTCCTTCTCCAGGGAGCTGTGGGCTCTGGAGGGTGGGCCAGGGGCCTGGCATCTAAGAGTGGCCTGGTCCACGTTAGCCTGTGAGGAATGAGGAGCAGGTGGCTGCTGCGAAGCCCCAAGGCAGACATACAGCAGGACCTGTGCCCGAGGCAGGGTGATGAATGCCTCCAGAGAAGCATTAATATTTTTAAATATTATTTTTAAAATTAAAATACTCATTCAGTTCAGTTACTCATTCATTAGTTCCTTTTTTTTTTTTGAGACGTAGCCTCACTGTCACCCAGGCTGAAGTGCAGGTGTGAGATCGCACCAGGCTGGTGTGCAGCCTTTGCCTCCCGGGTTCAAGTGATTCTCCTGCCTCAGCCTCCCGAGTAGCTGGTATTACAGGTGCCCACTACCATGCCCAGCTAATTTTTGTATTTTTGGTAGAGATGGGGTTTCACCATGTTGGCCAGGCTGGTCTCAAACTGCTGACCTCAGGCGATCCGCCCACCTCAGCCTCCCAAAGTGCTGGGATTACAGGTGTGAGCCACAGTGCCTGGCCACTAGTTTCTTTTTAAACCCAGTTTCCTTTCTAGTGCCTAAGCCAGGCCAGGGCATGTGCCGGGGCATATGGGCAGCCCTGTTCCACCTGCCTGGTGTGCAGGGTGAGATGTATACAAGCTACGCCATTGCAGTGACAGTGAAGTGTTAGCACAGAGTTCCAGACCCCTGACTCCCACTAAACATGTGATCCATGGAGAGACTGTATTTAATGATGACACTCAAGACAAATAAGTCATTTTCTAGTATTTATTACACTTAGCCACTGGCTTTTTCTCTTTGTTTAGGAAAATTTCTGCTGCTTTTTTATGGAGAATTTTCTTTCTTTTTTTGAGACAGGGTCTTACTCTGTTGCCTAGGCTGGAGTACAGTGGTGCAATTATGGCTCACTGCAGCCTTGACCTCACAGGCTCAAGTGATCCTCCCACCTCAGCCTCCCCAGTAGCTGGGACTACAGGTATATGCCACCATGCCCAGCTAATTTTTGTATTTTTTTTGTAGAAATGGGGTTTCTCCATGTTTCCTAAACTGGTCTCAAACTCCTGGACTCAAGTGATCCTCCCACATTGGTCTCTCAAAGTATTGAGATTACAGACGTCAGCCACTGCCAACAGAGAATTCTCTGCCAAATTGTATTTTGGTTTAAGGGGGAAATGGCTCTTGGAAGTATACCGGGAAGTCAAAGTCTTATTTAGGGTCATTTCCTAGACTCAGCATGCTGTTTTGTTGTTTCATCAGTCAGATTCAAGCAGAGTGGTTAAAGCCACCACGCATGGGAGGCCCCTGCAGCCTCTGTGGTCGGCGTGTGGGGTAAGAGGGGCTGCAGGTGCTTCCATGTCCTGGGTAGTGTGGCCGAGGGGACTGGGCCTCACCGCTCCTGTGTGCCTGGCCTTGGCCTCCCCTCGCAGTCTTAAGCTAAATGTTGTTCTTGAATGTCTTTTCGTTTTCTGTCCATAAATACTCTTTGGTTGTTAAGAATTATTACTACGCATACACAGTATTATTTTGGCAGTAAGAAACAGACTTCTACATTCTAAAGCTTATATCTTTTCCCTTTTACTTCTGGGAAGTTCGGTTATCGTTCTGATCCCATGATCCTAAGTATGAGTTAGCATTAAATGATGACCTTGACTGGGCACAGTGGCTCACACCTATAATCCTGGCACTTTGGGAGGCTAAGACAAGAGGATCACTTGAGCCTGGGCAGCAAATGTCTACCCCCAAAAAAATTATATGGTGGCACTTACCCATACTCCTAGCTACTCAGGAGGCAGAGCAAGACCCTGTCTCTAAAAAATTAGTATTTTTAAAATTAAAAAATTAGAAATAAATAAATGAAAGCCTTATTTATTTCAGTTCCTTTTTTTCTTTTTAAAAAAATCTTATTTGTTTATTTTATTTTATTTTATTTTTTGAGATGGAGTTTCCCTCTTGTTGCCCAGGCTGGAGTGCAAGGGCACAATCTCAGCTCACACAACCTCCGCCTCCCATAGTCAAGCAATTCTCCTGCCTCAGCCTCCTGAATAGCTGGCATTATAGGCATGTGCCATAGCGCCTGGCTAATTTTGTATTTTTTTAAAGGGGTCATGCTTCCTGCCCACACCCTTCCCGGAGCCCCAGCAGGGACGTGTAGGGGCGTGCCCCAATTTGTATTTTTTTTTCTTTTTTTTTTTTTTTACAATCGCACATGTACCTTTCATTTATGCTAAGGAAGATTTCTGCACACTCTTTTTAAATTTTATTTATTTTTTATTTTTTTAAAGAAAGAAAAAAAGGAGTGAAGAAGAGGAAGAAAGAGGGAGAGAGAACAGGAATGTAGCTTTATTCTAAAAATGGGTATTAATAATGGCCGATCAATATTTTGTGTATTTAAGGTGGAGAATGTATATTTTGTGTATTTAAAGTGGAGCGCTCTATAAATATTTATTGAGTTTACTTGTTCCGGATCTGAGTTCAAGTCCTGGATATCCTCATTAATTAATCCTGTATTTTTTTTTAATTTTACTGGAGATGGGGTTTCTCCATATTGGTCAGATTGGCCTCCAACTCCCAACCTCAGGTGATCCGCCCACCTTGGCCTCCCAAAGTGCTGGGATTACAGGCATGAGCCACCACTCCTGGCCATTATTATTATTATTATTATTATTATTATTATTATTTTAAATAAAGTAGAAATGGAGTCTCCCCATGTTGCCCAGGACTGTCTCAAACTCCTGGATGTAAGTGATCCTCTCATCTCAGCCTCCTAAAGTGCTGGGATTATAGGCATGAGCCACCACTCCAGGCCAGCTTTGTAGTTCTTAATAGCTTTTTCAGCAGTTTTGTGCTGGTTTGGAGTTTGGAACTACAGAGAAAACCTGTAGGATTAACGTGAAAGCATTTTTTTTCCTTTCTGTTTTTTTTTTTTTTTTTGAGACAGGATCTCACTCTGTCATCCAGGCTAGAGTGCAGTGACATGATCGCGGTTCACCACAGCCTATACTTCGTGGGGTTAGGTGATCCTCCCACCTCAGCCTCCTAGGTAGCTGGGGCTGCAAGTGTGCTCCACAATACCCGGTGAATATTTTTTTTTCTGAGAAGGAGTCTTGCACTGTCGCCCGGGCTGTAGTGCAGTGGCACAATCTCGGCTCACTGCAATCCCTGCCTCCTGGGTTGAAGCAGTTCTCCTGTCTCAGGCTCCTAGGTAGCTGGGACTACAGGTGTGCACTGCCATGCCCACCTAATTTTTTGTATTTTTAGTAGAGACAGGCTTTCACCGTGTTGGCCAGGATGATCTTGATCTCCTGACCTCGTGATCTACCTGCCTCAGCCTCCCAAAGTGCTGGAATTACAGGCGTGAGCCACTGCACCTGGCTAGTTTTTGTATTTTTAATAGAGACAGGGTTTTGCCATGTTGCTCAGGCTGGTCTCGAACTCCTGGACCTCAAACAGTCTGCCTGCCTCAGCCTCCCAAAGTGCTAGGATTACAGGCATGAGCCACCATGCCTGGCCTTCTTTTTTATTTTAACCATCCCATTATGCAGAAGAAAGAGAAGGCATTGTGTTCTGTTGCCCGGGCTGGAGTGCAGCAGTGTGACCATGGCTCACTGCAGTCTCAACCTCCTGGGCTCAAATGATCCTCCCACCTTGGCCTCTCACAAAAAGCATTTATGCTCTTGTGGTGAGCAGTGCACTCCTGTTTGTGGTTGTGGTGTCCTCTGTCCCTGCAGTGAGGGTTCAGTGGCCGTGCCCATTGATGTACACCTGAGACTGTGCATCAGAGTAGACCGGTCAGGAGGCCCCAGGCAGAGTCACATCACTGTCCTGATGCTGGGAGTAGGGCCGGCCCTCATAATTAGGTGGTTCATGGTCCAGAGATAACCTGCTTCCCTGAGCACCAGAGGCCATTGGTGAGTCTCTTTCTTTAGTACCCATCCATAGCATGGAAGGAGCCCATGTCAGCCCAAATTGCCAGGGAGGGCTGGAAAGGTTGATGCCTTTGATGGTGTCTCTTTTCAGCCGTCCTAAAATATTTGTCCAAAACTGTATAATACCAGGCTTGAGATACACCACTCATGCTGGGTTTAACTGACCCCTCATGACAAGGGATATCCTCTGTGGGCACAGCCAGCTCACTCTCTGCTTCTCACTGTCCATCATTTGGAAGTTCATCAGCTCAGGAGCATCTGAAGGAGTGTTGTATGTGATGTTACAGTTGCTCTTGTGAGCCATCTACCCCATCTCTTAGGGAAAGAAGTCCACACCCATGCAAGTGGGCAGGTGTCGTCTTGCTGAGGTTAGCACTGTGGCTGCCTGAGTTAACAGCTCTAAATATTGTCCTGAACATTTTCCTGGGAAATTTATTCAATTTGGGGTAATTCTTCCAGAGGCATCCTGCTGTTAAGGTAATGTAATGGGTTCTATAGAACCTTATTTTACTATGCAATTTGAAAGTGTATTGAATGTCTCCACACGTGGCGAGGATATGAGGGTGAGTTGGTCAGAGGTGGGACTACCTCAAGACTGTGGGTTCCCTGGGCATAGGAGGCATGTCATCCCTCACCTTCCCCCCTAGGAACCTGGCACATGGCCTGGTGTGCTGCAGAAGCTTAGTCAGAATCTGGGTTGGTAGGATGCATGCATGGAGGTAGTTGGGTGGACGGATGCTTGCTTCTTCCTGGGTGGAACCATCTCCTTCGTCTAGGCCAGGATGTTTCAGCTCCAATGTGGATTTCTTTTGAGAGGGGTGTGTGTGTGTGTGTGTGTGTGTGTGTGTATGTATTTGCTGGGGAGTGCCGTGTAAGAGACAACATGAGTGAGTAAGTGAGTGAGAACCACATCCACATAGCTTCCTGTCTGTGTTTAGACTTCGTGAAGATGCATCAGCTGTAAAATCTGCCTGGGATGCTCAGATTGCTCAAATGTCTAAGGAGATGGTCTCCAAAGACCTTCAGATTCAGATGCTGCAGGAAGAAGAGATGAAGCTCAAGGCACAGGTGGCCCGATTCCAGCAGGACGTTGAAAGGTAACTGTCCCCAGGCAGATATTTTTATTGAGTGTCTCCTTCCTATGGGCAGGTGCTATTGTAGGTACTAAGGATTCAGAACTGAACAGATCCAATCCCTGGCCTCACATTTTCCTGGGGAAGAAAGACAGTGAACAAGACAGTTAGAATGTCTGCTCACACGAGGGGTGGTGTGAGAAAGTGCGCAGAAGGGGGCTGCCTGCTGGAGGGAGCATGGCCAGAGGCCTCAGAAGGATGGTGCTTCTTAGTCTGTAATAAGAACCATAAAAGAGCTGCTCTTTGATACCACACTAAGAATCTCCTCTTGCCAGTTGCAGTGGCTCATGCTTGTGATCCCAGGACTTAGGGAGGCAGAAGCAGGAGGATCGCGTGAACCCAGGCATTGGAGACCAGCCTGTTTAACATCACGAGACCCCATCTCTGCAAAAAGGAAAACAAAAACAAAGAATCTTCTTGTTCTGTCCTGTCTGATTGTTAATGTCTTCAGGTTATTTCTTACCCGTTGGGATGAATACTTACTTGCACAAAGATAGCATTCTATTTCCCATATATATTAAAGTCAACTTTATTGAAGAATACATATAATAAAACTCATCCATTTTAACTATACACTTGATTTTAGTGAATGCTATATGTGAATTTTGATGAATGTGTATGCTGTATGATATGGTTTGGCTCTCTGTCCCCACGCAAATCTAATCTTAAATTGTAATCCCCATGTGTCAAGGGAGGGCCCTGGTGGGAGGTGACTGGATCATGGGGGCAGTTTCCCTGTGCTGTTCTTATGATAGTCCATGAGTTCTGATGGTTTCAAAGTGTTTGTGGCTCACGCCTGTAGTCCCAGCTACTCCAGTGGCTGAGGTGGGAAAATCGCTTGATCTCAGGAGGCGGAGGTTGCAGTGAGCCAAGATCACGCCACTGCACTCCAGTCTGGGCAACAGAGCAAGACTCCATCTAAAAAAAAAATGAATAAACAAATAAAAAAAAAATAAATAAATGAAATATTTGGTGGGGCGGGTGCAGTGAGTGGCTCATGTCTGTAATCTCAGAACTTTGGAGGCCAAGGCTGGCAGATGACTTGAGGTCAGGAATTAGAGACCAGCCTGGCCAATATGGTGAAACCCCGTCTCTACTAAAAGTATAAAAATTATCTGGGTGTGGTGTCACATGCCTGTAATCCCAGCTATTCGAGAGGCTGAGGCAGGAAAATTGCTTGAACCTGGGAAGTGGAGACTGCAGTGAGCCAAGATCATGCCACTGCACTCTAGCCTAGGCAACAGAATGAGATTCTGTCTCAAAAATAAACAAATATGGAGTGGAGCAGCTGCTGGAGCTGCCTGCCTCATTGGTCTGAGGAGTAATCAGTGACATGATGGAGCAAGCAAGGATCACTTACACCTGGGACGGACTACAGAACAGCACGTACCAGAGGGGGAAGTCCAGGTCAAATGCAGGACTGCCTCACTGAGCAACCCAGAGTATCAGTGGTACCCGAGGTGTTCTCAGCAGCAGCAGGTACCTGTGGTGGATTTCCAGGCTGAACGGAGGCACGCATTCTTAGCTGAGACACCAAGAGGTGAACAAAGCCATATTGGAATCGAGAGGAATCTGATTCTGAGCAAAAACCAGCCTCCCCTAGGTCTTCAGAGGCATCAGATTTGGTGGAACAGCAATAGTGACTGGGGAAGCATAGCAAGATGCTGCAGCACATGGACTGTAGAATGAGATGTATCCTACAAGATGGCCTGATCTTCACTGACACCTTTAAGGCTTTTGACAAGCATGTGAATTTGATCCTCTCTGATTGTGATGAGTTCAGAAAGATGAAGCCAAATACTGCGAACCAACCAGAGTGTGCAGAAGAGTGGGTTTTGGGTCTGGCGTTGCGGCGTGGGGAGAGCTTGGTATCCATGACTGTGGCCATTAGATACTGTCATTGCTCGGGTACCACTTACTGGAGCTTCAGGAGGCCCTGGGGTTGGTAGGGAAGCTGGTAGAGGAGTACCGACTGGATTAGCAGGGACCATCCCAGCAGGTAATGACTACACAGGGAAGAGGCACTATAGCAACTGCTGCTGTTGCTGCGACTGCCAGCATTGCTGGATCCCCAGCACAGTACCCACGAGGACGGGGGACTCTGCCCCCACCCGTCAGCAGAGCAACCCCACCTCCAGGCATTATGGCCCCTCTACCTGGTATGAGACCACCCATGGGCCCACCAATTGGGCTTCCCCTTGCTGGAGGGATGCCAGTAGGCACCCACCATGTTAGGCTGGTCATGAACTCTTGACCTCAGGTGATCCACCTGCCTTGACCTCCCAAAATGCTGGGATTACAGGTATGTACCACTGAGCCCAGCCCAACCCTTTTTTTTTTAAGACAGAGCTCTGTTGCCCAGGCTGGAGTGCAGTGTCTTGATCTGGGCTCACTGCAACCTCTGCCTCCCAGGTTCAAGCAGTTTTCCTGCCTCAGGCTCCCAAGTAGCTGGGATTACAGGTGCCGCCACCATGCCCAGCTAATTTTTGTCTTTTTAGTAGAGACAGGGTTTCACCTTGTTGCCTGGCTGGTCTTTAGCTCCTGGCCTCAGGTGATCCGCCCACCTCAACCTCCTAAAGTGCTGGGATTATGGGTGTGGGCCACCAAGCCTCCTGGTAATATTCTTTTTCCCCAGCCTTCTCTGTCTGGTATTAACCGGCTGCTTGAGGGTTTTCCGCTTCAGTTTCCCACTCTCTGCTCTAACTTGTGCTTTGTCTTTTTTTCTTTCTCTTAAGCTACATTCTGGCTCTGTTACTCAGGCTGGAGTGCAGTGGCACAATCAGGACCTACTGCAGTCTCAACCTCACAGGCTCAACTGATAATCCCGCCTCAGCCTCCCAAGTAGCTGGGACTATAGGCACACGCCACCACACCCTAATTTTTCTATTCTTATGGAGACGGTTTTACCATGTTGCCCAGGCTGGTCTCAAGTTCCTAGACTCAAGTCATCCTCCCACTTTGACCTCCCAGAGTATTAGGATTATAGGCATGAGCCGCCATGCCCTGCCTGCTTTGTCTTTAGAGTGCAATTCTTGCGGGTGGCCTGTGGTTGAATCTTACTTCTTTTTTTTTTTGAGACCGAGTTTTGCTGTTGTTACCCAGACTGGAGTGCAATGGCACGATCTCGGCTCATCGCAACCTCCTCCTTCTGGGTTCAAGCAATTCTCCTGCCTCAGCCTCCCGAGTAGCTGGGACTACAGGCACATGCCACCACGCCCAGCTAATTTTTGTATTTTTAGTAGAGACGGGGTTTCACCTTGTTGACCAGGATGGTCTCGATCTCTTGACCTCGTGATCCACCCACCTTGGCCTCCCAAAGTGCTGGGATTATAGGTGTGAGCCACCGCACCCAGTGGAATCTTACTTCTTTTATCTAGTGTAATACTCTACCTATTCCTCAGGGGGATTTGATAATTTAATTTAATGCCATTATTGATATATTTGTATATTAGGGCATAAATCTCCAACTTTCTGTCTGTCTCCCTCCCTCCCTTTCTTTCTTTCTTCCTTCCTTCCTTTCTTTTCTTTCTTTTTTTTTTTCCATGATCTTGCTCTGTCACCCAGGCTGGAGGGCAGTGGTGCAATCTCTGCTTACTTGCAGGCTTAATCTCCCAGGCAGGCTGAAGCAATCCTCCCACCTCAGCTTCCTGAGTAGCTGGAACTGCAGGCATGCATTACTGTGCCTGGCTAATTTTTTTGTATTTTTGGTAGAGACAGGGTTTTGCTATGTTGTCCAAGCTGGTCTCGAACTCCTGGACTCAACTGATGGGTCCACCTCCCAAAAGTGCTGGGATTACAGGCATGAGCCACTGCTCCTGGCCTGTTGGCTTTCTATTTTCCTCATCCATTCTTTGTTTCTTTTTTTCTACCTTTAAAAAAAATCTGTTGAATATTTTTTAGAATTTCATTTTGTTTCCAATTTTCTTGTATAAACCTCTTTGCCTTACATGTTTCATGGTTGTTCTGAAGTTTATAAGATGCACAGTCTATGTGTAATATTAACCATTCTGTATATAATGTAAAACCATTCAATTCAATTTCTGCTTCTGTTCAAGGTACAATTTCTATTTCTGCTTCTTTATACCATGGTTTTCTTATATTTTACATAAGGGGAGTCATTATATTTGCTTTTATCAGACTACCCTTTGTGAAAATAAAAATGAGGCTGGGTGCGGTGGCTCATGCATGTAATCACAGCACTTTGGGAGGCTGAGGTGGGCAGATCACAAGCTCAGGAGTTTGAGACCAGCCTGCCCAATATAGTAAAACCCTGTCTGTACTAAAAATACAAAAAAATTTGCCAGGTGTGGTGGCACATGCCTGTAATCCCAGCTACTTGGGAGGGAATGCAGGAGCCAAGATGGTGCCACTGCACTCCAGCCTGGGTAACAAAGTAAGACTTGATCTCAAAAAAAAAAAAAAAGGAAAAGTACCAATGCCGAAAGAAACATGTTGTAATAATGTTCTCAGCTCTTGCTTCCAGCATTCCTTTTTTTGTTAAATACTTTAACTGAAATGAAACAGTATGTAATATATCTTTAAGAAAGCACACTTAAATTTACATTATTACTTGTGTATGTAGAAAACCCTCATAACACGAACTAATGCAGAAGAAAAGAAACATGTTGTGATAACATTCTCAAGTTTTTTCGTTTTGTTTTGAGATGGAGTCTTGCTCTGTTGCCCAGGCTGAAGTGCAGTGGACTGATCTCAGCTCACTCCAACCTCTACCTCCCGGGTTCAAGCAATTCTCCTGTGTCAGCCTCTAGGGTAGATGGGATTATAGGCGCCTGCCACCATGCCCGGCTAATTTTTGTATTTTTAATAGAGATGGGGTTTCACCATGTTGGTGAGGCTGGTCTTGAACACCTGACTTCAGGTGATCCGTCCACCTCGGCCTGCCAAAATGCTAGCGATTACAGGCGTGAGCTGCTACATCTAGCTTACGTTCTCAACTCTTGATTCCAGTGTTCCTTCTTTGTTAAACTCTTCCATTCATTGTAAGAAAACACCACATATTGCAGTATTTAGACTGTTTCATACATTTAATTTCTCTCCTCATTATGTGCATGGTTGCCTTTAAATCTCTGAACTTATTTATAATAATAACTGCTTAAGTGTATTTTTTTGCTAATTCCATCATATCTTTATTTCTGAGTCTGTTTCTATTGGCTGATTTTTCTACTGGAGAAAGCTACATTGTTTTCTACTTGCTTGCCCATCTGGTATGTCAGGCACAGTGAATGTGATGTTGGCAAGTGTCTGGATTTGGTTGTGTTGCTAAGTATTTACATGGCAACTTGATCCTTTTGAGAGTTGTTTAAAATCTGTCTGAGCGCAGGTCCGGCAGGTCCAGAGAAGCCTTTTCACCAGGGCTGACTCAGCATCATTACTCCCAGGTCTCCACTGCGTGCCCTGGAGAGAGAGCTCCAAGGATTCTCTGAGGCGGGCTGCCCTGACGAACACGTGGAGCTCCCTGCTGGCTGCTCCTTCCCACGAGCTGCTCTTGGCCCAGCCCATGTTTGCTTCTCCTGTGTATTCGCATGTGGCTGTCAGCTGCAGCTTCTAGGGGACCCCTGCACAGATCCCAGGATGCCCTCCTCTCTGTTGCTGTGCCTCATGAAGCCCACTTCAGCCTCTTCAGCTTCTCCAAACTCCAACCTTTGTCTCCTCCACACAGCAAGACCCCCATGCTCTGTGTGGTTTGCCCTCCCTACAGGGATCCAGAAGGCCCTGTGGAGAGCAGCTTGGCAGTGAGTGGGCTCATCTCGTGCGGGCCTTCTCTGATGGGCCTCGGCCCTGCACCACTCATGGGTTCATCGTCCACTCAGTGAAAGCTGTGCCCCATTTTCTGCCCAGTGTCCCAGTTGTTTAAAGTGGAAAGATAGGCCTGGTGACAGCTGCTCTGTCATGTTAAATATTTATTTATTTTTGCAGTTACAGAGATTTTAAAATGTTTGTGTGGCTGGGCATGGTGGCTCACACATGTAATCCCAGGACTTTGGGAGGCCAAGGCAAGCAGATGACTTGAGCCCAGGAGTTCAAGACTAGCCTGGGCAACATGGTGAAACCCTGTTTCTACAACAAATACAATTAGCAGGGTGGTGCATACCTGGAGTCCCAGCTACTCGAGAGGCTGAGGCAGGAGGACCACTTAAGCCCAGTAGGTAGAGGCTATACTGAGCCAAGATTATACCACTGTACTCCAGCCTAGGTGACAGAGCAAGACTCTGTTTCAAATAAATAAATAAATAGAATTAAACAAAAAACAAGAACACATTGTGTATAAATTACCACAAACTTAGCAGTTTAGCTGCTTTAAATACCCGTTTATTATCTCAGGTTCTGGGGTCAGGGCCTGGGCAGGGCTCAGCTTTCCCCACTCAGGGTATCTCCAGGCTGGAATCAATGATGGCCAGGCCTGCCACTCCTTGGAGGCCCAGGGCCCCTTACAGACTCACCCAGCTCTTGGCAGAATTTAGTCCCTGCAGCTGTGGGACTGAGGCCTCCTTTTCCTCGATGGCTGACATCCAGGGTCACTCTTCACCCTAGAGGTGTCCTCAAGTCCTGACCATGCAGCCCCTCTGATGACCCTCTCACAGCGTGGTGGCTCCATCTTCAAGGCCAGCAGGGGGGTCTCCCTCCAGTCTCATGCAAAGCCATGCCTCCATCGCTGTGTCACTGCCTGGGACAGGAGGGACCTCTCCCCAGACACAGTGTCACCCACAGCCTGGCATTCTGCCCCCAATGTGTGGCCCCATGGCCTTCTGTCCCAGAGTTGCTGATGGAAGCCTAGTCCCAGTCCAATTCTTGTTCTTTTTTCCCAGTAGACTTTTCTTTCATCCTTGGTATGTAGTGTTTCCCCTTACTGTGTGCGAGTGGGGTCTCTGAAGCTCTCTGAAGGCTGTTCTGCTTGGTCCTGGCGGACCTGCCCCTCTGTATCCTGGGTGGTTTCCTCCTTCCATTCTGATCTAAGATGCTGGTCTTCTGGAGGAACCCCCAGGCTCTAGCGTTCTCACCCCTGTGTCCCCTTGAACTCACTCTGGGGGTTCTCCCAGCCCTGCCCGCCCCGTGGCTGGGTCCACCCTGCCCTGTTCCACTACTCTGTAGCCTCTCCCAGCCCTGCCCACCCATGGCTGGGTCCACCCTGCCCTGTTCTCCACTGCTCTCTAACCTCTCCCAGCCCTGCCCACCCATGACTGGGTCCACCCTGCCCTGTTCTCCACTGCTCTCTAGCCTCTCCCAGCCCTGCCCACCCATGACTGGGTACACCCTGCCCTGTTCTCCACTTCTCTCTAGCCTCTCCCAGCCCTGCCCACCCATGACTGGGTACACCCTGCTCTGCACTTGCTCCAGGGGCTCTCCCAGCTCTGCCTGCCTGTGGCTGGGTCCACCCTGCTCTGCTCGTTTGCTTTCATAGCTTGGTTCCTTTGTGCATAACTGCGTTTATAATCTTCTAGGGTCGTTACTTTCCTCCCTTTCTTCCTGCATGCTGGTTCTTCTGTTTTTGTGCATCTCACCCTCGTCTGTGGTGTTGGGTTTTCTCCAGCATCTGGCCATCCATGGTGTCTGCTTATCTCTGTGCTGGGCATCCCCCTGTGCCCGTCCACAGGAGCTTAGCGGCACATCAGGCCAGCACAGGCCACACGAGAGCAGGAGGGACAGCAGCAGCTCTGCTTTTCCCATGGAAGGGACGTCAAGAAGCATTAATGCTGGGCGGTTGGATGTGTCCTTAGGTACAAGCAGCAGCTGTCCATGGCGGTCGAAAGGGAGCAGAGCCTGGAACGTGATCAGGTGCAGCTGAGCCTGGACTGGCAGCGCCGCTGTGACGATGTTGAAAGGGACCAGATCCAAAAATCAGAGGCCCTGATTCAGGGTCTGACCACGGCAAAAAGTCAGGTGTGTGGGGTTGCCAGGGCCTGGGGCCTTTTCAGCACCTCTGCAGAGGTGGGGCTGGGCAGGACAGGTCTGGCTCTCACCAAATTGTTCTTTAAATTTGAAAACACTCAACCTCACTGAGCAGTTTGCTATATAGCAAGAGAAGTTATAGTAATAAAAATGTGCCCCCGCCTGTCCACCTGCCTTGACAGTGCTTTCTTGCATAAGCTGTTTCTGTAGCTGACCAGCTGCATGGTTTGATGATCCCTACTGGCCTGTCAGGGCAGTCTGGGGTGTGGGCTGGGCTGGAAGGGTTTGGCAGCGTTGCCACAGCGGGGAGCGTGCTCCGAGTGTCTCCCACCTGTGTGTGCCATCTGAGCCTCAGCAGGCACAGGAGCTGCCCCGTCATCCACACAGGGACTGAGTCCCAGTGTTTTCCCAGGTTGTTGCCAAGCTGCAGGAGACAGAGCGGGCACTACGGGAGCAGGAGGTAGTGCTGAAGGCCGTGACCCAGGAGCGAGACCAGGCCATGCAGGCCCTGAAGATTCATGGACTCCCTAGACCAGAGGCACAGGTGAGAGTGCCCAGCTGGCTCTTTGAAACATTGTTCAACAGCAGCAGTAGGAAAATAGAACTGGAGCCCCAAATCCTACCAAGGCTGGAGTTGTCTTTCTGTTGTATTCTCTTTAAATGACCAGTTGCACAAACAAGGGTGAGCTGGAAGCTTTAGAGACTTAAGGTGAACTCAGGCTTCTTCATCTTTCACATTTGAAAGCTCTAAAAATCCAAAATCCAAATATTGCTAGGTATCAGATGTTCATATGAGTTTGTTCTTATGTTATTGCCTCAGGACTCTCACAATGGGTCATTTTATGCTAGAAATCTGTCATCACCGCTTCTGATTTTGTTGAGCAGTGACGTTAGCAGTTAGTAGTTAAGTAGTCAGCCTGTGCCAAGGTCTGCTCTTAGGCCTTGACACCCTCCATTCATTTCATCTCTGAGGTTGGCACCACATCCACTGAGATGCAGGGACACTGAGGAACTTGCCTGAGCTGTCACAGCTCGTCAGAGCAGAGCTGGGTCCACAGGCAGAGGGGAGCGGGCTGGCGGGGCTGCAGGAGGCTGAGGGAGAGTGTAGAGGGCCCAGCACAGGAGGACTGCCCCAGGCCTACAGATGGCTTTTCTTCTTCCATGGGGTGCAGCACACGCAGTGGAGCGTGCAGGTCTGGAGTGCACAGGTCAATGCAGCCGACACTTCAGTGTGCCCATGCACACTGGTCCAACAAGACCACCCCAGTGAGAGTCCCTGCGCCTTGCTGGTCCCCCCTCCCTGCACAAAGTGGCCACTGGTGTGCATTCTCTCCCCCTCAATTCACTTCTCTGCCTGTGGCTTGGCTTATCATGGAGGGCCTAGGTGTACAGGGGTTCCTCTGAGAGCACCAGGGCAACCAAGTGTACTTAGGAGTCAGATCCTAACTGGTATGAAGAATGTTCCTAGCTCGTCCTTCATTCATATCATTTTTATTTATTTATTTAGAGACAGGGTTTCACTTTGTCACCCAGGCTGGAGTACAGTTGTGTAATCTCAGCTCACTGCAACCTCCTCCTCCCCAAAGGCTCAAGAAATCCTCCTGCTTCAGCCCCCCGCTGTAGCTGGGACCACAGGTGTTCATCTTCACGCCTGGCTAATTTTTTTTTTTTAATTGAGACAGAGTTTCACTCTTGTGGCCCAGGCTGGAGTACAATGGTGCGATCTTGGCTCACTGCAACCTCTGCCTTCCGGGTTCAGGTGATTCTCCTGCCTCAGCCTCCTGAGTAGCTGGGATTACAGGCATGCACCACCATGCCCAGCTAAATTTTGTGTTTTTAGTAGAGACGAGATTTCTCCATGTTGTTCAGGCTGGTCTAGAACTCCTGATCTCAGGTGATCTGCCCACCTCAGCCTCCCAAAGTGCTGGGATTACAGGCGTGAGTCACCACACCCAGTCTTACTTATGTACTTTTATTCAATGTCCATTCTCCTAAGAGTATATAGAACCAGGCCATGGAACTGTTTTTTCTCCTAGGAGTGCTCTGTTCTGGGCACACAGAGTGCACATGCTGTGATTCTGCCTCTGCCAGATGTGAGGCTTGTTAAGATGCAGGAAGCTGATCTGAGGTTCATGTGGACATTTGGGCAGCAGCCACAGCCTTTTGGAGGATGGGGTGTAAGCAGCCGAAGGTCCTACATGCCTCCAAGCAGGAGGGAGAAGGAAGACTCGTGAGAGAGGCCAAGGTGGATGCCAGTGGACCCACCACATCATCGCTGGCCACAGAACCACCTTCTTCATTTTTAAAATGTGAAATAATGCTTCCTGTCCTGCTGGCTGCCTCACTGTACAGTGCTGATTTTGGGAAATGCAGTGTGCTGTCTGATGTGTAGAATGAGGCCTCAGATTATACCCTTCATCATTGAAGCTGGGTCTCTCCAGTGGTGCAGAGAAACGAGAGGCAGGGATGCTCTCCTGAGGATACACGTCTTCATGCACCCTGGTGGAGTGGGCCTGGCCAAGCCAAAGGCCAGGGTCCGTTTCCTCTCCACAAGTACTTCCTCACCAGCTCAATAGTTCACCAGAACCTGGCACAGACTATGGGATGCTGGCAGCTCAGCTGTGTCCTCCAAAAAGATGAGTGTGTGAACCCAGAAAATGTGAAACGGGTCTCAGTCAATTCAGAGTTTATTTTGCCAAGGTGGAGGATGCACCTGTGACACAGCTCAGGAGTTCCTGACGGCACGTGCCCAAGGTGGTCAGTATAAGAGTTAAAGAAAGAGGAAGGGAACGCGAAGTGCAGCTGGCAGTCAGACAGGTCTTTAGTTAAAGCCTGAGAGGCGCTCCTGGCCGATGGTGGTCAGGAGCACTTTCTATTACAGACTAAGAGTATTCATTGGCTTCAGGGTGAGGGGGCTTATCAGAAGCTTGGAATGTTTGTGTGGAGAAGTTTATGGCAGGGTTGGAATCTCTGGGAGAAGGGGGGTTTATCTTGGGGCAGACATCTTTCCAGCGAGAGGGTGGTTTATCTCGGGCTAGCATGTCTCTGGTCGGGAGGAGTTTGAATGTTTCTGGTTGGAGATGTTATTTGTGGTTTATGGTCGTGCTGACTTTAGCCATTAGGCTGATGCCCTTTGGATTTACTTAAGCAGTTTTTAAATTAAGGTGAACTTTAGAATGAGGGACTTGGGCCGGGCACGGTGGCTCAAGCCTGTAATCCCAGCACTTTGGGAGGCCGAGGCGGGTGGATCACGAGGTCAAGAGATTGAGACCATCCTGGTCAACATGGTGAAACCCCATCTCTACTAAAAATACAAAAAATTAGCTGGGCACAGTGGCGCGTGCTTGTAATCCCAGCTACTCAGGAGGCTGAGGCAGGAGAATTGCCTGAACCCAGGAGGCGGAGGTTGCGGTGAGCCGAGATCACGCCATTGCACTCCAGCCTGGGTAACAAGAGCAGAACTCCATCTCAAAAAAAAAAAAAAGAATGAGGGGCTTGTCCCAGATGGCGATGCTCCTGCTCTGTCAATCCAGACCCTCTAGTTATAAAAAGGAGGAAGGATGGCGTGCTCTTTCTGGCTACTTCCTGCTGACGAGGGGATGGAGAGTTCTCTGGTCCCAGGTTGACTGTAAGAGAATGCTGTCTGTAGATGTTTTTGGGTAGTTGTTTGTGAAATGGCCATGATCCTGTGAGTTAAAAGTCTTTGAAAAAGGTTAATCAGGCAGGGTAGGAACTTTAGGCCCAGACATATTATTAGGAGAGGGCCCAGGAGTGGGGTGACCTATGCTATGATTTTGCTTTCAAACCAAGAGTCTGTGTGGTTGTTTTGGTACTGTCTTAGCTTTTTCACCTTTTCTTTAAGGTTTTTAGCAGCGTTTTTTACTAGGCTGGATTGGTTGATATCGAAACAACATTTCTTACCTAATGAGAGGCAGAGGCACATGTTTGGAAAAACCCATGTGTTATTTTCTGTTAGTAACCATTATTCCTGCTATGAGGATAATAATTAAGCAAAATGCTATAGTAATTAAGATTTTCTGTCCAATATTTCACCCTGAGGGTGCTACAGTATATAGAACTACTGCAAATAGTAGAGTGAGTAAAGCAGTTCCCACAAGGGTGGCGTAGTAAATAATTTCCACTAAAAAGTTTTACTATTTGGCTTAAAAGGAGAGGTAGAAATGACAGAAGTGTTTGGTGAGGTAGGGGTGAGACTGCATAAAATGCATAGTTCTCACTTAGTTACTTATCCTTTATGAGTCTCAGCTTAAGATTTCCTATTTCTTTACATTGATATTTAGGACTTTTTTTGGGCCATCAGGGTTTGCTTCCTTAGTTTTCCAGATTTCAACTTGAGAGTGATGTATTTAGAAGTTGATTCCTGCAACAGATCTGGTCTTAATAATTACCCTGGGTTCTGTGGACTCACTAGACATTGGGCGAAGGATTCCGGGCACCCTCAGTTATTGTTGTCAGCACCAGCAGTGAAGAGATTTTCTCCTGTGATGGTTGTGAGGCTTAGAGACAGCACCTGCTGAAACATCTAGTTTTCAGTTTATAGGGCTTTAAGAAAGCACAGCTTATTTTGGAAAATTTTAGCAAGAAAAATAGAATTTAAATTAAACAGTAGGAAGTAATAAAAATGGAAAAACATTAGGCAGCACTAGAATTTAACAACAGGTGTGCTATAGTTTTTGAAACAAATTTTCTCTTTCCAGTTTCCCATTTTTATTAAAAGACAAGTCATGTTAGGATTGGTTTGCTTAAGTATACTTGGCTTAACTATTTGCATACAGTGCAGCAAGAATAATTATTTGTTACACAGGCCTTTTAAATTGGCTTTGATAGAACTTTGTTCTGTAGAAGGAATCTGAGGTAAGACCTTTTTAAAGCCAATCCTAGCGATGGATTTGTACCATTAAATACCTTTGAGTTGGTGAATTTCTCTCCTCTTGGGGTCCCAAGATAATTTGGGGTCCCTGACCTGCTAGAAAGTGACATTCTTTACTTACCACAGATCAGAAACCCTGTACGGGGACTGTGTACACAGAATATGAGGCTGGTTTTCCAAGGGCTTTTTTGCTTTATAAGTTAAGTTTGATTCCTTAAAGGAAAGCACACCATTCTGGTTAAAAACTTGGTAAAAATAACCAGTTTTTCCAATTCTATCCTCTTACAAAAGAAAATAGATTCTTATTGCACTTATGCAAATAGCTATATTGCCATAACTTTAGAATACTAACAGATAGTTTCCAAATTCTGGACAAGATTAGGTCGAGAGAAACAGGTGTGCTCCAAATTTTGTTAATGGGAGTGTATTAAATTGTTAAAAGCTATTAACAGCTCAAAAGAAAAATTTATTTGACTTTGAAAAGCAAAACAAGGGATTAGCGATATTTTAAGCAAAATGTTAAAAAGATTACTCCAGTCTCCTATTAGTTTGGTTCATGCAGTTAATTCCTGTCCTGCTTGATGTTAATTAACATTTTAGCTCTTTAAGAGTTTTGAACATTTATCCTCAATTCTGATGTTACGATCTCCAGAGTTATCAGAAATCTGCATTCGAGAGCACCTATTAGAGCTTTATAGCTGATTATAAAACCACCTTTTATAGGACCAAAACTAGACAATTGTTTATAGATGACAAAAAGTTTTAGGGTAGCCATAGTTAAATACACAATTGACGAGGATATCTGTTAACCTCTGTGGCATACAATCAGTAATTTTAATATTAACAATTATAGTTATTACTGATCATGTACACTAAGATATATCAGAATTATAGGAGTTTCCCATAACTTTGGGACACATACCAATAACATATTTATGCAATATAGCCCAAAGAAAGCCAAACACTATTTTATACCTGACAATGCTTCCTATATGATTTTATAACAAATAAGCCAAATTTTACCTTTGTACTAGTGTGCTATTAATGTTAAACTTAATTTTTAATAAAAGCTAGATGCATTTACCCAATTTTAGTGTCTGACCATAAGGTAAAATTTTTTATTGACTTTTTAACGCTTTATAATTTTTGTTAAAGAGCAGGTTAGTGCTTTAAGAAAAACCCATTGTGCTTTTATTTTAATGATCAATTTACAGAAAAACTGGATGATATCCCTTCAAGCTAGTATGTTTACACAGAGAATTTCCTTTACAATTAATGTTTCAAAACTTGCTTAAACCTTTAAAACAATTCTTTAACCTTTTAATCTAGATAAAAACTCCACATTCTTGTGCCTTCTTATAATCTTGTTATTAAAAGTATATTTTACTTTCCTTACGCACCTTGCACATAGACTGTTTCTTAAATTTTTTTATTAGATTCAATCTAAAGTCATTAAAGATCTTCAGTGGTTTTAAATACATGTTACATGTTAACTTTTAGCAACCTTTACCTTTGTTGAAAACCTTGGTACGTTTGGGATTTTAATTATGTGCTAGGTGTACAGTCTAAGACCTAGACAGAATTGCAGATAAGGTTTGGCTTGTTCCAGCATTGAACTCCATGTGTCCTAGGTTTTTACCTAGCAGCAAAGCAGGCAAGTTGTACAGCTAAGAGTTATAGTGACATTTTATAAAGCATTCAGGAGGCCTAATTACTTTTACATTATACAACATTTATTGTATAAATTCCCTTTTATAAAATTTTTTATGACTTTCACAGACAATTTGCAACATGCCTTAACTTTCTGACTTGTAAACATCCCTTTCTTTAAACAAACAGTTAATTTACCATATAAGATTCTTTTTATATATGTTTCCCTTTCTTTAATATTAAAGATGATAACAGTTATTTCCCAAAATAAACTTCCTTCATGTCTGTGGACTAGACTGCCTAAAGCCACAGGATTAGAAGTTAGGATATTTTGCTAAATAATTTAAGATGTAGCTATCTTCATTAAACCAATATTAATGTTTCATTTATTAAAAACTTACATAAGCAAAGATTATTTTGTTTGGACTGAGTTATAGCTTTGTAGCCTCTGTGCCAAATTTTGACACCTTATAGTATTTGGCAGAGATAAGTATGAAATTGCTTGATTAATAAAGGTAAACAAAAATGTATGCTGGCAACTCTTAAGACATTTATAATCTTAATGTACCAGTAAGTTTTAAAAATTAAAGTTGCATGAACTGAAAGGTTCCACAGCTTTTACTTTTCCCCTAAAAATATTTGATTTAAGTGCTTATTTTCCTTAGGCCAATTAATTAGAGCTCTTTTAATAGGTATTGCACACAACACATATATAGCCACAGAGACAACCAGAAGAAGATTCAGTAGTTATAAGTTTTTTTTTCCTGCTAATTTCCCAATTGGATTATTGGCACCTTTTCAGTTTTCCCAAGCAGCCCAGGGCCACCAAAAGTTATTTTTGGGTTTTTCATACATGCACCAAGAGTGGCAAGACAGAGTGGAGAAAAGTAATTTGGTTACCTGGGAAAGAAACCTTTTCCAGGAAAACAAGATTGATGAAGAGAAAAATATAAAGGTCTTCTGAATATACTTATAGCTTTGATTTGCAACAAATCATACATGGAGAAAAGGACAGGAACACAAACGATGGCTTTAACCTCAGCCATTTCTCAGAGGCAGAGAATGGCATAGTTGGGTTTTGAACGGGTAACAGGTGGAGAAGGAGGAGGAGTGGATTTTGGAGCTAAAGGCTTGGAGGCAGGAGGGATCATTGGGGTGGAGGGTTTGGATGAGTGAGGAGCAGATGTGGAGGATAAGAATACAGAGGGCATTCATCTGCAGGGTCAAAAGGAGTTTCAGAGGAAGGAGAGACCTGGGGAGGGTTTTTATAAAGAAGAAAGATTTTATGAGAGGTGCAAGCTTGACATAGGGAGGGTTGTGATTTCATGTAGAAGTAGAAGAAAGCCTGAATATAGAGAACCTCTTGCCATTTGTCATTCCTGGTTATAAAGTTGTTAAGGTTCCTGAGAATTTGCAAGTCAAAGGTGCCACTTTTGGACCATCAGCCATCATTACCTAATGTGTATTGGGGCCAGGCTGGGTTACAGTACAGGACTAAACACTTAAGCCAAGTTTGGTGAGGTTGTGAAGGAGTTTGGCACCTATGTGAGGTGGTGAGAAGAAGCAGAGGGGGTCTGTTTTGGTTCTAGGCATCCACAAACAAAAGGCAGAGACCTGGAATTCTCTTTCTAAAGAGGACGGCCACACTGAGAAGAAACTGGGTGTCCCCAAGATTTCCTCTAGCTTAGTCCCGCTGGTCCTCCAAGCACCAGGATAGTCAACCTGAGTTTTCCTGGGCGCCACGAGAAAGCCAGGTGGGGGAGTGGGGAAGATCTTACCAGTTGGCTGGATTAGTGTCCAATGTTGGATGTTTTAGTTGGAAACAGCAAAGGACCTTTTGGACTGCAGCCACACGAGGAAGAGAGAGAGAGAAAAAAAAAACAGGAGGATGAGGGAAAAGTGAAGTGAGAGAAAAGATGGAGCGGGTGTCTAGGGATGCTCAGGATTCAGGAATTAACTCAGGATGAGCTGCTGTTGCCCACTGGTTCCTGGATTGCTAGAGACCCTCTGCCCCCAGCACCCATCCCAAGTTTCGGCACCAAATGTAAGAGTTAAAGAAAGAGGAAAGAAACACGAAATGTGGCTGGCAGTTAATGACAGATTTACTTTAGTTAAAACCCGAGAGGAGCCCCTGGACAATTGCAGTCAGGAGTGCTTTCTCTTACAGACTAGGAATGTATATTGGTTTTAGGGTGAAGGCTTATCAGAAGCTTATAATGTTTATATGTGTGGAGAAGTTTATGGTGGAGTTGGAATCTCCTTGGGAGGAGAGGAGGTTATCTTGGGGCAGAAATCTTCCTGGCCAGAGGTGGGTTTATCTTGGGGCTAACATGTTTCTGGTCTGGGAGGAGTGTGAATGTTTTTGGTTGGAGATGTTACTTGTGCTTTATCATCATGCTGACCTTAGCCATTAGGCCCTTTGGATAGAGATGGCTTTTTATTAAGGTGAACTTTAGAATGAGGGGTTGGTCTAAAATGGTGATGTTCCTGCCCTATCAGTCAGGGCACAGCTTAGTCTTATACATTTTAGGGAGATATGAGACAATCAATATATTATGTAAAAAGGACATTAGGGCCGGGCGTGGCGGCTCACACCTGTAATTCCAGCACTTTGGGAGGCCGAGGCAGGTGGATCACGAGGTCAAGAGATTGAGACCATCCTGGTCAACATGGTGAAACCCTGTCTCTACTAAAAACACAAAAAATTTTCTGGGCGTGGTGGCGTGTGCCTATAATCCCAGCTACTCAGGAGGCTGAAGCAGGAGAATTGCCTGAACCCAGGAGGCGGAGGTTGCGGTGAGCCGAGATCACGCCATTGCACTCCAGCCTGGGTAACAAGAGAGAAACTCCGTCTCAAAAAAAAAAAAAAAAAGAGGACATTAGTTCCCTACGGAAAGGTGGGGACAACTCAAAGCAACCCCCCATTGGCTTCCAGGTCATAGGTTGGTGAGAGACAAAAGGTAGGGTTGCATTCTTTTGAGTTTCTGGTAAGTCTTTCCAAAGGAGGCAGTCAGAATATGCACCTATCTCTGTAAGCAGAGGGTGACTTGGGATACAGTGGAGGCACACTTGCCCTGAGAAGTTCCACCTTGAAGGGGCCCAAGATATTTTCCTTTCACAGACTTAAGTCCTGACCCCCTGAGCCTCAGAGTAAGATCTCATTGGAAATAAGGTTGTTGCAGATAATTAGTTCAGATGGGGTCCTGCTGGCACAGGGTGGCCCAATCTAATGCTTGGCGTCCTCCTACACAGTCAGGAAAAAGCCCAGGTGACTATAGACAGAGACTGGAGCCAGCGTTCACACACCAAGGAGTGCCAAGGATGGTGGGCCACCACTGTGAACTAGGAGGGGACAAGGAAGGGTCCTTGCCAGGGCTTTCAGAGAGGGCCCAGCCCTGCCCACACCTTGATTTCAGGCTCTGGGCTCCAGAACTGGGAAAGAACACGTTCCTGTTGTTTTAAGCCTCCAGTGTGTGGTGGTTTGTTATGGAAGCTGTGGGAAACTCATGCAGACGCCGTGATTTGGGGGATGGCTCAGGCCAGTCTCGCTTGGGCTGAGCGAGACTCATGCAGATGTTGCTTGTTGGGGGCGGCCCAGATCAGCTTTACTTGGAGTGAGCGGGAGGCTCATGCAGACACCGCTTGTTGGAGGCCGGCCCAGGTCAGCCTCACCTGGGGTGAGTGGGAGGCTCATGCAGATGCCGCTTGTCAGGGGCCAGCTCAGGTCAGCCTCGGAAGACTGGGAAGGGGAAGAGAATTAGGGGTGCTGGATGGGGGAAGGTGGCAGGGGGTCCCATGCATTAGGATCTTTGGGCATGGGAGATAATTTGTCTGCGTTTTCTTTTAAGGGTGCCAGATGGTGTTTTTTTCCCAGTTGTCTTTAAGGGAAAAAGGAAGACAGGTCCCTGTCTCCAACCAAGAGCATAGTTCATTTCTTCTTGAGAAACTGCTTTTATCATTCACATATTGAATTAAAAGTTGACATACCCAATCCTTGTTTGACCCAAACTTTGGCCAGAAAACTGAGGGTTTGAGGATGGATTCCTGAATCTGAATGAAACAATAGTATTTTATCATTTTGTGATAAAATGATAAAACAATAGCATTTTATCATTGTGTTTGGTTCTCTCATTATCTTTCCAGTATTTGAACATGAGACCTAGTTGACTATTAGGAAAAATGTTATTGTTGCTAGGTTTATCTTTTTTATCCCCTGCCTTACTTGGGGTATTTCGCATCTTGGAGAAAGTGTCTATGAGCTCAACTCCCTCTCTTTCTTCCTTTTTGTTTTTTTTTTTTGAGACAGAATCGCAGTCTGTTACACAGGCTGGAGTACAGTGGTGTGATCTCAGCTCACTACAACCCCCGCCTCCTGGGTTCAAGTGATTTTCCTGCCTCAATCTCCTGAGTAGCTTGGATTACAGGCACATGTCACCATGCCTGGATAATTTTTGTGTTTATAGTAGAGATGCGGTTTCACTGTGTTAGCCAGGATGGGCTTGATCTCCTGACCTTGTGATCTGCCTGCCTTGGCCTCCCAAAGTGCTGGGATTACAGGCGTGAGCCACCATGCCTGGCTTAGCTCAACCTCTCTTAATAGAGATTTCTTGTACCCTCTAGAGGCTCAACCCCTCATTTTAGGGATTTCTTGCCTTTCCCTTATCTAGAGGCTCAATCCCCCTTACTGGAGCTTTCTTGCACTCTTCAGCTTTCACTTCATCCTCCTCTATCCACTTCCCTCACAGGAATTTTAGCATTGGTGGGTCAGTATAAACCCCACAACAGGAAACTGCCTTAAGCCATATGAGATGACCATGGAACCACAGATCTGGACTTCACACTCAGTTGTGCATCTCATTTACACACTTTCAACCTCCAAGATATCCCAACCATCAAGGAAATACTTTGTCACCCCGTGACTTTTCTTATTTTGGTCTGTGCACAGTTTCCTGGTCACAAAATAAATGCAGTATGTGAAGCTCCTTTCCACCCACATTGCTGAGAGTCCCAGTTTATTCATCACACAAGGAGGGGTCTCAATTCCTCATCCCTGAGGCCACTGCAGTGAGGCAATGGGACATGTCTCCTCACAAGAGGAGAAAGGTGATCCTGGACAAGCCTCCAGGTTGTTCAAAACAAGAACTCAAAGTTGCAAAAAAAACACTTGGACAAAAGGTTTCTGAGCAAGACAAATTTACTTCTGCAGAAGGGTGCTACTCGTACTTTCAGCCACTACAAGAGCACACTGAACAAAGGAGAGAAAGGGTTTTTATTCCTAACACAGTTACTGTTTCTGTGTCCTTCCCCTGTTGGCTGGGGTTGGGATCTAAGCTGATCCCAAGTGGCTAAAACTTAAACTTTTCTAAATAAGGTAATAAAATGAAAGCTTTGAAGGCTGAAGCAGAGAAGGGGATGAGTAATAGGGGGCTGGGGTGGTTGACTTACAACCTTACAACATATGAAGAGGAACTTAGCAGTACAAGGCACGTTTGGGCATGTCAGCACACAACTAATGCAGGAAGGTTATTCACAGAAGAGCTGTTTCAGTGGGGAGGGGCAGTTCACAGCAGAACAGGTAGCTTAGGAGAAGGGACAAGGAAGTTGATCTTGAGAATAATGAACAAGGACGTTAAAAGTTAAATCTTTGAAGAGGAACTTACTGTCTCATGGTATCTGACACTGTGAAGTTAAAAGTTAAAGCTTTGAAGAAGTACTTACTGCCCCACAGCATCTGTGTAAACAAAGGTATGAGGCCAGTTTTTCCAAGGGATTTTATTGGCTCCATAAGTGAAATTTGGTTCCTTAAAGGAAACCATTCCAGTCAAAGCCTTGGTAAATTAACCAGTTTCTCCAATTGTGTCCTGTTATAAATGAAAGCAAATTCTTATTGCACTTATGCAAATAACTGTTGTCATAAGTTAAGAGTACTCACAAATAATTTCCTAATTCTGGAGAAATTGGGTAGAGGGAAACGAATGTGCTCCACATTTTGTTCATAGGAGTATACTTTAGTCAATTGTTGAAAGCTGTAAATAGGCCGGGTGTGGTGGCTCATGCCTGTAATCCCAGCACTTTGGGAGGCCAAGGTGGGTGAATCACCTGAGGTCAGGAGTTCAAGAACACTCTGGTCAACATGGTAAAACACCGTTCTACTAAAAATACAAGGCATAAACCACTGCACCCAGCCTGGTGTCCTTTTTAGACCAAGGAGTCAGAGCCCTGTAACTCAATGTCACAAGTACTTTAAAAGCACAAAATTAAATCTTAATTTAAAAATAATTTTAGGCTGGGTGCAGTGGCTCATGCCTATAATCCCAGCACTTTGGAAGGCCGAGGTGGGAGGAATGCTTGAGGTGAAGAGTTCAAGACCAACCCGGCCCACATGGTGAAACCTCATCTTTACTAAAAATACAAAATTTTTCCAGGTATGGTAGCAAGAGCCTCTAATCCCAGATATTCAGGAGGCTGAAGCAGGATAATTGCTTGAACCCAGGAGGCAGAGGTTGCAGTGAGCCAACATTGCATCATTGAACTCCAGCTTGGGTGACAGAGTGAAACTCTGTCTCAAGAAAAAAATTTTAATCTCAGCTTTTTCCTAAGCAAAGTAAAACTTAATGATGTGACAACTTGATCATAAAAGATTTTGGTTTTTAAAAAATATATACATTCTCTTATTGTGACTTACATCGACCATTCATGACATGCTTGGACTTTCTGGTTGGTCCTGAATACATCCCTCTTCCTTAAACAACCAGTCATTTTACTCTAGGACAAAATTTATCCAAAATTCTTTCTCATATAAAATTATTTCTCCTTAAGCTTTCTTACTGGAAAAAAAAAAACCTCTATAGTTTTATAACTTTCTTTACATCTCTTTTATTTCCTGGTTCCTTTTACCTTGTTTTATACATGACTTTTAAGTAAGCTTTGAATTAGACAAAAATCGTTCACCTTTTTTAAAGGGATACACTTTCGGCCGGGTGCAATGGCTCGCGCCTGTAATCCCAGCACTTTGGGAGGCTGAGGCAGGTGGATCACGAGGTCAAGAGATCGAGACCATCCTGGTCAACATGGTGAAACCCTATCTCTACTAAAAATACAAAAAATTAGCTGGGCATGGTGGCGTGTGCCTGTAATCCCAGCTACTCAGGAGGCTGAGGCAGGAGAATTGCCTGAACCCAGGAGGCGGAGGTTGTGGTGAGCTAAGATCGCGCCACTGCACTCCAGCCTGGGTAACAAGAGCAAAACTCCATCTCAAAAAAAAATAAAATAAAATAAAATAAAGGGACACGCTTTTTTTTTTTTAGAAAGAATGTTTTCCTACAAATATATTTTATTGGAAAATACTCAAATAATGAAATATCTATTAGTTAATATGACTTTAGATTCTAAATTATGGTGAGTTTGTCTAAAAGTATTTATCCTATTACATTTACCTAATTATTTTATTTTAATTGTTTATCTAGATTATTTATGAAAATTGCAATAGTCATCATTTAAAGTTATGGAACCACTGTTGCAAAATTATAACTGAGAGAGTGAAAAAGATTTCACCTGAATCCTTTTGGATTTTTTTTTTTTTTTTTTTTTGAGATGAAGTTTCAGTCTTGTCCCCCAGAGCTAGAGTGCAATCGCACAATCTTGGCTCACTGCGACCTCTGCCTCCCAGGTTTAAGCAATCCTCTTGCCTCAACCTCCCAAGTAGTTGGGATTACAGTTGCCTGCCACCATGTGCAGCTAATTTTTTTATTTTTAGTAGAGACAGGGTTTCACTATGTTGGCCAGGCTGGTCTTGAACTTATGACCTTGTGATTCACCCACCTCAGGCTCCCAAAGTGCTGAGATTACAGGCATAAGCCACCATGCCAAGCCTCCATTTTGCTTTTAACCTCCAAGCTGTCTTTTTTTCATTCCTGGCCATAGGGCAAACTAACTTTGGGAGGAACTTAGTTTATAGTTTAGCTTCGAAACGAAGACAATAACAAACCTTAATGCCTGTGGACTAGACCTCCTAAAGCCACAAGATTAGAAGTTATGATAATCTTACTAAATTCCAGAATTAGCTATTTTATTAAACCAATATAAATGTCATTAAGATTACTTAAGCAAAGATCATTCTTTTTTGGGCTGAGTTTAATTTTGTAACCCCTATGCCAAATTTTGACACCTTATAGTATTTGTTAGGGATAAGTATGAAATTGCTTGATTAATAAATGCAAACAAGGCCAGGCATGATGGCTCACACCAGTAATCCCAGCACTTTGGGAGGCCAAGGCAGGTAGATCACGAGGTCAGGAGTTTGAGGCTAGCCTGTCCAACATGGTGAAACCCTGGCTCTACTAAAAATATAAAAGTTAGCTGGGCGTGGTGGCAGATGCCTGTAATCCCAGCTATTCACAAGGTTGAGGCAGGAGAATCGCTTGAACCCAGGAGGCAGAGTTTGCAGTGAGCCAGGATCATGCCACTGCACTCCAGCCTGGGCAACAGAGCAATACCTTAACTCAAAAAAAAAAAAAAAAGAAGAAGAAGAAAAAGAAGTATGCTGGCAATTCTTAAGACATTTCTAACATTACTTTACTAATAATTTTAAAGCTAGCTTATTTACTAAAGATTTATGTAAACTTGAAAAACCATATGACTAGTCTTTTCTTTTTTCCTGATCTAAGTATTTGGTTTAAGTGCTTATATTTTCTTAAGCCAATTAATTAGAGTTTTTAAAATATATTTTCAGTAGTAAAACATTCTGTACAGAACACATAAATCCATAGACGTATTAGGCATGCCAATAGAAGTATATCTTTTAGATTTATAAAAATCTTTTTCTTTTTTGCCGGGCACAGTGGCTCACGCCTGTAATCCTAGCACTTTGGGAGGCTGAGGTGGGTGGATCACCTGAGGTCAGGAGTTCAAGACCAGCCTGGTCATCATGGTGAAACCCCGTCTTTAAAAACAAATAAATAAATAAAGTAAAAAATAAAAAAAAATCTTTTTTTTCTGTCTTAGACTTTCAGATTCTTGACAACCTGTTTCACAACCTTAGGCAGTTGTCAGCTAAATAGCCTTAGATTTGCATATTAAAGGAAACAACCCAGGCAAAAATCATATAGCAAACTTTATACCATAAGGTACAGAGAGAAAAGTCTGGTGGTACTAGAGGGAGATTAAAGACAATGCCAAATCAATTATAGACATCTATCTTAGGATTGTGTAAGGAGACCAATTTTATTTAGATAGGGACTACTGGTCTTTAACTGGATCTCTGAGTTCTGGCAGAGCCCACACTGAATCCTGGGTCTTCACAAAGGGAGAATTATTATAAAGTTAGACCATGTGATGCTTTTACAGTATACTTTTTTAAAATGCTTTTTTAAACAAATACTTTTTTTTTAATTTTCTTAGAGATGGATTCTCACTCTGTTGCCCATTCTGGAGTGCAGTGGCATGATCTCGGCTCACTGCAACCTCCACCTCCCAGGTTCAAGCAATCCTCCTGCCTCAGCCTTCCGAGTAGCTGGGATTACAGGCGCCCACCATGATGCCCAGCTAATTTTTGTATTTTTAGTAGAGACAGGGTTTTGCCATGTTGGCCAGACTGGTCTTGAACTCCTGACCTCAGGTGAGCCACAGTCTCGGCCTTTCAAAGTGCTGCAATTACAGGCACGAGCCACTGCACCCGGCCTAAACAAAGACATTTCTAAGTGTCTAAGCCATACTCTTCTTTAAAAACCCAAGAGTAACCTCTGTTGCAATAACTATTTTAGTCAAAAAAAAACAGAAAAAAAAACAGGGCTGAGTGCAGTCGCTCACACCTATAATCCCAACACTTTGGGAGGCTGAAGCGAGTAGATCACGAGGTCAAGAGATCAAGACCATCCCGGCCAACATGGTGAAACCCCGTCTCTACTAAAAATAGAAAAATTAGCTGGGTGTGGTGGCATGCACCTTTAGTCCCAGTTACCTGGGAGGCTGAGGCAGGAGAATCGCTTGAACCTGGGAGGTAGAGGTTGCAGTGAGCCAAGATCTCACTACTGCACTCCAGCCTGGCGACAGAGCAAGACTCTGTCTTAAAAAACAAACAAACAAACAGGTAACACAAATACAAAAGTAAGCAGTTTAAGAGCTGAGATGAACTTGTCAGTTTACGTTTTGGGGGTTCAATAAGGGAAAACAGGTTTCTCCCCCAAGGGGAGTCTGGCACCTTCTTGGTTTTCTTTAAGGAGCCTCAGGCAATTATAAACTATTTTAGGTCCTTCATGCAACAGAGGGTGCGACAGAAAGGAGAGACAGCAGAAGTCAGTGAAAAGAACAGAATTCAGTCAACTGAGAAGAAAAAAGCTTTTGCTCAAAAAAAAAAGGCCAAGGTCCTAGGAGAAAAGCAAAAACATGGAGGCCTTTTAAATACAAGCAGACAAGTATGCACACATATACACACACATCTTGGATGTAGCTTTTAATGAAGCTGACTTTTAACCATTGAGCTCCTTTAAAGTATCTTTTAAGTCTCATTATTTAGCTGGGACAAATTACTGCTATTTCAGCCATTGCTCTTTCAGTTTGGCCTGGGTAGCAAATAGGTTGGCCCTGTTTTGTAAGTTAAGACCCTTAGTAGTCAAAATAGAAAACCTTTCCTCTTTGGGTTTTTTTCTTTCTTTTTTCTTGCCTTCCTCCCCGCTACCCCAGACAGAGTCTCGCTCTGTCGCCAGGCTGGAGTGCAATGGCGTGATCTTGGCTCATGCAACCTCTGCCTCCCAGGTTTAAGCGATTCTCCTGCCTCAGCCTCCGGAGTAGCTGGGATTACAGGTGCCTGCCACCACGCACGGCTGATTTTTGTATTTTTAGTAGAGAGGGGATTTCACCATGTTGGCCTGGCTAGTCTCAATTCTCCTGACCTCATGATCACCCACCTCAGCCTCCCAAAGGGCTGGGATTACAGGCATGAGCCACCGTGCCCAGCCCTCCTCCTTTTTTTCCCTTTTGCTGGCCATGTTTCTCTCCCACTATACTGTCTGTGTGTGTGTGTGTGTGTGTGTGTGTGTGTGTGTGTGTGTGTGTGTGTGAATTTAGCCACTTCAGAGGCCTTGTTCCCCACAATTTGAAACTTTCCTTTGGATTTGATGAAGTCAGATAGAGTTGATCAAACCCAATGGGAAAATGACCAAAACAACAACAACGACAAACAACAGTAACAAGGAAAACAGTTAAGCAAAACAAATGGTGGCACAATTACACGATCACTGAGTGCATTAAGGGTAAGGGGAAACTGAGACCAGCTGGTTGTTAATCTTAACTTTAGCCAAGACAAATACCAATTCAGTTGCTTACCTCGGGGTGGGTCTCAGGCTCTCTACCATCCTAGAGGTAGGAAAGAAACCTCATCCCTGCTGCGAGCGAGCACAAACTCCATAAAGGAGTTACTGCCTTCCACTGTCACAGAAGCAGGAAAAACTTGCCTTCCCTGTTGGAAACAAGTAAAATTCTTTAAAAAAAAAAAAAAAAAAAAAAAGGCAGTTGTATAGCAACATCAACTTTAGATCTTGATCAAATTTTGGGAGATCAGGGATTCTCTGCAGGGGGCGCTGCCAGACCTCAGCAAATTGTCCTGTTGGTTTGAGCCGTAAAGTTAGCTCATTCCAGTACAAAGCACCGACAGCAGTTTTGTCAAAGGTCAGGGGCATCTCCACTCAGAATCCCTTCGTGGTTGCCAAAGTGTGAACCCAGAAAATCTAAGACAGGTCTCAGTTCATTTAGAAAGTTTATTTTGCCAGGTCGAGGGTGCACACCCATGACACAGCTTAGGAGGTCCAGAGCTGTGCCCAAGGTGGTTGGGACAGAGCTTGGTTTTGTACATTTTAGGGAGATGGGAAACACCAACATAGGTAAGGTAAACATTGGTCCAGTCTGGAAAGACAGGACAACTCGAATCAAAGGCAGAAAGACTCCAATGGGGAGGGGCTTCCAGGTCACAGGTAGGTGAGAGACAAACGGTTGCATTCTTCTGCGCTTCTGATTAGCCTTTCCAAAGGAGGCAATCAGATATGCACTGATCTCAGTGAGCAGAGGGGTGACTTTGAATAGAATGGGAGGCAGGTTTGCCCTAAGCAGTTCCCAGGTTGACTTTTCCCTCACACCGCCCAGCCCTCGGAACCTGTGCTTGTCACTGTGGTGGTCTCAGCCAGTGAGACCATGCAGGCAGTGCCCTCAGCGCTTCCTAGGACAGGGCCTGGAGAGCATGTGGGCACTCGGTATCCAAGTCTGTAACTGGCTGGGTGGAGCACGTTGTTCAAGGGTCTGTCCCTCTTGGGACTGTTTTCTCCAGGTTAATTCTTTCTTCCTTTCTTTTTTGAGATGGAGTCTCGCTCTGTCACCCAGGCTGGAGTACAGTGGACAATCTTGACTCACTGCAACCTTGAGCCACCCCCAACCCTGGGTTCAAGCGATCTTCCTGCCTCAGCCTCTGGAGTAGCTGGGATTACAGGCGTCCAACACAACACTCAGCTAATTTTTTGTATCTTTAGTAGGGACGGGGTTTCATCGTGTTGACCAGGCTGGTCTCAAACTCCTGACCTCGTGATCCACCTGTAACCTCCTCAGTGGTTACAGGCATGAGCCACTGTGCCTGGCCTGAGAATTCTTTCTTTCATTCTGGTTCTACTGTAAATATTTTCCCACATCATCAAAATTCTTCACAAACAGAATCTAAATGGTTGCATATTTTATCAAGTGGCCACACCATAATGCACTAGTGATTTTCTTACCAATGGTCCTTGATGATGTTGGCAAGTATCACCACGGCACTGTGGTGGGCGGTTTTTTGTCTCCGTTTCTGAACTTCCAGTTGAGGCTCACCTTCTGTTCTCATAATCTCCACCCCTCAGCATGTCGTGTGAAGCTCTCTTCCTGGAAGCCCAGGCCAGCTGGCCCTGCTGGTGAGCATGGAGGATCCAGTGGGCCAGGGATCAGAGTCCCAGGAAGGGGTCCAGGTCTTGCTTCAGGTTTGCAGCCATGGCATGTGGAGTTGGGGGCAGGCTCTGGCTCCCTCACAGTGGCCTCCACAGGAGGGGAAGCTGTGCCTTTTGCACGCCTCTTGGCTGGACTCGTGATTGAGCTGGGACAGAGCCTGGTGCTTTGTTTCCTTTTTCAGGTATCCTGGGTCTCTGCTGGCGTCTGGAAGCAGGTGTTTCCTCTAATGTGTCTGGTTTTGTAGCTGTTCACAGCCAGAGGGAAAGACTCATAGCAGTGAGTCCCTCCTGGTCAGAGGCAGAAGTGCCCCTCACCCTTGGTTAGAAAAGGACCCTTTCCCCCACTGCCACTGTAGGAGCTGAGTAGGTGGGGCCTGTCTTTTGCCTCCTGGTCCTCCTGCCTTGGCAGCTCCTTGCTGTGCCTGCCCTTTGACCCCCTGGTCCTCCCGCCTTGGCAGCTCCTTGCTGTGCCTGCCCTTTGACCCCCTGGTCCTCCCGCCTTGGCGGATCCTTGCTGTGCCTGTCCTTTGACCCTAGTGTAACACGTCTCTTTTCTCTGGTTGCTTGCAGAGTTTCCATGGTGTCACTGATTTTCCAGCAGTTTGAGTGTGCAGTGCTCTTTGGTGTGATTTCCGTGCATCTCGCGTGGCTTCATTGAACGTGTGCTCTGCGTTGCGTGCTTTTCATCACATCGTAGCACCTCTGGCCTTGTAGATGCACCTCTTGCCCTCTCGTTCACCTCAGCCCCTGGTTCTTTGTGCAGGATGCTGCTTCACCTTGTCCCTGGTCTCCAGAGCTCTGCTCATTTTTCCTTCTTTGGCCCCCTTCCTTGTGAACTTCCATTTGGGTGTTTTCTGCTGCCAGTGTTTGTATTCACTGCCTTTTCTTCTGCACTTTCCGACCTCCTCATCATCCTATTCAGTGGATGTTTTATTGCACTAAAGTAAACCTAATGTAAAACTGGCCACTTTAACTAGTTTTTGGTCACAGTTCAGCAGCATGAAGTGCATTCACACACTTCTACAGCCATCACAACACTGTCTCCAGAACATTCTCATCCTCCCAAACTGAGGCTCTGTCCCCAGGAAACACTGGCTCCCCCTCCCCACCCCCAGCCCCGGGACCCCATTCCACTTTTCTGCCTCTGTAGGTTTGACACTCTAGGGATCTCAGCAGTATGGAAGGCTTCAGGAATTTGAGCATCATATTAGTCCTTCTGTCAGGTCAGAAAGGAGGGACATCACAGCCTGGGATGGGGAGGGCAGCAGGGACCACAGCCTAAGCTGAAGCAGGGGACTGGCCTGAGAGGGGCTCGGGGAGGGCAGAGGCACAGTCCGTCAGGAGCAGCTGGGGAACCATTCATCTTTTGTGGCCATTTTTCCTTGTATTTGACAGGTGCTCCTTAGGCAGCATGAAGAAATAAGTAAAGACTTTCCATCCAGTGAGATCCAGCGGTTGCGACAGCAGAACATGAGCTTGCGAAACGTGATTGCACAGATGAGGAAAGAAATGGAGACTCTCAGCCATCAGATTCCTCTTCCCGCCCAGAGAGTGGGAGAGAGCACAGATGCAAAGCAGCCTGACCCAAAGGCGGGGGGAGATACCGCCACTCCTGGTGAGTAAGGGGGAGAAGTGGAGAAGGGGAGACAGGGACAGAAAGGGGAAGGGGGAGTGGAAGGGAGAAGGGCAGACGGGAACATAGGTCTTGACTGACTTCAAGGAGGTTTCATTTCAGAGTCCTGTAAGTTAACATCCCCTGTAATAAATTCAAAGTGTGGGCCCGGTGCAGTGGCTCATGCCTGTAATCCCAGCACTTTGGGAGGCCAAGGTGAGCAGATCATGAGGTCAGGAGATGGAGACTAGCCTGGCCAACATGGTGAAACCCCATTCTACTAAAAATACAAAAATTAGCTGGGCGTGGTAGTGTATGCCTATAGTCCCAGCTACTCTGGAGGCTGAGGCAGGAAAATCTCTTGAACCTGGGAGCCAGAAGTTGCAGTGAGCCAAGATTGAGTCACTGCACTCCAGTCTGGTGACAGAGCTAGACTCTGCCTCAAAATAAATAAATAAATTTAAAAATAAAAATAAATGGGCTGGGCGCGGTGGCTCAAGCCTGTAATCCCAGCACTTTGGGAGGCCGAGGCAGGTGGATCACAAGGTCAAGAGATCGAGACCATCCTGGTCAACATGGTGAAACCCTGTCTCTACTAAAAATACAAAAAATTAGCTGGGCATGGTGGCGCATGCCTGTAATCCCAGCTACTCAGGAGGCTGAGGCAGGAGAATTGCCTGAACCCAGGAGGCGGAGGTTGCCGTGAGCCGAGATCGCGCCATTGCACTCCAGCCTGGGTAACAAGAGTGAAACTCCGTCTCAAAAATAAATAAATAAATAAAAATGAAAATAAATTTAAAGTATGAAAACTGCTCTTTTCTCCAAGAGAAAGAGTCTTAAGTTTTATACCAAAAAGCTTTTCTGTTTGTAAAGTGGAAGGAAAAAATTAGGGTACCTACTTGACACACTCAAAAACCTAAGTCTTAGACTTGGACCAGGGCTGGCTTGGTGTCACGCCGTCCCAGAGTAGTTGGTAGCAGGGGCTGGTGGACCTTGGGCCCTTCCTCCAGTGCAGCATCCGTGGCAGAGCTGCTGAGGGCCACCCAACGCCCAGGGACTCCATGAGTGGCGGTGGGTGGGTGGATGCCAGCATGGATACAGAGTGTCTGTTCTCAAGATGGGACTCGGCTTGCACAGAGGCACGTGGGCTGGCAGCAGGTGGAGCGTTTGCTCCTGATTACTGAGCCCTTCTTGGAGAGCACAGAGGCTGTGCTGGTCTCTGGCTGCCACACCCTGGCGAGTGAGGGGAGGTTAGATCTTTCAGTCTGGCACACACAGTGTGGAAACTGCTGTGAAGCTGCTGTGTGGGGAGAACAGGGACAGTGAAGCCAGTGGGCATGAGCTGGAATTGGCTTCCTGAGCTGGTGCTCACGGCCAGGAGGTGGGAAAGGATGCTGTGTATGTGTCATATTCACGGGGCTTTTTTTTTTTTTTTTTTGGCAGATTATGTTCTGGCCCTTGAAGCAGAAATACGAAATCTAAAGCATAAGTTTAAAACCCTGGAAGAGCAGCTGGAAGATGTGTTGGATCCTTTAATGATGTCGTCACCTCATGCTAAGTCTCAGCCCAGCATCCGCACCTTGACAGAGACCACTGGTAAGAGTCCGCGTCTCACTGGGCTACTTGCTGTCCCTTTACAAACTGAAATCTGCAGAAAGCCCACTCACTCAGTTGTACAGCTTGAGGCTATTGCAGAGGTCAGGGCGGCATCATCAGGCCCAGCAGCCCCAGTGCTCCCTGCAGAGCCCATGTGTGCTGGCTACTCCCTGCAGCTGCGTTCCCTGTATTGGTGTGAATGGAATTCTATTGCACCTGTGCTTCTGTCTGGCTTCTTCAGACCTGCATTGTGTCTCCTTTGCTAATGCCAGGCTCTTCTCCAAAGCATCATACAATTCACACTCTGTCAGCGGCATGCGAGGAAGCCCCTTGTGCCGCATCCACGCCAGCTCCCATGTGGTCAGCGGCCCTTTTGTTCCCTCTACGGGACATGTAGCACATCCTGTTTTGGTTTAATTTGCAAATTCTTGGGATTGAACATTTCTTCCTGTGTGAATTGGTGTATGATTGGCTAGGGCTGCCATAACTCAACACCATATCCTGGGTGGCTAAAAAAAACAGGATTTATTGTCTCACTTCTGGAGTCTGCATGTCTGAAATCAGGCTGCCAGCAGGGTGGGTTCCTCCTGAGGCCTCTCCGTGGCTTGCAGACGGCGCTCTCTCCCTGTGTCCCAGCGTGGCCTCTCCACTGTGTGCTCACTCCTGGTGTCTCTTCCTCTTCTTGTAAGGACTCCAGTCCAGGGCACCACCCTTGGGACCTCATGTGGCCTTAACTGCCTCCTTAAAGACCCTGTCTCCAAATACAATCATGCTTGGGGTTAGAGCTTCAACCTATAAATTTGGAGGGGACACAGTTCAGTCCATAGAATTGGCCTTTGATAGACTCTCTTTTGAAGCTCCAGGTCAAGTCCTTTGCTCATTTTTTATTGGATTATCTGCCTTTTGTCATAGATTTTTAGGGTATTTCATTCTCAATATGAGCCTATCGTCAGTTATATGTGTTGCAATTATCTTCTCCCAACCCATGGCTTGCCTTTTATTCCTTGTCTTTGGTGAATGGAATATCTTAATTTCAAGACAAACTCCTAGGCTAGTCTATTCCATTGTGGTTAGTCCAACATCAAAAGGTTCATTCTAACATTCTAGCTTTCTTTTTCATTATTTTAACTTCCTTTTTCATTATTCTAACTTCCTTTTCACCAATGATCACTAACAGAGTTACTTAGATAGGGTCCTCTTGTTGTAACCAATCCCCCATTGCTGCTGCAGCCCCTTCCTCTATTTGGAGGCCCCTCTCCTGCCTGGACGCTGCCACACCAGCGAGCTTGACAGCCCAGCCTGGCTGCCTTCCACAGAGATGCCCCTCGACCTGCTGGAGCCACAGCCCCACTTAGCATAGGGGAGGCAGGCCCCACCTACAGCCCTAAGGCAGGAAAAGAAAGGGAGGGGCCTGACAGGACATTCCACTGGCACAGTCAGATTGTCTCAAATAAGGGAGGTTTTGGCCAGGCGCTGGAGTGCGTGCCTGTAATCCCAGCACTTCGGGAGGTCTAGGTGGATAGATCACCTGAGGTCAGGAGTTCGAGACCAGCCTGGCCAACATGGTCAAACCCCATCTCTACTAAAAATACAAAGAAATTAGCCGGAGATGGTGGCAAGCACCTGTAATCCCAGCTACTCAGGCGCCTGAGGCAGAAGAATTGCTTGAACCTGGGAGGGGGAGGCTGCAGTGAGCCAAGATTGTGCCACTGTACTCCAGCCTGGGTGACAGAGTGAGACTCTGTCTTAAAAAAAAAAAAAAATGCTGGGCTTGATGGCTCACACCTGTAATCCTAGCACTTTGGGAGCTTGAGGCAGGTGGTCACTTGAGATCACGAGTTCGAGACCAACCTAACCAACATGGTGAAACCCTGTCTCTACTAAATACAAAAAAAATTAGCTAGGCATGATGATGTGTGCCTATAATCTCAGCTACTCGGGAGGCTGAGGCAGAAGAATCCCTTGAACCCGGGAGGCAGAGGCTGCAGTGTGTTGAGATTGTGCCATTGTACTCTGGCACAGGCGACAGTGAGAAACTCCATCTCAAAAAATAATAATAATAATAAAATAAGGGAGGTTTTATTTTTGTTCCAATGCTGATATTATTTACTTCTTCTTCTTGTGTTATTGCCCCAAGTTAAACTCTCCAGTATGATGTTGATAATAGCTGGCTTCCTCCCTTATCCCAGGGGAAGAACATTCAGCATTTCACTTTTTTAGGATTAGTTTTTGCTGAAGGTTTTTTGCAGTGGGAGGTGAAGGGAGGTTAAGGAAGTTTCTTTATATTCCTGTTTTAATATAGATTTTTATATTTAAAACCATAATTCTTTCAGTGTTTGTTTCATATATTTTGTATCTTTGTTGTTAGATATGTATACATTTAGGGTGTTTTTTGTTTGTTTGTTTGTTTTTTGAAACAGAGTCTTGCTCTGTCACCCAGGCTGGAGTGCAATAGCGCGATCTCAGCTCACTGCAACCTCCACTTCCCAGGCTCAAGCTATTCTCCTGCCTCAATTTCCCAGGTAGCTGAGATTACAGGCGCTTGCCACCATGCCCAGCTAATTTTTGTATTTTTAGTAGAGATGGGGTTTCACCATGTTGGCAAGGCTGGTCTTGAACTCCTGACCTTAGGTGATCCGCCTGCCTCAGCCTCCCAAAGTGCTGGGATTATAGGCAAAGCCACTGTGCCCTGCCAGGTCCTTTTATTTTTATTTTTTTAGGATAATTGACCCTTATATTGTTATGTAATCTTACTCTTTGTTCTAGGGTCATTCTTTGTTTTGTCGTCTACCTTGTCTGATAGTAATTAATCCACTGGAGCTTTCTTTTGATTAGCATTTGTGTGGTATAACTGTTTCATCGCTTTTTCTTTTTACCTACCTCTCTCTTTATAATTGAAATTAATTTCTTGTTGTTTTTTTGTTTTTTTTTTTTTGAGATGGAATCTCACTCTGTCCCCCAGGCTGGAGTGGTACAGTCTCAGCTCACTACAACCTCTGCCTCCTGGGTTCAAGCAATTCTAATGCCTCAGCCTCCAAAGTAGCTGGGATTACAGGCATGTGCCACCATGTCCAGCTGGTGGCATTTGTATTTTTAGTAGAGACAGTGTTTCACCATGTTTGCCAGGCTGATCTCAACTCCTGGCCTCAAGTGATCACTTGCCTCAGCCTCCCAAAGTGCTGGGATTACAGGTGTGAGCCTAAAGACACCTGGCCTAAAGACAAAAACTCTTGAAAGCATGCAGAGAGAGCGATGCACAGCCTGCAGGGGACAGTGACTTGAGCTCTGGTGGGCTCTCAGCAGCAACTATCATCAAATTTCTCATCAGAAGGAAGTGGCATAATCTTTTTCAAGTACTGAAAGCAAAAAACTGTCAAATCATAATATTTTACATTCAATAAAAATATTCTTCAGGAATGAGAATGAATAAAGACATTCTCAGATAAAGAAAATGTTTACGACCATTTAGTGATAAAAGAGGTACCTTTTTCTTTGGAGATGGAGTTTTGCTCTTGTTGCCCAGGCTGGAGTGCAATGGCACAATCTCGGCTCATCTCAACCTCCATCGCCCAGATTCAAGTGTTTCTCCTGCCTCAGCCTCCCGTATAGCTGGGATTACAGGTATGCACCACCACACCCGGCTACTTTTTTTTTGTATTTTTAGTAGAGACAGGGTTTCTCCATGTTAGTCAGGCTGGCCTTGAACTCCCAACCTCAGGTCATCTGCCTGCCTTGGCCTCCCAAAGTGCTGGAATTACAGGCATGAGCCACTGTGCCCGGCCAACAAAGGAAGTACTTTAGACACAACAGAAGGAAGGAAACTAGGAACGTCAGGAGTGCAGGAAAATAGGAAGGGTAAATATGATAGACTACTCTTTCACGCTTGATTTTTAAAATTATGTTGACAGACCAGGCGCCATGGCTCACACCTGTAATCACAGCACTTTGGAAGACCAAGGCAGGTGGATCACCTGAGATCAGGAGTTTAAGACCAGCCTGGCCAACATGGCGAAACCCTGTCTCTACTAAAAATACAAAAAGTAGCAGGGCGTGGTGGCACATGCTGGTAATCTCAGCACTTTGGGAAGCTGAGGCAGGTGGATCACTTGAGGTCAGGAGTTCGAGACCAGCCTGGCCAATATGGCAAAAGCCCATCTCTACTAGAAATACAAAAATTAACTGGGCATGGTGGTGTGCATCCCAGCTACTTGGGAGGCTGAGGCAGGAAAATTGCTTGAAACCAGGAGGCAGAGGTTGCAGTGAGCTGAGATTGCACCACTGCACTCCAGCCTGGGCAACAAGAGCAAAACTCCGTCTCAAAAAAAAAACCAACAAAACGGTCTTTGTCTTTAGTTTTTAGAAATTTCATTATGTTGTATCTGGGCATAGATTTCTTTGGTTTATCCTTCTTGATATTAATCTGAGGCTTTATGTCTTTCATGAAATTTCAGAAGTTTTCATCCATTATTTTTCAACTATTTTTTTAGCTTCACACTCTTTTTCTTTCTGGGACTCTGAGGACACAAACGTTTGGTCTTTTGTTATTATCTTGCTGGTCCCTGAGGCTGTGTTTTTTATCTTTTGTTTCTTTTTTTTCTTTTTTTTTTTTTTTTTAATTTTTTATTGGATTATAGGTTTTGGGGTACATGAGCAGAGCATGCAAGACAGTTGCGTAGGTACACACATGGCAGTGTGCTTTGCTTTCCTTCTCCCCTTCACCCACATTTGGCATTTTGTTTCTTTTTTTTTTTCAATTTGTTTTCACTCTTGTTCAAATTGGAGAATTTCTTTTCCTCTGTTCTTCAAGTTTATCGGTTTTTTGTTTTGTCATTCCCATTTTGCCGTTGAGCCCATTCAGTGAGATTTTTGTTTCTGTTTCTAAAATTTCCGTTTTCGTTTTCTTTTTGTTGTTGTTTTTGAGACAGGCCCTTGCTCTGTTGTCCAGGCTGGAGTACGGTGGTGTGGTCATAGCTCACTGCAGCCTTGACCCCCTGGGCTCAAGGGATCCTCCCACCTTAGCTTGCAAAGTAGCTGGATCTCAAGGCTACAGGTGTGCACCACCATGCCCAGCTAATTTCTTTTTATATTTGTAGAGATGAAATATCACTATGTTGTCCAGGCTGGTCTTGAACTTCTTGCCTCAAGTGATCCTCCTGCCTCAGCCTCCCAAAGTGTTGGGATTACAAGCATGAGCCATCACATCTCCTTAGTTTTCTTTATATGTTACTTTACTGAAACTTTCATTTTGCCATATGATTTTAGAGTATATCAAATTGCTTGCCAGAATTTTTTGTTTGTGTATTTGTTTGTTTTTTTAGAGACAGGGTCTTGCTCTGCCACCCAGGCTGGAGCACAGTGGCATGATCATGGTTCATGGCAGCCTGGACCTCCTAGGCTCAAGTGATCCTCCTGAAGAGCTGGGATTATAGGTACCATCCATGCCTGGCTAATTTTTGTTATTTTTTTGTAGAGATGGGGTCTCACGATATTGCCCAGGCTGATCTTAAACTCTTGGCTTCAAGCAATCCTTCCACTTCTGCCATCCCCAGAAACTTGCTGGAGTATTTTTATGATGGCTACTTTAAAATCTTCATCCCAGCTGGGTGCAGTGGCTCAAGCCTATAATCCCAGCACTTTGGGAGGCCGAGGCGGGTGGATCACGAGGTCGAGAGATCGAGACCATCCTGGTCAACAGGGTGAAACCCCGTCTCTACTAAAAATACAAAAAATTAGCTGGGCATGGTGGCGCGTGCCTGTAATCCCAGCTACTCAGGAGGCTGAGGCAAGAGAATTGCTTGAACCCAGGAGGCGGAAGTTGCGGTGAGCCGAGATGGCGCCATTGCAGTCCATCCTGGGTAACGAGCGAAACTCCGTCTCAAAAAATAAATAAATAAGATCTTCATCCCATACTTCCATTGTCTGTGTCATCTTAGTGTTGTCTATTTTATTCACATTGAGATTTTTTTTTGGTCATCAGTATGATGAGTAGTTTTATTTTTTATTTTTTTTTTAATTACAGATGGGCTCTCACTGTATTGCCAAGGCTATTCTCAAACCCCTTGGCTCTAGCGATCCTCCTGCCTTGCCTCCCAAAGTGCTGGGATTACAGGCAGCCTCCAGTAATTTTTTAATGTATCATGAACATTTTGAGTGTCACATTATGAAATTCTAGTTCTTATTAAACTTATTTTAACTCTGTCTTTTATTTTGTCAGGTAATCAACCTTTCTGGGTTCACACTCTGGCGGGCTGAGGCTTGAATGTCTGTTACTTTCCAGAGCCTGGATGATGCTATTTTTTCTGCCCACATGTGAGTCACCAAGTGGCCAATCAAATCCTGGGCAGCGTCCCTGCCCTGGGCCCACTTGTCAGAGGTTTTGCTCTGCTGGTTCTGTTGATTCTGGCTGGTTTTATACAGCGAGTCCCTGGGGCCTTCATGGAGGCCTCCTTCCTCCTGTGACCCTCAGCACATGCTCTCCTGGAAGCTGCACTGGACTTTGTCTATAGCAGGCTGTGGGCCGTGGGCTGGCAGGACGGCAGGTGTGGTCCCAAGGGCTCCACCTGCATGTCCCCCTCTTCCTGCCCCTTTGGTCCCTTTGGTCCCAAGAGCAGCTTCTCTTAGGCCTTTTTTTTTTTTTTTGGTCTGAGCTGCCTAGCACCAGCTCAGCATGTGCAGGAAGGAGATGAAGGACTCCCTGCCAGCCATCCCTGGGATCCGAGGCCCCTAGATGCTCAGCCTTCTTTTCTCACCATTCAGAATTTTCCCCTAGTGGGGCCTTTTGTGTTCTGACTGGACCTGTAGCTGAGATGAGTAAGGGAAATCAGGTGGACTGCAGGTTTCATTTTGTGAAACCAACCTCGCAGTTCCAGGGTGAATTTAACATGTTATGACAGATTCTTCTTTTTATATATTGACAGATTTTGTTTGCTGATATTTCTTTTGTTTTTTTGTTTATTTGAGACATGGTCTTGCTCTTTGACCAGGCTATTCTTGAACTCCTGAGCTCAAGCCATCTTCTTGCCTTGGTCTCCTGTGTAGCTGGGATTACAGGTGTGGGCCACCATGCCCAGCTTGGTCTGCCAGTGTTTTATTGAGAATTATTTATGTCCGTGAGCAAAACTGGCCAGTAATTTTCATTTCTCATAATGTTGATGTAAGGTTTTGAAATCGAAGTTACTCTGGCCTCATAAATATGTTGGAAAGTATTCTCTATTTTTCTGTTTTCTAAAAAAGTTTCTATTAGACTTACATTAATTTTTCTTAAATAATTGGTAGAATTCAACTTTGAAACCAGCTGGGCCTGGAGTTTTTCTTGCGGGAAGGTTTAAAATTGTGAATTCAGTTTTTTTCAGTTACAGGACATCCAGATTTTCTTTTTTATACATTTCTCATGTTATATTTTACAAAGAAATTGTCCATTTCATCTAAATTTTCAAATTTTTCACATAAAGTTGCTTATAATATCCTCGTATGAGTTTTTAAATGTCTGTGGGATCTAAAGTGATGATTCCTTTTTGCCATTCATTATATTGGTCATTTGCTTCTATTTTTTCCTTGCTTAATTTATTTTAGCCTTCTCAAAGAATCAGCTGTTGGTTTTGTTGATTCTCTACAATACATTTATTTTCTGTTTCCTCAGTATCTGATACTAACTTTATTCTTTTTTTCTCCTATTTTATTTGGCTTTTTTTTTTTTTGGAAACAGAGTCTGTCACCCAGTCTGGAGTGTAGTGGCGCAATCTCAGCTCACTGCAAGCTCCACTTCCCGATTTCAAACGATTATCATGCCTCAGCCTCCCGAGTAGCTGGGACCACAGGTTCACACCACCATGCCTGGCTGATTTTTGTATCTTTTTAGCAGAGACAGGGTTTCGCCATATTGGCAAGGTTGGTCTTGAACTCCTGACCTCAGGCAATCTGCCCATCTCAGCCTCCCAAAGTGCTGAGATTACGAGCCTGAGCCGCCATGCCCTGCCCTGTTTGGCTTTAATTTGGGTCATTTGTTTTAAATTTCTCTCTCTCTCTGTGTGTGTGTGTGTGTGTGTGTGTGTAAGAAAGAGAGAGAAAGAGAGAGACAGGGTCTCACACCGTCATCCAGGCTGGAGTGCAGTGGCACAATCATAGCTCACTGTAACCTTGAATTCCTGGGATCGAGGGATCCTCCTGCCTCAGCCGCCCAATGTGATGGGATTACAGGCATGGGCCACTGCACCTGGCCCTCTAATTTCTTGAGATGAATGTTTTGCTCATTGGTTTTCAGCCTTTCTTCTTTTCTGAAATATTTCTCTAAAGCTGTAATTATTCTCAGAAGGACAACTTTAGATGCATTCCTTAAGTTTGGAAAGTGCTATTGTTGTCATCTTTCCATTCAAAGTAATTTTTGATGTGCGTTGTGATTTTTTTCTTTGGCCCTGTGTTATTTGGCATCATTTTTCTTGATTTCCAAACAAGTGGCTTTTTATGTGGACAGACTGGAGCAGTTGGTCTCTATCAGACACGACATGGTAAGGTCAGACTTCTTCCTACACGGATTCTTGCTTTCTTTACATAAGCATTATGCTTTCTGTAACCGCATCTCTGATATTTATGTGGACCCAGATCTGTTGACTCCGGTGAAGAACAGCTTCATGTTGGGGTCAGCCACTGGTACTGGGAAAGGGAGAGCTGATAGAGATGTGTGTCTCTCCAGAAAGGCCTTCCTTTGTTTTCAAATCTGAGCCTGACCAAAGTCACTCTTCTCTGCAGGAGGGTCTGTCCAGGCTGGTCAAGTAGCCTCTGGACTGGCACTCAGGAAGCTCGGGGACAGAGTGCAGCTCCTAAACCTGCTGGTGATGCGACTCAGACAGAAGGTAAGGCACTTGAGTTTGTGGGATCTCCCTCCTAGAGAGCTGCTGGTGGGGGTCAGGCGCGTGGGCTCTGAGCTGCTGCCTGGTGGGAGTCCACTGACAGGCACAGAGGTGCCTGTTTCCTTCTGAGGAAGGGGCTATAGGGAGGTCCTAGGAGCTGGTTAATCTTAGGCGTGCTCATGGAAGGGAAACATGGTCCAGGCAGTGGAGGCAGTGCTGGTGGGCAGAAGGCATGGCCTGGCTATGCCTCAGGGCTGCCCACTAGAGGGGCCCTGGTCAGCCGGGCACGTGTGCTCTGCATCAGTGACAGCCGCACTTCATCTGAGGCACTAGAGCCTCGCAAGCGCTGCTGTTCTCACCTCCTGGGCCCTTGCCTTTTGGGGGTCGGGTCGTATGCGCACTGGGACCAGTATTTGCGTGCATCCAGCAGTGAGCCCACCCTGTTTCCCATGGGCTGGGCTCTCAACCCCGGTTTGATTGCTACAGATTCCTGACATCGATTTGGTTTTGACTCTTTAAAAATTGTGGTAAAATGTATTAATATATGACAAAGTTTCCCATGTTGAAGTGTACCATTCGGTGTCATTAAGTGTATTCACAATGTTGTCTAAACATTGTATTACCAGAGCCTTTCTTTTTTTCTTTTTTTTTTTTTTTTTAGAAGGAGTCTCACCATGTTGGTCAGGCTAGTCTTGAACTCCCGACCTCAGGTGATCCGCCCGCCTTGGCCTCCAAAGCACTTGGATTACAGGCGTGAGCCACCATGCCCAGCCCTTACCAGAGCCTTTCTACCCACCCCACAAGAAACCTTGTACTATAACCACACAGCAGGATCGTCCCTTCCCTGCTTCCCAGCCTCTAGGAACCACCATTCCACTCTCGTCCCAATACATTTGTCTACTATAGGGACCTCGTAGTAACAAAATCTTACAACAGTTGTCCTTTGGGGCTGGCTTCTTTGATTGAGTGGAACGTTTTCAGGGTGTAGTTGCGTCGGCTCTGTGCATGTTAGAACCTCCCTGCTCCACGGCTAATACTCCTCTGTATGGCTGGGCCAAGTTTGTTTCTCGTTCATGACTGGTGGACACTTGGGTTGTTTCCGCTGTTTGGCTTATACACAATGCTGCTGTGAACATTCCCGTGCAAGTTCCTGTGTGGACTACTCGCTCAGTTCTCCTGGTGGTACACCTAGGAGTGGAACCGCCCTGTCAGATGGTGACTGTGTTTCACCCTTTGAGGCAGCACCACACTGTTTTTCCCGGCAGCCGCACCATTTTACCTTCTCACTAGCGCTGTGTCAGGGTTCCAGTTACCCATCCCCACCATCAGCTGTTTTCTGGCTGTGTTGCTGGTCATCCTGGTGGGAGTAAAGTGGGACCTCTCTGAGGTTTTGATTTGCATATTCCTGATGACTCATGATGTCAAGCAGAATTTCACCTGCTCCTTGGTCAGTCATGTGTCTTCTTTGGAGAAACGTCCATTTGGATCCCTTGCCCAGTTATTTGTCTTTTTTTTTTTTTGAGATGGAGTTTCACTCTTGTTGACCAAGCTGGAGCCAAGCACAATCTTGGCTCACCGCAACCTCCACCTCCACCTTCCAGTTTCAAGTGATTCTCCTGCCTCAGCCTCTCAAGTAGCTGGGACTACAGCCATGTGCCACCACACCTGGCTAATTTTTGTTTTGTTTTGTTTTGTTTTTTGTATTTTTAGTAGAGACAGGGTTTTTCCATGTTTGTCAGGCTGGTCTCAAACTCCCAACCTCAGGTGATCCACCTGGCTAGGCCTCCCAAAGTGCTGGGATTACAGCCTTGAGCCACCGTGCCTGGCAGGGTTATTTGTCTTTGTATTGTTGAGTTGTAAGAATTCTGTTTATATTCCAGATACAAGTCCATTATTAGATATACAATTTGCTACATTTTTCTCTCATTCTTTGACTTGTCCTTTTCACTTTCTCTCTCTCTCTCTCTTTCTCCCAGGCTGGAGTGCAGCGGTACAATCTCAGGTCCCTCCAACCTCCGCCTCCCGTGTTCAAGCGATTCTCATGCCTCAGCCTCCCAAGTAGTTGGGATTACAGGCTCCTGCCACTACACTTGGCTAATTTTTGTATTTTTAGTAGAGAAGGGGTTTCACCATGTTGGCCAGGCTGGTCTCAAACTCCTGACCTCAGGTGATTGTCCCGCCTCCACCTCCCAAAGTGCTGGGATTATGGGGTGAGCCACTGAGTCTGGCCTGTCTTTTCACTTTCTTGATGGTGTCCTTTGAAGGTCACAAAATGTTTCCAGTTTTGATCTAGTCCAGTTGATTATGTCACCTGTTGCTTGTGCTTCTGAGTTGTGCTGTCCTTATCCCGTTGCCTTTATTCCTTGTGAGGTGACAGCGAGGGGACCTTCGTATGCCTCTCGCATCCATAAATATGTAAGTCCCTTTCCTGGCAGCACTGCTTCTTCCCTATGCAGAATATCTCTCTAGGAACAGAAAGGATTCCTGACTTCCCATCTGCTGAGGGAGTGAGCAGTGCTCCAGAAACTCAATGCCTTTTTTTTTTTAATCTTCCTAACATGTTTGACTGATTGATTGCTTGAAAATGACAGATATAGGCCAGGACCATATATTTGTATATGGCCTGACCAACATGGAGAAACCCTATCTCTACTAAAAATACAAAATTAGCTGGGTGTGGTGGTGCATGTCTGTAGTCCCAGCTACTCGGGAGGCTGAGACAGGAGACTCACTTGAACCACTGCACAGGAGGCGGAGGTTACAGTGAGCCGAGACTGTGCCACTGCACTTCAACTCCAGCCTGGCAACAGAGAAAGACTCTGTCTCAAAAACAAAGAAAGAAAGAAAATGACAAATATAAGTTGTATGTGTCTGTGGTACACGACGTGATGTTTCAAAACATGCCCACCCGGTGGAATGGCCAAATGAGGCTGATCACCATGTGCATTTCTCCTCATGTCTGTCATTTTCCAGCGACGCCTGGCATCTCACCTTGATTGAAATGTGGCCTTGTTGTTGCAGTGCAGAGACACGTGGCCACTCTCCATTTCTGTCTGTGGGGCTGAAGCTCCACGTGCCTGTGAGGGGCTCCACATCCCTCATGCTTTGCAGCTGCTGATTCCCCATTTCCCCCACACAAATGCTACAGACAAGAAATAAACATTTAAATACAGCTTTCAGGCTGCTCACAGTGGTGCACACCTGTAATCGCAACACTTTGGGAGGCTGAGGCAAGAAGATCACTTGAACCCAGGAGTTAGAGACTAGCCTGGGCAACATAGGGAGACCCTCTTTCTACAAAAAATAAACTAAGGCTGGGCACAGTGGCTCATGCCTGTAATCTCCACACTGGGAAGGTGAGGTGGGAGGACTGTTTGAGCTCAGCAGTTTGAAACCAGCCTGGGCAACACAGCAAGACCCCATCTGTACTAAAAACCAAAATAATTAGCCAAGCATCGTGGTGCGTCTAGTCCTAGCTACTCGGGAGGCTGAGGATTACTTGAGCCCAGATGGTCGAGGCTGCAGTGAGCCATGATCACACCACTGTACCCTGTCCTGGGCGACAGAGCAAGACCCTGTCTCTAAAAAGAAAAATACACTGAATGCAGTGGCACACACCTGTGATCCCAACACTTTGGGAGGCCAAAGCAGAAGGATCGCTTGAGCCCAGGAGTTTGAGACCAGCTTAGGCAACAAAGTAAGATGCTGTCTGAATAAAATATGTAAATAAATAAAAATAAATACAAGCTTTTAATTTTGCCTTGGTTAATCATAGATGATTTGATTATCCTGGGAAAAACATTCACCCTGAAATATTTTTGTTTGGTTGGGTTTTTACTTAGCAGTGTCTGTAAATGAAATGATAACCTTTATTTGTGTGTAGGTGACAAATTCAAAAATAAAATATTCATAAAGAATTCACCATAGGAGTCCCTGGAATAGGGAAAGTAATATTTCATGTTCCTGGGAATGAGGCAGGAAGGCTCTGGTACGGGGAGGCGTGCGGTTTTTCTCACCTGCTGTGCTCTTCTTCCTTCTCGCCAGGACTGGCGCAGTCAGTGAGAGAGGCAGTGAGAGTCAGAGGCCAGCCCAGGGCCCCCAGGGTGGGTCTCATGGCCAGCCTGCAGCCTCCCTCTTCCTGCCCCCATTCGCCCCAGCCTCTTGGCCTCCACCTGCCTTTTGATAGCCTCAGCCCTCTGACCTCCTGGCCTGCCTCCCTCTGGCCTCCCCATCTCTGTCCCCTTGATTAGCAGAAGAGAACAATCTATACTACCTGCTGGTTACTTGCAATTCTGGAGGCCTTTGTTTCTCCCTGGGAGGAGGGCTCAGGAAGGGGTTTTGAGGTGCCCCGCCTCTGTCCATGCATGGATCCTCCCCACCAGCCTGGGAGTCCAGAGCAGGGCACAGGGGAGTCGCTGGGGCCAGCTGGGCAGGGTGGGAGGAGCAGCAGCCTGGGTGTGGGGCGGAGGGCTGCGAGCATTTGTGTCCAGCTGGGGAGGAGGCCCTGACCCCTGACCCCGGCTCCCCTGTGTTTTGCTCGCACTCACAGTGCTTCCTGTCGGTTCCCGAGGACCTGCTCCAGCCCAGGCCACGGCCTCATTCCTAACACTGCCTGTGAAATGGCTCCTAGGTGCTGCGGGAACCCCTAGAGCCAGCCGCTCTCCAGCTCGAGCTTCCCCGTGAGGTGAACCAGGTACACCTGGAGGTTTTGGAGCTGTGGAAGCAGGTGGCTGAGCTGCGGAAGCATCTCGGGATAGCCCAGCACTGGGGAGTGGAGCCTTCAGGAAGGAAGCAGTCCCCAGCCTCGGACGCCGTGGTCCTCAGGAGAGAGGTGGGTGCCTGCCAGCTCCTCCTGCCACCCGCCTCTCAGGGCTCCTGCTGCAGAAGCTGTCCTTGCCTGTGCTCTGCCGGCAGTGCTGTCTGTGTGCCCTGGAAGCTTAGATGGGACAAGGGCTGCAGCGAAGGCCGTGCCTGGAAATGGGCCCAGCTCCGTCCTTTCTCCCTCTTCCTCCACCTTCTTCCTCTGCCGACTTCCTCTTCTGCTCCTTCACCTTGACACACTGTTGGTGGGAGTGGCCCATCCCAGTCTTCCCTCCAGTTAACAGCATCTTGTGTTGGAAACTCACACATTGAAGGCAGCTCACGTCTGCTTTAATACAGGGCCCTTGACGGCCTGCTGAGGGGCTGTGCACAGCCCTGCCTGCCCCATGCCGATCAGTGGGTCCTCTCTGGGTAGGGGGACACATGGCCCTCACTGCTGCATTCAGAGCCACACAGCTGCTCCAGGCCATGGCTCTCCTATCCTGGTCCTGGTCAGGCCCTTGGCCCCGAGATACTGGCCCCCAGCTCCATGGCTGGGTTTGAGCCATAGCTCTGAGCTGTGGAGAGGGCCCCAGGCCCTGATTCTGCCACTTGGCAGAGCCAACCAACAGGGCCCACTGCTTCCTACCTAAGGCCAGAGGGAAAGGCCGTGAAGGACAGGCTGCCCAGCCTCCCTGACTGTGTACCCCAGACTGTTGATAACTGAGGTAACTGTAGTGGGGCACCATGTCACTCTCCCACGCATCTCCCACCCACCGGGGTGCCGTGTCACTCTCCCACGCGTCTCCCACCCACCCGGGCGCCCTGTCACTCTCCCACGCGTCTCCCACTCATCCGGGTGCCCTGTCACTCTCCCACACTTCTTTCACCTTCCTGAGCACCATGTGTTCTAGGACACGGTGGGCGCCCCCTTGGGCAGCAAGGGGCCCCAGGAGCTCTAACTGTCAACGCTTTCATAGCCCATTGTCTTCCCACTTGTATAGAGGGAAGGGACAGTAATTTATACAAATAAGCAGAATTTTTCCTTTTTTTGTTTTGAGATAGAGCCTCACTCTGTCACCCAGGCTGGAGTGCAGTGGCATGATCTCAGCTCACTGCAACCTCCACCTTCCGGGTTCAAGCATTTCTCCTGCCTCAGCCTCCCAAGTAGCTGGGATTACAGGCGCTCACCACCACACCTGACTAATTTTTGTATTTTCAGTAAAGACCACATTTCACCATGTTGGCCAGGCTGGTTTTGAACCCCTGGTCTCAAGTGATCTGCCTACCTCGGCCTCCCAAAGTGCTGGGATTACAGGCGTGGGCCACCAGGCCTTGCCCGAAAGCAGATTTGTACATTGAGGAATTAAATCCCACAGCAGGCAGACTGGGAGCTGAAGCCACCTACAGCCCAATTCCGGTTATTGGAGCGGAGGCACAGGCAGGGCCAACACTCCGGGCCTCTGTGTCTACCTGCATGGACACAGCAGTCAGGCTCCAGGCCCCTCCTGGGTCTGAGCAGCCTGTGACCTAGGCAGGAAATGAGTGGCCCACTACGGCTCTATCCTCTGCCAAGCAGCATGGCAGAGCCCCTGGAGGCAAGGGCGGGCCCAGGTCCTTGCTGCTTGCCGCTAGAAAGGATCCCAGATGGAGAAGGGAGGCAGGAAGGTGGTGCTGCTGGGGCTGCATCGGGGCTGGGCCCCCAGGTAGAGGATAAATGTGTCCGTTACGTTGGGTGTAGAGAGACGTGGTTAGAGCTGCATGTATATCTGATCCCAGCTCTGTCCCCTGAGAGGGCCCGCAGCCCGGACTGAGCCGGTGGTTCCTGCTCTACTCACTGGAACCCCAGGGCTCCAGCATGGAGGCAGGTTTGGAGGGCACAGTAACTAGCTGAAAGGGGTCTCCACTGACCAGATCTAGGCCAACAGGCAGTGATGGTAAAGACCATAGTCCACTGACCCAACCAGGAAATCATGGGTCCATGCCAATAGCAATGGACAGATCAGTCCAGGGAATGGGGAACTCCTCACACAAGGGTGCCAGCCAAGGACAAAGAAAGGAACAGTGCGCTGGGCCATCACGGACGGGCACTGACTCAGAGGGATTCCCATCGGACGGTGGGAAGCAGCATCTCCCCACACGTGACTTCTTATTTCCAAGGGAAATGCTGACTTCAGTGGAGCAGCCTGTTGGACGCCAGCTTACCCGAGTGGTCAGAACTCCTATCGCCAGTGCTGGGATGCACTGAGGTCATGTGCCTTCAGGCGGGTCACACTGAGATGGTATAGACTCACTCCTGGGGTCCCTGCCAAAAATGCAGAGCTTAAGCACGAGGAAGCCTCAGACGGGCCCAAACAGAGGAATGTGTACAGATTAGTTGTCTAGTTGCTCAGTGGGCGGCCAAACGCACAGGGAAGCTGGAGAGCCACTCTAGTTAGGAGACCTGGGAGATCCCACATAGAAACGCCACTTGGGCCGGGCATGGTGGCTAATGCCTGTAATCCCAGCACTTTGGGAGGCTGAGGCGGGTGAATCATTTGAGGTCAGGGGTTTGAGACCAGCCTGGCTAACATGGTGAAACCTTGTCTCTACTAAAAATTCAAAAAATTAGCCAGGCATGGTGGTGTGCACCTGTAATCCCAGCTACTGGGAGGCTAAGGCCAGAGAATCGCTTGAACCTAGGAGGCGGAGGTTGCATTGAGCCAAGATCACACCACTACACTCTAGCCTGGGTGACTGAGTGAGACTCCATTCCAAAAAAAAAAAAAAAAGAAATGCCACGTGGGACCCTGGATCCTGCACAGGAGAAACAGGTGTCAGGGCATTATCTGGACAGTTGGTAACATTTGCACACAGGCCATGGACCAGGTCACATGTTGTGTGCACCCACAGTACTTTACTGAGGCATGACTTGGCACCGCATCTCATACCTCCTGTAGTCCAGGAAGCCTGTGCAGGGTGGGTGAGGAAGCGCACGGGGGCCCAGGGACTGTCCCACAGCACCTCTGACAAAAACTGGTCCCCTTCCCTGGCCCCAGCCAAGGAACCATGAGTGCAAAGCTGGGGCCAGGTGTGTGCGGAGGCATGTGTCCCACTTCTCCCATGGTAGAGGGAGAGCCTGTGGACGACGGCGGGGTGCTCTGCTCCCAGGCAGGCCCCACTGGGCTGGGTTTGGGCTTCCCTGGCTACACCACCCACATCAGCTGCCCCTAGTCCTTAAAACTCAAAACTTTCCCCGGCACTGGCCGCTTGGGCAGAGTTGGGTGATGTGTTACGTCCCTGGGTCCACTGGGGGGCAGTATTGGCCTGGCGTTGGCGCTGGCTCTGCCGGGAGGCGTTGGAGTGGCCGCATGGGGAGGTGAGTGCCGGCCAGGCTTGATAGAACCCCCTGTGCCAGGCTCAGGCCTCAGTCTCTGAGAAGGACTTCTCTGTGGTCACTCACTCACACATGTCCTCAAGACATGAAGACATTTCAGCAAACCAAACTTTCCTTAATTTCCTTCCAATTGTTCAGATACATGGAGACATTTTCCCCTCACCAGGGGGTGCAGGGGGAGTCCCAGGCGTTGGGGCAGATGGGTGGACGGCTACTACTGCCCCGCTAGGGGTGGTGGCCCCTGGAGCACACAGTAGTTAAGATATTCCTGAGTGTGTCTCAGGCTGTAGAAATCTTATTTTGTGGAAAGATTTTAGAGAATCATCCAAATAAATTTTTACTAAATAAAATTTGACCAGAAACTGAATCCAAGAGACGTAGGATCACTCACTGCCTGCCCTGCAGGGCACTGTGTGCAGAATCACGTGGCTAGGACATGGGCCCTGAGTCATGCCCTCCTTCGTGTGCCTCTGGTCAACGGTAAGAAGGCCACTCAGAGCCCCTCGAGCCTGGTACCAGCCACAAGGGCCCAGAGCAACATCAGGGCGTTTTTGCCAGGAGATGGGACTGCTTTTGAAGAGGAAATTTTCTCTTCAATCTCTGTTTTGAGGTTTGCAAAGTCCGTTTTCAGGACTGTTCTTTCCTCAGTTAAAGTAACAAAATAACGCAGTGTGTTCCTGTAGAAGACCCAGAGCTTCAGAACCAGACTTGGAATTCTCACCTGCCTGGCCGCCCTCCCCCAGCTCCGGGCCATCTGCCATCTGTTTTACCAGCAGGCCTCCCTTCCTCCGGATCTGCTTTGGCCTCTCCCAGGCCCAAGAGCCCATTCCTGTCCATCCTCGCAGGGCTGTGAGTGCGCCTCTGCTCCATAGTTGCCAACCGTGGGGGAGAGAGTTACTCCCAGAGCAGACACAAGGCCCACTCCCTGGAGGAAGCCAGTCGGACTCAGCCCCTCCCTCGGGCTGCCCTGCACCTGGCCTCAGCTGGGGGCTGCAGCACCACAGAGCTTTCTCTGTCCAAGAGGAAGGCAGACGTCTCTCTTTGCTGTGTCATCCCTGTGGCCCCGGAGTGCCCCACACAAGCCTGCGACACACGCCCGGAGGCACTGCATACAGTGGCCGTGCCCCAGGCCATCCAAAGAACAGTAGCACCTGGAGGGCAACAGCACCTGCCAGCCCTGGAAAGACACACCAGGAAGCTGGCGGGAACAGGGCGTGCTGGCCTGTTCCAGGCAATCGGGAGCTCGAGTGGCCAGGGCACAGTGCAGCCTGGCTCCTCACAGGGGCCAGGAGTGGCATGGGGGAAGTAGGCCATTGGCTCCCGTCTTGCCAGGGCCTGGACATCGTGGTTTTTCTTGTGCCCCCATTTTCAGTCCAGGCATCTTTTTGTGTTGGGACTGCACTCCGTAGCACTGGCATGGTGTGGGCTGCGAGTTCAGACTGAGCTGAGCAAGGACAACATGGTGCTTCCCAGGGGCTCAGATCTAGGGTTGGCCCAGGCCTGGGGTGCTGATGGGGAGCCCAGCCAGCTCCACCACTGTCCCTGTGTCGGCTGCCTCCCTCTCCACTGCCTCTGTGCTCCCCCTGCACCTGCTTCAGGAGGGTGGGAAGCCACAGCCGGGCTGCAGGGTGGTTAAGGGGTGTCCAGCCAGCAGGTAGGGAAAGGAAGGAGCCCGAGAAGTGGAGGAGGGCTAAGCCATGCCTGCAGGAGCTGCCCTGGGTCCTGGGCACTGCTGGAGGCCAGGGCCTTCTCTCTGCTCTCCCTGGGGAGCTGCTGTGCTGGTTGGTTGTCCTCAGATTCTCATTGTGTTCACTTGAAAGACACAAAGGCATAGATGGCCAGAAGGCAGGAACGGTGGGGAGGAGGCAGAGGGCAGTGAGAGCCTGGGGGCTGCCCTGGCCTAGGAGATTTTGTGGGCCTTTATCCTATTTGTGGAAGAGAAGGAACCCACTGAAGCATTGAGAGCAGTGACTCTTTTTGTCTTTCTTTTGGAAGGACGTCACCCGGTGGTGGCCAGCAGTGCCCACCCTGGTAGAGCAGGCGAGGAGGCTCAGTGGGCAGGCAGCCCTGGCGTGCTCCCATGACAGCAGCCTCACAGGCTATCTGCCTGTGGGTTTTGTTACAGGGCCTCTCCAAGGGAGGGCCTGTGGAGGCCAAGGATCAGGGGGAGCTTGTCCTGCACCTCCGGCCGGTGGCACAGCCCCCACAGACCTTATCTATGCACCAACTCCAGAGGAAGCTGAAGGAGGCAGCCAGAAAAATCCTCAGCCTCCGCCTGGAAAAGGAGCAGCTCATCGAGATGGGGAACAGGCTCCGTGCAGAGCTGGGCCACCCTGAAGGTGAGTCTAAGTGGGGGCCATGGCCTGGGTACGGCCAGGTTCTGGGTGTGCGCCTGGGGTCAGCGGGTGGGCTCTGGCTGCAGCCTTCTTAAGAAGGCCTGAGGGAGCACAGGAGCTCCTGTGTGAGCGGAGCCTTGTCAAAGGCCACTGCACAAAGCAGGGCCTCATCTCAGCCGTGGGCACTCTGAGAATGCACTTAGCTGGCAGCATTTGTGAGCACAACGCCACAGGTTACCAAAGCAGCTGGCATTTCTGTGTGGCTCTGTGGTGAGCAGCAAAGATGGCCGGAGACTTCTCTAGATAAAGGCAACGGTGTCTCCTCACTGAGGTGGAAGCTGGGTCTGCTGGACACAGACACCCGGGCTTGACTTCCTAAGAAAGGCAAGGGACACTGGCTTTATGGCTGAGTGTTTCAGTGAGTCACCCATCTATGCACCTACCTATCCATCCATCCACCCATCCATCCAACCATTTATCCCACCCATCCATCCATCTAACCATCCATTCACCCATCTACCCACCCATTTATCCATTCACCCACCCATCCATCCATCTACCTTCCATTCATCCATTCATCCACCTACCCATCCGTCTACCTACCCACACACTCAGCTATCCATCTATCCATCTATCCATCCAACCACTTATTCATCCATTCACCCACCCACCCACCTACCCATCCAGTCATCCATTCATTCACCTACCCATCCATCCATCTACCTTCCATCCACCCACCCATTCATCCATGCACCCACCCACCTATCCATCCACCCACCCATCCATCCTTCATACACCCACCAACCCATCCATCTATTCATGTTTCTACCCACCCACCCATCCATCTACCTACCCACACACTCATCTATCCATCCATTAATCAAACCACTTAGCCATCCATCCATTCACCCACCCATCCACCATCTATTCATCTATCCACCATCCATCCAATCATCCACTCACTCATCCACCAACCACCCATCCATGCACCTACTATCCATCCGTCCATCTAACCACTTATCCCACCCACTCATCCATCCAGTCATCTATCCATTCACCCACCCATCCATCCACCCATCCCACCCACCCATTCATCCATCCATCTATCCATTCATCCATTCACCCACCTATCCACCCATTCATCTAGTCATCTATCCACCTATCCATTCAATCATCCACTCACTTATCCACTAACCCACCCATCCATTCATCCACCCACCCACACACCCATCCATCCATTCATCCATCCATCCATCCATCCATCCTTCCATTCATCTATCCATGTATCCACCCATCCATTCATCCATCTGTTCATCTATCCATCCATTCATTCATTCATCTAGCCACCTACCCATGCACCCACCCATCCATCCATTCATTTAACCACTTATTCCACCTACCTATCCATCCATTCACTTACCCATCCATCTGTTCATCCATCCAATCTTCCACACACCCATCCACCCACCTACCCATTTGTATAACCATCTATCCATCCAGTAGAGGAGCCCCTGCTGGGTGCCAGATACTTTCTGCCTTCTTCAGTTCCTATGTCACCAGGCCCAAATCCAGCTAAAGAGATGTCTCCTTGGCTGGGCTCATTGGCACACTTATAATCCCAGCTACTCGGGAGGCTGAGGCAAGGAAATTGAGTGAGCTGAGATCGCGCCCCTGCACTTCAGCCTGGGTTACGAAGCGAGACTCCATCTCAAAAAAATTAAAAAAAAAAAAATCTGAAGTTTTACAATCCACCAAGGCATGGAAGGTCAGTGATCCACAGATTAGAACATCATTCCATTGTAAAGCATCTCTAAGGAAAAGCATCAAAGAGAAAAAGATAAGGAACTGAGAAAATGTTTGTAAGATACCTGGTGATAAAAAGAGTCAATACCTCTGATGGAGCAGCTAGAGATCACAGACGCTGGGTGGAAGGGCAAGTCCCAGAAGAAACCTCTGTAACTGATGAGGACCTCGCTGGGCTCTCTGGGAACCCGAGAGCAGGAATTCAGCTGACAGCGAGGTCCTTCTGCGTCTCAGAGGAGAGTCACATGCTGGGCATTGAAGAGGGTGTGGGCAAGCACCATCAAATGCCAATAGGAAGCCTTCCTTGAGAGCAGTTGGGTTGCACTGGTCCCATTTTTAAATGTTTGCACCCTTTGAATCATCTATTTAAAAGAGATCCTGGCCGGGCATGGTGGCTCACACCTGTAATCCCAGCATTTTGAGAGGCCAATGCGGGTGGATCACCTGAGGCCAGGAGTTCGAGACCAGCCTGACCAACACGTGAAACCTCATCTCTACTAAAAATACAAAAATTAGCCAGGTGTGGTGGTGTGCACTGTAATCCCAGCTACTCTGGAGGTTGAGGCAGGAGAATCACTTGAACCCAGGAGGTGGTGGTTGCAGTGAGCTGAGATTGTGCCATTGCACTCCAGCCTGGGTGACAGAGTGAGACTCCATCTCAAAAACAAAAAAAAAATCCTATCCTGACATGGAAATGATGTATGTGCAAGGGCATTCTTAGCAGAATGTTTGCAATAGCAAGGATGTAACTCAGAGTGATCTGAATGGGAAGAGTCCATCCTGAGGTGCTGGGGTCCAGACCCTGGAATGCCGTGCAGCCGTTGAGTGCCAGGGTGAGCCATACCCTCACAGTGCTTTCCACCATGCAGCCCACTAAGCTCCAGTCCGCTGTGGACTGATGCTTTTGTTGACTACTCTAAAAGTGTGGGGCAGTTCCTAACTACTCCAAAAGCTCCTAGCACTTATTCTCGTTTTTGGTACCATGTCACATGGGCCTGCTGAGCACACTGCTGCATAGCAAGGCCTGGATGTGTCATCACGGAAAAGCAGCAGCCCGCAGGGGAGTATGTCTAGACCAGCAAGCCAGCGCACAAAAGGGCATGTGTGTGTGTTCGTGCATATGCGTTTGTATGCGAGACTGTATGTGCACACGCATTTGTATGTGAGACTGTGCACATGTGCATTTAAATGTGACTGTGTGCACATGCGTTTGCGAGACTGTGCACATGTGCATTTGTATGCGAGACTGCACACATGCATTTGTATGAGACTGTGTGTACATGTGTTTGTATTCGAGACTGTGCACACATGTTTGTATTCGAGACTGCACACATGCGTTTGCGTGACTGTGTGTGCACATGCATTTATATGCAAGGCTGTGTGCACGTGCATTTGTATGCAAGACTGTATGGGCACATGTGTTTGTATGTGAGACTGTGCATGTGTGTTTGTGTGTGAGATTGTGCACACACATTTGTGAGCAAGACTGCACACATGTTTGTATGTTAGACTGTGTGTGTGCATCCACACACCCACAGGGAGGACTCAGTGGAAGTTTGTCCATTTCTTGGCAATTTAGAAACGACAATGAGAAGAGACGAATGGGTACTTTTGGCTTTGCTTTGATTATACCAAACATACTCCATTTGTTTCTTTTTGGGAAGGCCATCCTCCCCACCTCAACACTGAGTCCTCAGCTGGCCATGGTGTCATGCACCTTTAGTTCCAGCTACTTGGGAGACTGAGGTGTGAGGATTGCTTGAGCACAGGAGGTCAGGGCTGCAGTGCTTATGATCATGCCTGTGAAGAGTCATGGCACTCCAGCCCGGGCAACATAGGAGAGCTAGTCTCTTAAAAATTTTTTTTTAATTAAAAACATGAGTCTGGATTGCAAAGGTTTAGGAAAGACTGGCCTATCTGCATTGTTTTTTATTAAGATCACTTATCTGGTTCATAAACGATGTGGCTACAGTCATTAAGTAGTACTGAATGACCAGCTGTGACAAACCTATCATCATTATTCAACAGTATTTAACATGTGAGAGCCAGCCAGCCTGGGGGCTAAGCAGGACCTGCTCTGCCTGCGGCTGTTTCTGGCTGCTTCTCTAGTCCCCTTCATGGCAGTTACTGTGTCCCAGCACCGGTGGCCCAGGGGTCACCTGCAGCTGCCTCACTGCATGTCCTCACCTGCCCACCTCTGGGAAGGGGCCCTATCCCTCAGGGAGCAAGCTGACTGCCACTTCACTGGCTCTTGGCTGCTTTCAAGCATGAGCCTGTCTCGCATTGTGGGTGCCAGTATATATGGCTGAGGGAGGAGGTACTGGGGGCGTCCCCTGTGGTCTGGTGACACCAGTTCCTGCCAACACCTATTTGGACTGTGGAGCCAACTCCAGCAAGTGACCTGGTGGGCTCCCCTCTGAGACAAGGAGCTTTACCTGCCTTCTCTAGGGTTCAGGCTGAGACCAGGATGGGGAGTGAGTATAGCCCCACACAGGGGCCTGCAGGGGAGGCAGGAGGCAGGTACTGTGGGACCCTCCATGCAGGCCCCTCAGCCCACAGAGTGGATATCACCTGGAGCTCACCCTCCCTCCTGCACCCTTCCAGAAATCAGCCACAAATGACATTTCCTCAATCCTATAGAAAGCTGGGATTCCTTAAAATGTTGTTTCTAGCAACCTTCTTCATGATACCTAACTTTTTTTTTTTAAAGACCAAGTCTTGCTCTTGTCACCCAGGCTGGAATGCCTGATCTTGGCTCACTGCAACCTCCACCTCCTGGGTTCCAGTGATTCTTCTGCCTCAGCCTCCTGAGTAGCTGGGACTATAGATGCGTGCCACCGCAGCCAGCTAATGTTTTGTATTTTTAGTAGAGATGGGGTTTTACCATGTTAGCCAAGATAGTCTCGATCTCCTGACTTCATGTTCCACCTGCCTCAGCCTCCCAAGTGCTGGGATTATAGGTATGAGCCACTGCACCTGGCCTAACTTTTCTTTTTTTTGAGACAGAATCTCACTCTGTTGTCCAGGCTGGAGCACAATGGCATGATTTCTGCTCACTGCAACCTCCACCTCCCAGGTTCCAGTGATTTTCCTGCCTCGGCCTCTCGAGTAGCTGGGATTACAGGCTTGTGCCACCATGCCCAGCTAATTTTTGTATTTTTGGTAGAGACGGGTTTTCACTGTGTCGGCCAGGCTGGTCTCGAACTCCTGACCTCAAGTGATCTACCCGCCTCGGCCTCCCAAAGTGCTGGGATTTTAAGGGTGAGCCACCACCTGATCACCCGATGGGGTCTTCCAGGAGCTCTAGAAAGCAGTTGGTCAGACACAAGGCTTCATTCTCAGACTCAGACACAAGGTAGCCCCATCTTTCTAAAGCAGAGAAAAGGGAAATTAACTTATGTTCTGGTATCTCTGGCCTTGCCTTGGCACTTCCTTTGGGCAGTACCCTCTCTATATCTTCATATATCTGAAATGACTTTGGTTTGACCACTTTCTGGAATGAAGGTTAAGATGGAAATAGAGTTTTGTATATGTCTACATTTTTCTATAACTTTTTTTTTTAACAGATGGAGTATCGCTCTGTCACCCAGGCTGGCATGGTGGTGCCATCGTAACTCACTGTAGCCTCTGTTTCTTGGGCTGAAGCAATCTTCCTGCCTTGGGCTCAACTTCTTTTGAAGGCAATATTCTTATGTCTTCAGAGAAGTCAGCCATCGGTCTCATCTCAGTTCCTTTGGGGAAGATGTTTTTGTTTTGTTTATTTTTTCTTTTTGAGACAGAGTCTTGCTCTGTTCCCCAGGCTGGAGTACAGTGGCCTGATCTTGGCTCGCTGCAACCTCTGCCTCCCAGGTTCAGCCCAGCTAATTTTTTTTATTTTTTGGTATTTCTAGTAGAGACAGAGTTTCACCATGTTGGCTAAGCTGGTCTCGAGCTCATGACCTCCAGTGATCTACCCACCTTGGCCTCCCAAAGTGCTGGAATTAAAGGCGTGGGCTACCACACCCACCCTAGGGAAGCTGTTTTTTGACTTTTCTCTCAATCTGTTAGGTTCTCCAGTTTCACCATTGTTGAGTTTAAGTGTGGATTTGTTTCTCCGAATCCTGCTCAGGAATCAGTATGTTTTTTAAATTTTAGGTTGGTTGGCTGGTTATTTTTCTCTTCTTAAAAATTCTTCTTAAGGCCGGGCACGGTGGCTCACGCCTGTAGTCCCAGCTACTTGGGAGGCTGAGGCAGGAGAATTGCTTGAACCTAGGAGGCAGAGGTTGCAGTGAGCCGAGATCGCGCCACTGCACTCCAGCCTGGTGCCTGGCGACACAGCAAGACTCTGTCTCAAAAAAAAAAAAAACATTCTTACGGGGCATGTCAGCCATGCTTCTTGACGTACGTGTGTGTGTGTGTGTGTGTGTAAGAGCACGCTCCCCCTTTCCAGGGGTTTCCCCAAAGGTTGCTGTCTGAAACCACTGGATGGCTCTGGTGTCTTGACCAGAACTGGTTCCCATTCCATCTTTTTTCATTCTTGTTCTTGGGTTTATTTTATTTTTCTTTTCCTGATTTCTTAGATTGAATGTTTCACATTTATTTTTATTCTTTCTTGCTTAGAAATTACATTTCTTAAGGTGAGAATTTTCATGAGTATCACTTTGGCCAAGCATCAGAGATTTTGAGGGGTAGTATTATTGGTATAATTATTTTTAGGTAGTCTGCCATTGTGGGCTCAGTTCTTCCGTTTCACCAGCGAGTTGTTAAGGAGGGAGTTTCAGAATTTCTTTGGTTATTTATTAAGCCAAATGTGCTAGATACTACTTTTGATTTTATCCTAATTAGCAATCATATCGAATATATGTATTAATATTGTTTATAAATTTATTTGTGTTTCTCAATTTGAACTGCCAAGAACCACAAAGTGTTAAAATCCTCCATTGCTCCTATGTTTTATCCATTTCTCCCTCTTGTCACCATCATTATTTTTTTAGGTGGCGTCTCACTCTTTGGCCCAGGCTGGAGTTCAGTGGTGCGATCTTAGCTCACCACAACCTCTGCTCTGCAGGTTCTAGTGATTCTCCTGCTTCAGCCTCTTGAGTAGCTGGGACTACAGGTGTGTGCCACCATGTCCAGCTAAATTTTTTTTTTTTTTTTTAGTTTTAGTAGAGACAGGGTTTCACTGTGTTGGCCAGGATGGTCTTGAATTCCTGACCTCATGATCCACTGGCCTTGGCCTTCCAAAGTACTGGGAGTATAGGTATGAGCCACCATACCTGGCCCTCACCATTGTGTTTTATAAACTTTAGTGCTGTGTTACTTAGAGCAGAAATATTCAGGACAGCTATAGCTCATTCTGGTTCATAATTCAGTGTCCTTTCTGATGTTTAACCGTGTCCAATAATATTTATGTAATTATGTGTTAAAAGATAATTTTCAGAAAGAAGTAGAATGTCGCTCTCAAATATGAAAAAATGAGCATTTGTTTAGGATTTTATTCTATTCATTAAACGATGAGGAAACCAGGAGACAGATGTTATAACCAGTTTCAAGGAAAACTCAAAAAAGCACAAATCTATCTGGAGTAAAGGAATCAAATAGAGTCAGAACTGGTTCTTGTGGAGGGGAGAGGCAGACAGGATAGAATTTGTATATATAATAACCCAGGGAATTTGCAGTAGACAAAGCAGTTTCTGCGGAAGCTCACTTTGTTTCCCACAGTTTCTCGGCTTTTGATGGAAAGTAATTTCAAAGAAAGGTGTTTTTTCCATGTGCATCAGACAGGTAATGTGTGGAATGTGGTAACAAGGCTTGAGGGAGGTACAGCTCACAAAAAGTTGTCAGGAACCACAAAACAGTCAGAAAGGTTGTTCCTGATCTCACAAAATGGAGCTGATTTGTAGATGGCTTGATTATTTCCATAGCTGCAGCAAGAGTGCTAATTCACCATCTCTGCTTTTTAAAGTTTGCTTTCTTAGAAGTTTCCAAAAGGAATTTCAGATTAGACTTTTAAAAGCCTCTTTAAAAAATATTTTAAGACTGGGCTCTGTGGCTCACACCTGTAATCCCAGCACTTTGGGAGGCTGAGGCAGGCAGATCACTTGAGGTCAGGAGTTCGAGACCAGCCTGGCCAACATGGTCAAACCCCATCTCTCAAAAAATACAAAAATTAGCTGGACATGGTGGCAAGTACCTGTAATCCCAGCTACTCAAGAGGCAGGAGAATAGCTTGAACCCAGGAGGTGAAGGTTGCAGTGAGCCAAGATCACACCATTGCACTCTAGCCTGGGCAACAGAGTGAGACTCCGTCTCCAAAAAAAAATAAAATAATAAATAAATAATAATTTAGGTCAGGCATGGTAGCTTAGGCCTGTAATCCCAGCACTTTGGGAGGCTGAGGAGGGCAAATCACCTAAGGTCAGGCATTTGAGACCGGCCTGCCCAACATGGCAAAACCCCATCTCTACTAAAAAATACACAAAAATTAGCCAGGCATGGTGGCAGGCACCTGTAATCCCAGCTACTCAGGAGGCTGAGGCTGGAGGATAGCTTGAACCTGGGAGGTGGAGATTGCAGTGAGCCAAGATCACACCACTGTACTCCAGCCTGGGCAACAGAGTGAGACTCTGTCTATAAATAAATAAATAAATAAATGCCTCTCGCTTGCCGTCCTGAGGCTAGAAAAACAAGCCAAGAACCCACCAGATTTCATCTGCCCTATAAATTTGAGCAAATTCCTTTCTTTTTTTTCTGTGAGACAGAGTTTTGCCTTTGTTGCCCAGGCTGGAGTGCAGTGGCATGATCTCGGCTCACTAGAAACTGTACCTCCTGGGCTCAAGCAATTCTCCTACCTGAGCCTCCCAAATAGCTGGGATTACAGGCATGTACCACCACACCCAGGTAATTTTTGTATTTTTAGTAGAGCTGGGGTTTCACCATGTTGGCCAGGCTAGTCTCAAATTCCTGACCTCAGGTGATCTGCCCACCTTGGCCTTCCAAAGTGCAGGGATTATAGGCGTGAGCCACTGCACCCAGCCACAAATTACTTTCTTTTTTTTTCTTAAGATTCCCAAGCTAACAAATTCCTTTCTTAAGGTTTCCAAATTAGCCCAGCTTCCTGGGCCTTCCAGGAAATGCCCTCCAGGTGCATCTGCCATCCTGCAAACTGGGCCCTGGGCCCAGTGTTTCCTGGGAGGGCTTTGTGAGCATGGGCTCTGTAACATGGCTGTGGTTCCTTACAAGGGGCTACTCATGACTGACATTTATAAATGAGCATCATTCTCAGATTTGGCCTTCCATGCAGGGCTGTGGTTACACAGTAAGTATTTCCAGTTCAAGTCCTGGTGACAACAAAGATTCTCATTGGAACTATGCGAATAGCTATATTACCTTGAAAGTAAGTAAGAGTACTCAACAACTTTCTGAATTCTAGAGGACTCAGACTGGGAGAATAAGATATTACTTACAAATGTTCTATTGTGGTTCATAAGAGCAGAGACTACAAAATTTTTATGGACTGTATGTAGCTTAAGAGGAAATAGGAAGAGTTCTTTATATATCCAGAAAGTAGAACATGAAGAAGACATCATCCATATTCTCAACAAAAGCCATCAAGCTCCCCCATCGGTTCATCCCCTCCTGTGAGATCTGTTCTTGTTCCATTCCATCTTAGTTACTGTTCTTAACAGTCCATCTGCTTCTCAACTGGATACTCAGTTCTGGGATGGTCTCAGCATCGTCTAAATGCCGCCTTCTGAAGCCTGTGCCTGTAGTACCTACCCAGTCTTTCCCCAGGCTCTGAGATAGTCCCTGTTCAAATTGAGGCACTCTAAGCTGTCTGAGCTTTCTGGGGAGCATCGGGGTAACACAAAAACTGGATGAGGCTGGGTGCGGTGGCTTACACCTGTAATCTCAGCACTTTGGGAGGCTGAGGCGGGTAGATCACATGGGATCAGGAGTTCAAGACCAGCCTGGCCAACATTTCAAAACCTCATCTCTACTAAAAAATACAAAAATTAGCTGGGTGTGGTGGCAGGCGACTGTAATCCCAGCTACTTTGGAGGCTGAGGCACAAGAATTGCTTGAACCCTGGAGTCAGAGGTTGCAGTGAACCAAGATCGCATCACTGCACTCCAGCGTGGGCAACAGAGTGAGACTTTTGTCTCAAAAATAAAAAATAAAACTGTGGATGACAAAAGACTGCACATGGATGGCCATGGTTAACTTACCACTGCCACTTTTCAAAAGTAAAAGGTCTGGCCTGGGTATAGGGACCCATACCTGTAATCCCAGCACTTTAGGAGGCAAAGGCAGGCAGACCTCGAGGTCAGGAGTTCGAGACCAGCCTGACCAACATAGTGAAAGCCTGTCTCTACTAAAAATACAAAAAAAATTAGCCGGGCATGGTGGCAGATGCCTGTAATCCGAGCTACTCGTGAGGCTGTGGCAGGAGAATCACTTGAACCCAGGGACGGAGGTTGCAGTGAGCCAAAATGACACCACTGCACTCTAGGCAACAGTGTGAGACTCCATCTCAAAAAAAAAAGTGAAAGGTCTCTTCACAGCAAGAATAACATAACTGAGAAGTTATGTTATTTCATTGTCCTGCAGACATCTGGAAACAGAGTCCAAAAACGAGTTCTAGACAAAGTTAATCCAAGACGCTTATGCTATTTTCAAAGATGCCCGGAAACAGAACATCTGATTTCTAAAAGCGGTTGAGCAGCATCTTTACAGAAGAAATTATTTACAGATAATTGTGAAGCTGACTATTCCATAACTATACCAAGAATATCCAGTGGAGAGGCAGAAAGTGTGGGGCAGGTGGTGGCCGTCTTCCAGTAGCACAGCCCCAGAATGAGTTCACCCAGCTGCACACTCTGGCATCAGAGATGCACAACTCACTGGAGTTAAAGTAAGGTGATGCCCAACTTACGTCATGACAGTCATGGGACTTATGCCTCCGAGCGCTGCACTGCTGCCAGCCGACAGCATCAGGCAGACGGCTTCAGGACTCATGAAGAGAAGCACCATGGGCAGCCAAGAAGTCTCCGCACAGCGCAGTGCACAATTCCTCCGTGCCTCAGACACATGCGTACCCGACACACGCAGCCCGGGCAGCCACACATCTCTCCTGAAGGCGTTCTTCCCATAGTATTCATCAAGCCTGACACAGCAAATAAACCTAATTATTTCTTTAGAATTGTTTTCTTTCACCTTTTTCTATTTTAATAGAAACCGAGTCTCACTGTCACACAGGCTGGAGGGCAGTGATTCGAGCACAGCTCACTGCAGCCTCGATCTCCTTAGCTCAAGAGCTCCTCCTGCCTCAGCCTCCCAAGTAGCTGGGACCACAGGTGCATGCCACCACAACCCAGCTCATACCTAATTATTTCAAATACCTCTCTTTTTATAAGAAAATTTTTTTTGTGATTTTTCAGGAAACTCCTGGGCCATCTCATAGATCATTTTAAATATGAAAGATCTTCTGAAAGCTTTATTTTATTTGACGTTTAGAATTCAGTTTTCATAAGGAAAAAAAATTTAAAAGATGCCAGGAGATTTGAACACTAAGATAGATTCATGGGTACCTGAGAAATAATATTTAGCTACCCATGTGAAAGTAATGATGAAACACTTAAACGTAGAAGAGAACAGTTATAGAGAACCTCAGCTCTTTCATAAGCATGGGAAGCTTTGTTTTCTTAAATCATCGAGGCATAATAAGTCAACAGAAAGCATGAAAAATTACCCTGGTAAAATAGCACCTTTGTTGTCTGGACAGATTACATAGAAAGTAAAGAATAACCCTTCATATTTTAGGGGAAGTCAATAAATAGTAAATGGAGGCAGGCTGGGCGCGGTGGCTCATGCCTGTAACCCCAGCACTTTGGGAAGCTGAGGAAGATCACTTGAGGCCTGCAGGGGTTCAAGACCAGCCTGGCCAACATGGTGAAACCCCTTGTCTACTAAAAATACAAAAATTAGCCAGGCATGGTGGCAGGTGCCTATAATCCTAGCTACTCGAGAGGGCGAGGTGGGAGAATTGCTTGAACCTGGGAAGTCGAGGTTGCAGTGAGCCAAGATCATACCACTGCACTCCAGCCTGGATAACAGTGAGACTCTGTCTGAAAAAAAAAAAAAAGTAAGGCAAGGAAACAAGCCCATCAAAATTGAGCCAACTCCACAAAATTTTAACACATTTCATAGCTTTTTAAAAAACCAGCTTTCTTTAAAAATCCTGTTTTCAGAAAAGAAAAGAAAAACTAGCTTTCTTTCAACCAAGCAAGGATTGAGAAAACAAAAAACAACACCTAGCTTTCAGCTGGGTGTGGTGGCTCATGCCTGTAATCCCAGCCCTTGGGAGGCCAAGGCAGGAGGATCACTTGAGGCTAGGAGCTTGAGACCAAACTGGGCAGCATAGTGAGACCCTGACTCTATCAAAAAATAAAAAAATTAGCCAGGTGTGGTCCCAGCTACTTGGGAGGCTAAGGTGGGAGGATTGCTTGAGCCCATAAAGTCGAGACTGCAGTGAGCCATGTTTGCACCACATGATACAAGTGGTGCAAACACTCCAGCCTGGGTGACAGAGAGACCCTGTCTCAAAAACTAAACGAACTTTTTTTTTTTTGAGATGGAGTCTCACAGCACATTAAGTTCATTAAGAATGTTGTGCAGCCATCGTCATTTGTTCAGAATTCCTTCATTGCCTCAGAGGAAACCCCACAGTACTGTACAGTCTCCTTCTGTCCCCTGCCCAGCACCCACTTTCTGCCTCCATGACTTTGCCTGTTCTTGACGTTTCGTTTCAGCAGGATCATACAGTATTTGTCCTTTGGTGCCTGGCTTCTTTCACTTGTATCATGTTTCAGGGTCCGTCGTGTTGGGGCATCCCTGCTTCGTTCCTTCTCATGGGAAGAGTTCCTTGGCCGGGGGTGGGGGGGGCGCAGGCCAGGTGTATGCATTCGTCAGTTTGAGGACACTTGGATGGTTTCAGCCTTTGGGCTGTTTGCTGTGAACATGCAAATTTTTGTTTGAACACCTGTGTTCAGTTCTCTTGGGTGCCTCCCTAGCAGTGGCCTTGCTGGGTCATGTGGTAATTCTATGTCTGACCTGGTGAGGAGCCAACACACCGCCTCCCATGGCAGTGACACTTTCCACACCCACCAGCAGTGCATGAAGGTTTCTCCACATCTGCACCAGCACTTGCTATTTTCTTTTTTATCATTACTATTAAGAATACTTTTATTAGGCCAGGCATGGTGGCTCACGCCTGTAATCCCAGCACTTTGGGAGGCCGAGGCAGGTGGATCACCTGAGGTCAGGAGTTGGAGGCCAGCCTGGCCAACATGGTTAAACCCCGTCTCTGCCAAAAATCCAAAAAAAATTAGCAGGGCATGATGGCTTGTGCCTGTAACCCTAGCTACTTAGGAGGCTGAGGCAAGAGAATTGCTTGAACCAGGGAGGCAGAAGTTGCAGTGAGCTGAGATCACACCATTGCACTCCAGCCTGGGCAACAAGAACAAAACTCTGTCTTTAAAATAATAATAATTTTATTGCATATTTTAAAATTTTTTTTATTTTTTATTTTTAAATAGGCTGGGTGCAGTGACTCACACCTGTAATCCCAGAACTTTGGGAGGCCAAGGTGGGCAGATCACAAGGTCAAGAGATCAAGACTATCCTGGCCAACATGGTGAAACCTTGTCTCTACTAAAAATATAAAAATTAGCTGAGCATGGTGGTACTTGCCTGTAGTCCCAGCTACTGAGAAGGCTGAGGCAGGAAAATCTATTGAACCCAGGAGGCGGAAGTTGCAGTGAGCTGAGATTGTGCCACTGCACTCCACACTGGTGACAGAGACGCTGTCTCAAAAAAAAAAAAGCTGGGCACGGTGGCTCACGCCTATAATCCCAGCACTTTGGGAGGCCGAGGTGGGTGGATCACAAGGTCAAGAGATTGAGACCATCCTGGTCAACAAGGTGAAACCCCGTCTCTACTAAAAATACAAAAATTAGCTGGGCATGGTGGTGCACACCTGTAGTCCCAGCTACTCGGGAGGCTGAGGCAGGAGAATTGCTTGAACCCAGAAGGCGGAGGTTGCGGTGAGCCGAGATCACGCCATTGCCCTCCAGTCTGGGTAACAACAGTGAAACTTCGTCTTAAAAAAAAAAAAAAATAGAGGTGGGGTCCCGCTGTATTGGCCAGGCCAGTATTGAACACCTGGCCTTATGTTCCTCCCACCTGGCCTCCCAATGTGCTGGGGTTACAGGTGGGTTACAGGTGTGAGCCACCGTGCCCAGCCGTTTTCTATCTTGTTGATTCTAGCTATCCAGTGAGTGTGAGGTAGAATCCCATTGTGGCTTTGATTTTACACTTTCTGGTGACCAGTGGTGTTGAATGTTTTCGTGAGCTTTTTCCCCATGTGTGCATCTTGTGACTTCTGGCTTTTAAATGCAGGTGTTATAAACGGGGGAAACACATTAATTTCCAAGTGTTATCTTCTCTATGTTCTGTCTGGAAGAAACTGGTGCTTTTCTTTAGGGCCCATCTCCAGATGTCCACAGGGCAGAGCTGATTCTTCAATGCTACTCAGATGTTAATAATAAGCAATATGTTCATTGTTGCCAACTTCAAGTTAATTAATAAAAACACTTTAAGAATTATGTGTTTCAATTTCCAGTTTGTGAAATATCAACAGTTATAAACGCCCTCCAAAAACCTTGTTGGAATCCTCAATGAGTTTGGTTAACTAAACTGATGTGTTCTTCTGGGAAACATTTCAGTAATTGTGTCTTCTGATGTGTGCTTAGAGAAGGAGCAAATCTTAGGTAACATCACACGAATGGAATCGATGAGAGTATTGTTTGATGCGGGGTCATTTCTAAGTAAACTAGCGCCGAAGCTTTGAGTAGAACCGTCAGTTTTAATTATATACTTAAGCTTTTGCTTTTTTTGGTTAGTTTGTTTTTTGAGATAGAGTCACCCAGACTAGAGTGCAGTGGTGCGATCTCGGCTCACTGCAACCCCTGCCTCTTGAGTTCAAGCAATTCTCCTGCCTCAGCCTCCCAAGTACCAGGGATTATAGGTGCACACCACCACGCCTGGCTAATTTTTATATTTTTAGTAGAGACAGGATTTCATCATGTTCGCCAGGCTGATCTTGAACTCCTGACCTCCCAAAGCGCTGGGATTACAGACGTGAGCCACCGCACCTGGCAAGCTTTTGTTTCTTATGTGTGCCTGCCACAGAAAGGGCGTCTCTGTGCATCTGTTATGGAATGTGCTCGCTGCCGCTGCTGTGAGGAGGGCAAGGGCTATGTGTTGCTGGGGCATGGCATTGTGTGTGCCAGAGCTCTGCCGAAGTGCTGTGTGTCACAGTTCACCGCTGTCCGCCCTCCCCACGTTATCTATGAAAGTTACTTTGGTTTCAAAAAGGAACATGCTGTTCTTTCTGAGTATTTGCCCTCAGCACATGAGGAATCCAGAAGTGATGCATGCAGCGAACAAGCCCTGTCCCCATCCCATTCCCAGGGCGGCGGCAGCACCACACCCTCCCTCCTGCCCCCGAGGTCCGGAAGCCAGGCGAGGAGCTCAGGAAGCCTCTGGATCATGGCCCACCTTTGGGACAGGTGGGGCCCCATTTTATAGCTCAGGTAACACCCCTTCATCTAAGAAATGCATTTTTAAAAATATTTCCCTAATCATGTTGTGTTTTAATTATATAAACTTCAAAATACAATAAACACAATATAAGAAGCCTCCAATTTTCAGCATCCAAACATAGTTATCAGTAACATTTCAATGTGTTTTCTGCTGGTTTTGTTTTGTTGATGAAGTCTTGCTCTGTTGCCCAGGCTGGAGTGCAGTGGTACGATCTCGGCTCACTGCAACCTCGGCCTCCTGGGTTAAAGCAATTCTCCTGCCTCAGCCTCTCAAGTAGCTGGGATTATAGGAATGTGCCAACACACCTGGCTAATTTTTATATTTCTAGTAGAGGCAGGGGGTTACCATGTTGGGCAGGCTGGCCTCAAACTCCTGACCTCAAGTGATCTGCCCGCCTTGGCCTCCCAAAGTGCTGGGATTACAGGTGTGACCCACCGCACCCAGCCTCTACTGTTTTTTTGTTTTTTGTTTGTGTTCTGAGACAGAGTTTTGAAAAGTCAGGCAGTGTTTTGTAGCCTGTGGAACTGTCTGATACTGCTGCCTTGAGAAATTCAGCTTCTGCATTTATTTTGGGTTTTCTACAGAGTTTCAATGAGTTGTCTATTCCTGAACTGGTACTATACTTCTCTGAATACTGTGGCTTTGTGACGTATTTTAATATCTGTTAGAGCAAGCTTGACCTTGTATCTGTTCCTTTACAAAATTTTCTTGGCTGTTCTTTCTTGTTTATTTATTTATTGAGATGGAATCTTGCTCTGTCACCCATGACTGGAGTGCAGTGGCACAATCTCAGCTCACTGCAACCTCCACCTCCCAGGTTCAAGTGATTCTTCTGCCTCAGTCCCCCAAGTAGTTGGGAGTACAGGTGCCTGCCACCACTCCTGGCTAATTTTTGTATTTTTAGTAGAAACAGGGTTTCCCCGTGTAGGCCAGGCTGGCCTCGAACTCCTCACCTCAAGTGATCTGCCTGCCTTGGCCTCCCAAAGTACTGGGATTATAGGCATGAGCCACTGCACCCAGCCCCTCATTAGTTTCACATTGGATTCTTTTTTTCCTTTTTGGATTTATTTGAAAATCCACATAAGTCACCTCCAACTGTAGATGCCTTTCTGCACATGTGCTTCATGTTATGTTTTGTCTTAGATCCATGTTGAAAATGTAGCTTTAGTTCAGCCTTTGGCACACTTTTCTCATAAAGAGCCAGAGACACCTGGGCAACATAGCAAGACCCTTTATGTACAAAAAAAGTATGGCTGAGTGCGGTGGCTCACACTTGTAATCCCAGCACTTTGGGAGGCCAAGGCAAGTGAATCATGAGGTCAGGAGATGGAGACCATCCTGGCCAAGATGGTGAAACCCTTTCTCTACTAAAATATAAAAAATTAGCTGGGCGTGGAAGCATACTCCTATAGTCCTAGCTACTCTGGGGGCTGAGGCAGGGGAATCACTTGCACCCAGGAGGCAGAGGTTGCAGTGAGCTGAGATCGTGCCACTGCACTCCAGCCTGGTGACAGAGCAAAACTCTCTCTCTAAAAAATAATTTAAAAATTAGGCCAGGCGCAGGGGCTCATTTCTGTAATCTCCACACTTTTGGAGGCCAAGGCAAGTGGATCACAAGGTCAAGAGATGGAGGCCATCCTGGCCAACAAGGTGAAACTGTGTCTCTACAAAACTACCAAAAAATTAGCCAGGCATGGTGGTATGTGCCTGTAATCCCAGCTACTCAGGTGATTGAGGCAGGGAAATTGCTTGAACCCACGAGGCAGAGGCTGCAGTGAGCTGAGATCGTGCCACTGCACTCCAGTCTGGCAACAGAGCAAAACTCTGCCTCAAAAAAAAAAAAAAAATTACAAAATTAGCCAGGTGTGGTGTGTGCCTGTAGTTCCAGCTTCATGGGAGGATGAGGTGGGAGGATCCTTTGAGCCCAGGAGTTCGAGGCTATAGTGAGCTGCTTTGGCACCACTGCACTCCAGCCTGGGTGCTAAGAGTAAGATCCTGTCTCAAATATATAAAATTTAAAACAAAGGCCGGGCGTGGTGGCTCACACCATAATCCCCTCAGAAATCCCCAGAAATAGAATTTTGCTGTGTTGCCCAGGCTGGCTTTGAATTCCTGACTGCAAGTGATCCACCTGCCTCAGCCTCCCAAAGTGCTGGGATTACAGGCCTGAGCCACCACACCTGGCCCACATTGTTTTGGAGCCACCTCCTCGCCTGGCCAATTTATTTTTCTTTTAAAAGAATGTGGGCCAGGTGCAGTGGCTCACGCCAGTGATCCCAGCACTTCGTGAGACCAAGGCGGGCAGATCACCTGAGGTCAGGAGTTCAAGACCAGCCTGGCTAATATGGTGAAACCTCATCTCTACTAAAAATACAAGAAATTGGCTGGGTGTGGTGACATGCGCCTGTAATACCAGCTACTTAGGAGACTGAGGCAGAAGAATCACTTGAACCTGGGAAGTGGAGGTTGCAGTGAGCCAAGATCACACCATTGTACTCCAGCTTGGGCAACAAGAGTGAAACTTTGTCTCAAAGAAAAACAAATGTTTTGAAACAGGATCTCTCTCTCTCTGCCGCCCAGGCTGGAGTGCCATGGTGCCATCACACCTTACTGCAGCCTCAACCTCCCTGGCTCATATTATCCTCCCGCCTCAGCCTCCCTGGTAGCTGGGACCACAAGTGTGTGCCACACTTGTCCAATTTTTTTTTTTTTTTTTTTGAGACGGAGTCTCGCTCTGTCACCCCGATTGGAATGCAATGGCAGGATCTCGGTTCACTGCAACCTTCACCTCTCAGGTTCAAGCAATTCTCCTGCTGCCTCCTGAGCAGCTGGGACTACAGGTGTGTGCCACCACACCCAGCTAATTTTTGTATTTTTTGTAGAGACGGGATTTCACCATATTGGCCAGGCTGGTCTGGAACTCTTGACCTTGTGATCCACCCTCTCAGCCTCCCAAAGTGCTGGGATTACAGGTGTGAGCCACTGTGCCCGGCACTTGTCTAATTTAAAAAATTTTTTGTACAGATAAGGGTTTCACTGTGTTGCCCAGGCTGATATTGAACTCCTGGACTCAAGGGGTTCTTCCACCTCAGCCTTCCAAAGTGCTAGGATTACAGGTGTGATCTACTGTGCCCAGCCGATTTTTTTTTTTTTTTTTTTTTGAGACAGAGTCTTGCTCTTGCCAGGGCTGGAGTGCAGTAGTGTGATCCAGGCTCACTGTAGCCTAGAACTCTGGGCTCAAGTGCCTCAGCTTCCCAAGGGGTTCCTCTTTATTTCTAATAGTAAATGGTGCCATATGAGAAGAAATAGGAAACAAATACAGAAAAGAACTCCATGGGTGCAGTGGCTCATGCCTGTAATCCCAGCCCTTTGGGAGGCTGAGGCGGGCAGATCACGAGGTCAGGAGTTCAAGACCAGCCTGGCCATCATGGTGAATCCCTGTCTCTACTAAAAATACAAAAATTACCCAGGCATGGTGGCAGGTGCCTGTAATCCCAGCAACTCAGAGGCTGAGGCAGGAGAATTGCTTGAACCCCGGGGGGTAGAGGTTGCAGTGAGCCGAGACTTTGCCACTGTGTTCCAGCCTGGGCAACAGAGCAAGATGCCATCTCAAAAAAAAAAAAAAAGACAAATAACCCTGTGAAAACAGGCAAAGAGTCTGATGAGAAAGCATCAGGACGAAGCCCTGGGGGCAGCGAGCATCAGGCAGGGCACCAGGGACCTTAAACAGACCTCGTGCATATACGTTCCTTGGTGAATAGGCAAACATCGGTAAATGTGGGCTGAGCTGAGCTCTACGCTCATGGTATGCTGGGAAGGGGCAGAGCTGGGCTGGTTCCACGGCCTCCTGAGGGCCATCTACTGCCCATGGCTCCGTCCAGGTCTCACTGCTTTGAATTTTCCTTTCTGTGTTCTTAGGCATTGCTCCCTAGTATTCCCTTTTGGCTTCCTTCAGTCTTCCCTCCAGGAGGAGGGAGGCATCAGGCGAGGGGCGGGCAGGATCAGCCAAGCGTCGGCACTGGGAGCCACTTATGCCACCCTGGGCTGGGTGCTCTCACCCCAGGCAGGCCACGTGAAGGCTGCCCTGGCCTTGTTGAGGAGGCTCCTGGGAATGAGTGATCAGGGAAGCCTGCTTCACTCATCCTGTCTGGGGAACAGGTCCCTTCAGTCTGTGTTGTGACCAGATGACGTGAGTCTTTAATACCAGAAATGTGGGAAGCCATTTCTTCCCAGTCTTGTGGGAAAACTCACTGACATGCACTGTCAGTGACATGAATGCCGGAGTCCTCTCATTTAACTCCCCATTGCAGGACACCAAGAGTACAGAGGATGAATGTCCTTCCAGATACCCGGGAAAGCAGTGGCCCCGCTCAGCACGGGTGGGCAGCAGACACAACACCCTGCAAGGACGGAAGGTAAGAACGGCAGTGCCTGTCAAGGTGTGGCGCTGTGGGGTGTGGCCAGCAGGGAAGCCGGGGCCTGGGCACTCTGGGCCTCTCGGAGGGGCCTTCGCTCTGCACAGCTGCCTTTGCATTGTCACCAGGGGCCACTCACAATGGCCAGGTAAGCTGCAGAGCGCTTGCTGGGTGTCCCACAAGGGTGGTAAGGGTGTTGGGAGGGCCCAGGGCCCCTAAAGCGCATGGGGCCCATGCTTGCCCTTTCTTTCTTTGCCCCTCCATACGTCTGCCCTGCATTTCAGCCCCTCCCCATCACAGCAGGGCATCCTCTGCTCTAGACTTGTGTTGTCCAAGGGTTCAGACAAGCACTGAGATTTAGGCACTGCCCACACCCAGGCTTCCCAGTGCTGGGACTCACTCTCCAGATGCACTGCTGTCTGCAGCTGCCTCTCCTGGGTGGTCCTGGGAGCATCTGCCTGGGCCTTTGAGCCAGGCCCACTCTTTCCCCACACTCCAGGGGAGTAGCTTGGGGGAGCCCTGTGGCTTCCTCTGGGTTAGAGAGGAGTGGCGTTCAAGATGATGATGTCTTTTCTAGACACAACACAGTATTCACACAGTGACCTGTAAATCACCCCAGCAGAAAGAAGCCAGGTCTCCAAAGCCACCCCAGGCCCAGGAGCACCCTGAAGAGATCGTCTGCCACTCCCACAGCTCCTCCTCCTTTGCCTGCGCCACCCTCCAGGACACGTGGAGGGTGCTAGACCTGGGATCCAGCCCTTCTGGACTCACCTCCCATGGTGACTCAACTCCAGGTAGGAGACTGCCCTCCCCAGGAGCTGCCCACGGCTGGTAGTAGGCAGGGGCCACCCTCTCTGAGGGGCATGTGGAGAGTCAGCGCCCGCCTGCTTCCCATACCCTGAAATCCCTGCACTTTGGCTGAGTAATGCATGGAGTCTCCTTACCTCTCATTCGGCGCCTGAGGTTTTCCCAGGTGACGGTGCAAAGCCCTGAAGGCCAGAAACCGTGCCTCGTAACGCAGCGCCGTACACCCGGGTGCACACTGCGTACTTGACTCGGAATGGAACCCAGGTGAGACGTGCAGGTGTTGGTGCACTTTAGACGGCCCTGTTCCCTGGGAGAGCCAGGCCAACCCCAGTGGTGCTCAGCCCCTCGGGCCAGACAAGTGTTATATCACATCCTCATCCCGTCCTGCATTGCTGCACAGACGTCGCCGCCCCGAGACTCTTCTCTGTACTTAAGTCACAGGCCTGGCAAACTCAGCAGGTTACAGCGGCAGCTCCTGCTGGTGGTCTCAGGAAGTTTTCAGGAAAATCTATCTGAAGGGTGTACCTTGGGGGGACTGCATGAGACCATGATGTAGCGAGAAGCGTGAAGAAAAGATGCTGCTTTGAGGCAGCTGGAGACATAGGATGTGCGACGTGGTCGGGCGGGAACACGGGTCCATCCTGTGTTCCTGTTTAGAGGGCGTTCCCTTCTTACCTTACAACTTCCATTGTTCTTTTAACCATTCTTTCCTTCGTGTGCCTTTTAGGCTGTTGCAAATCATGTTAGAGTGGTAGCCTTGCACACATGCTGCAGAGCGTGTATGAAAATATGTGTGTAGGTGCTCAAGGGGGCTTGCCTAGTCAGGACTGTGTGTGCGTCACGCGTGGCAGACGGCGTCTCAGCCTCCACTGCCGGCCTAGCAGCTGCTCCCAGCAGCAGTGAATGAGGAGAGTCACCTGTGGCAGGCAGGGTTGGAGTGAGCGCTTCTGTCGGGAGGTCGTGCATCTTCACGTGGGTTTCCAGACGCTTCTTTTTCCTGTTCTTCAGTTCTTTGCCCATTTGTACATAGGGTTTTTGTGTTTCTTACTGATTTGTAGCAGCTCATTATATGTAATACAAATTAGACCTTTTCTGTGACAACAGTTCAAATGTTTTCTCCCAGTTCTTCATGTTTTTAAATTTTTCTTAGTGTTTTTTTATGTTCAAATTTTTATTTTTATGTAATTTAATGTCCTTGTTTTTTATCTTTTCTGGGTTTTATGACATCTTGGCTTCCCCAGGCTTATTCCCTTGTTTCTTCTGATTATGCTCTGGTTTCATTTTTTTGTGATTAACCCTGTGATCCTTTTGGAATTTATCGTGGTGTATGTTATAAATTAGGAACCACTTCTGTTTTTTTGTTTTGTTTTGTTTTTTATTGTTTTTTTTTTGAGGTGAAGTTTCACTCTTTTTGCCCAGGCTGGAGTACAGTAGTGCCATCTCAACTCACTGTGCCTCCACCTCCTGGGTTCCAGTGATTTTCTCACCTCAGCCTCCCGAGTAGCTGGGATTACAGGTACCCACCACCACACCCAGCTAATTTTTGTACTTTTAGTAGAGATGGGGTTTCCATGTGTTGGCCAGGCTGGTCTTGAACTCCTGACCTCAGGTGTGCCTTAGCCTCCCAAAGTGCTGAGATTGCAGGCATGAGCCACCACACCCAGCTGGAACCACTTATTAACCCCTGATGGCTCCTGAGATGCCCCAACCCCAGTTTTCAATCGCTCATGCTTCCTGGCTTGTTTGAACTCCCGCCTTTCTTATGATGCTAAATGTTCCATGTGCATTTGGGGCTGTATCTGGACTTCGTTCAGTTCCTCTCTCAGTCTGTTCACAGGCAGTTATATCAGTTCTGAATCAGTATCACTTCCTGGTCTCTTTGCATGTCTGGCTTATCTAGGATCTCCTCTTTACCCTTCTCTCTCAGAATTTTCTTGTATTGTATTTATATTTTATTTTTTCTTTCTGTTTAAATTTAGCAGAGAAAAAGCTGGGCATGGTGGCTCATGCCTGTAATCCCAGCACTTTGGGAGGCTGAGGCAGTTGGATCAGTTGAGGTCAGGAGTTCAAGACCAGCCTGGCCAACATGGAGAAACCTTGTCTCTACCAAAAATACAAAAATTTGCTGGGCCTGGTGGTGTGTGCCTGTAATCCCAGCTACTTGGGAGGCTGAGGTATGAGAATCACTTGAACTTGGGAGGTGGAGGTTGCAGGGAGCTGAGATCGCACCATTGCACTCCAGTCTGGGTGATGGAATGAGACTCTGCCTCAAAAAAAACTAATAGAGATGGTGTCTCCCTATGTTGCCCAGGCTGATCTTAAATTTCTGGGCTCAAGCAATCCTCCCGCCTCAGCCTCCCAAAGTGCTGGGATTGCAGCCATGGCCACCATAATTTTTAGACTCAACTTGTCTGAGCCTGGTACTCCAGCCCCTTTTCACAAATGCCATTGTAAGTGTTCTTAGGATTGGCGCAGCTTCCCTTCTGCCGTAGGAAGGAATGGGCTTGTGCCACCGGATTCTGTTCCCCATGTGCTCAGGGCTGTGATGTGTTTACCTCTGTCTTCCACACAGCCACGTCCTGCTGTCTTCCTGGCCCTCCTACCTGCACTCCATAGCTCTCCTTTGTGCTCAGCATTCTTAGGGCACTGCCTCCTTGAGTTTTTAACTCACAGCAAAACGTTTTGTTTGGATTTTCATCAACTATGGGAAGTTCTGGAGACAGCTCATGCTCTTTCATTTGCTTGTTTCCTTTCTCCTTTCCTCTTGGAGCACTTTTGTTTCTGGGTTCCCCCCTCATCTTTTTTTTTTTTTTTTTTTTTAATCTTTTTAGAGTCAGTGTCTCACTCTGTCACCCAAGCTGAAGTATGGTGCCGTGACCTCAGCTCACTGCAGCCTCGACCTCTTGGGCTCAAGCAATCCTCCCACCTCAGCCTCCCAAGTAGCAGGGACCACAGGCACATGCCACCACGCTCAGCTAAGATGTTTTTAGTTTTTTGTAGAGACAAGGTCTCACTATGCTGCCCAGGCTGGTCTCGAACTCCTGGGCTCAAGTCATCCTCCCACCTTACCCTCCCAAAGTGCTGGGATTACAGGCATGAGCCACTGTGCCCAGCTTCATCTTTAAAACAGGTAAATTTGGGCCGCACACAGTGGCTCAAGCCTGTAATCGCAGCACTTTGGGAGGCCGAGGCGGGTAGATCACGAGGTCAAGAGATCGAGACCATCCTGGTCAACATGGTGAAACCCCGTCTCTACTAAAAATACAAAAAATTGGCTAGGCATGGTGGCACATGCCTGTAATCCCAGCTACTCAGGAGGCTGAGGCAGGAGAATTGCCTGAACCCAGGAGGCGGAGGTTGGGGTGAGCCGAGATCGTGCCATTGCACTCCAGCCTGGGTAACGAGCAAAACTCCGTCTCAAAAAAAAAGAAAAAACAGGTAAATTTTTACTTGACTAGCTATTTGAAAAAGTTTATATGGAAAATGAAGCCAGAGTCATTTTTCAATCTAGCAGAGTTTTGTTGTTGATTTTAGCTTTAAATACAAGTCTGTACCTATCAGGCTTTTCACAGAGTACAGCTTCTATCTTCCTTTTTCTAAAGATACTGCATTTTACAAATAAGGCCTGTTCTGTTTCTGGTTCCCTCTCCCTCCTCTCTTCCAGGAACTAAACAAGACCCAGGAAGCACTCGCTGCCAGCCCATGTTCCTGCTTCAGAAACAGGGAATTAGGTCCTACCCTCAGGGCGTGCCCTCACCTTAAGAAATGCCCTCACCCTGCCCTTGCTGGCATCTGTAGCAGGCATCAATGTGTGCCTTTCACACAGCTCTTGCTCAATTCCTGCAGCCTTTGGGAGCCCCCCATTTCTAGCTCTTAGTTTTAATGAAAATGAAGTTTGCATTTTTGCTTTTAATTATCTTTTTTTTTTTGCTTTTAGTTGATAGTGGAGGAAGGCTAACTTTGTGATGCCTTCCTCAAGTCTGAAATCTGTCTCATTTCCTGATCAGTGCAGCCAAAGAAATGTGTCTTCCTCCAAGAGCTGCTTTGCTTTAACCCTGTCTCGTAAATCTGAACATCCTCATGTTTCCCTCATCTTTCCCTTGTAGGACTTACAATTCAAATTATTTTGCTTTCACTTAAATGGAATTTTTCCTTACGTTTCTACATTCATGGAATCTTTTTTTTTTTTTCGGTCTGTTACTGATTTCTAACATTTTTACATTCTGGTCAGAGAATTAAATTACCCTGATGTTAATTCTTCCAAGAGGGAAATATCAGTTCTTAAACTATGATTATTAACTTATCTGTTTTTGTCAGCTGTTGCTTTATGTATTTGAGGTGCATTGTTAGGTGCATATATGTTTAGTTTTTTTTGCATTCTTGATCTTTTCCTCCCATTACCAACATATAACATCCCTTATAACCCTTCATGTTGTGTTTCACCAAAAAAACAATTTTGTCTGTCAGTCATTAAGGTTGCTCTAGGCCAGGCACTGTGGCTCACACATATAATTGCAGCATTTTGGGAGGCTAAAGTGGGAGTATTGCTTGAACCCAGGGGCTCCAGACCAGCCTGGGCAATTTAGTGAGGCATCATCTCAAAGAGAAAAAAAAAGGACTGGGTGAGGTGGCTGTAATCCTGTAATCCCAGCACTTTGGGAGACTGAGGCAGGAGGAGTTCTAGGCTGCAGTGAGCTGTGATTGAACACTGCGCTCCAGCCTGGGTGAGAGAGCAAGACCCTGTCTCTACAAAAAAAAAAAAAGTTATAACAGGGGAAGGAATGGTCAGATTGCACAGTGGAATGCTGCAAGTAGGTCCAGTTAGATCAGGACAGAGAATCAAGGTAAAGGTCATTGGTGGTCTTAAGTGTGGTCTCAGTGGAGTGGTGGAATTGTCATTCAGTCCTTCCTAGGAGGAGAGAATGATTTGGACAATGTATCCAGGAAACTTTGCTCTGAAAAGCAGCAGTGAAAAGAGCTCATATTTGGGGAAGATGTGGAGTCAAGAGGGGAGGTTCACAAGCTGCTTTGTAAAACCTGCCAGTAGGCAGCGAGAAAGTGGGATGACTCGGGAGAGAATTCCCAGAGGAGGCAGGGAATTCTCGGTGCCTGTGTGCAGGGTTGGCCTTTGATGGGACAGAGGCAGAGGTGGCCTCCAAAGCCAGAAGGTTGATGGTAGCCAGCACTGTGCACTTGCCCCACCTGCAAGCAGACCAGAAAGGCTGGCAGGAGACAGGAGGCTCTGTCCACATAGCAGGTGGCTGGGCAGACAGCAGCTGCAGGTGCACTGGGCGTGAGTCTGAGCTGAGGAACCCAGGCCTGGGGACCGAGTCCTAGAGTGCCCTACAAGCACCTTCCCTGGGCCTGAGGGAGATGCTGGCTCTGACTTCTGAGATGCTTGCTGGACAGATACCATTGGAAAGGGTCTGCAGTAGCAGCCGGGGCAGCCTCTGGCACGCGGGAGTGCACAGGCCCCAGGGAGGCTGGCCCTGGCCCCAGCAGCTGGCCTGGTGGTGGGAAATGGTTCTGGCAGATTCCTTTCATTTACTCTTACATGTGATGCGGACCACAGGCTCTGAAGGAGGAAGGAGCGGTGTAGAAGGCTTGAGGAAGTAGGTTGTAAAATGGTGGGTTGGTGCCTCAGGAAGCAGACCCGACAGAGAGTAAAGAGGGCCACCAAGCTCTCTCCGTGAAAGCAGGAAGCTGGTGACTGCAGGAGTCACCTGGGCGGAGGCTGTGCTGCAGGAAGGCGGGGCTGGTGGGGTTCAATTAAGATGCTTTTAGTTGCAAGTCACAGGGCAGAACATGAAAATGACGTGAACCAGAGCTTCCCAGCCTTTATCTCCTCATGGTAACTGTGGAAAATGACACGCTTCGATAGAATAAGGAGACAACCAAGGAGTCTGTATCCCGAGTGCCCAAACGGTCTCAGCAGGGGGCCTGCAGGGGGCGAGGGCCATGGCAGGACTTGCTGACCGAGGCACAGGAGCTCATCAGAGCCGGCAGTCCCAGGTAAATGGGCCTCAGGTCGCCCCTCTGGAATTCTCTTTTATCCTAATGGCTCCGCAATGGCTGCAGATGCTCCCAACATTCCCTCAGAAGGTAAAAAGGTGGAGGGCCTCTCTCTCCTGCTTTTTCTTTTAATCAGAGAGGGTGAAGCTGCCCAGAGCCCTCGGCATACCCTCTGACCATTTCCTAGCTGTGGAGGTCATGTTGCCTCCCTGTGACCTGGCTCCAGGAGACTGTCTTACCAGAGTCTTGGCCCCTGAGCTCCATGAGTGAGGCCACCTCCCTGAGAGCCTGCTGCCTGCAGCCCAGTAGCACTGGGGCCTCTTGGCAGGAAAGCCAGGGAAGCACTGAGAAGGCCTCTGCAGGTGGAGGAGGTGGCCAGACGCAGGCCCCGCCGTGCCCTGCCTACCTAGGCTGAGATGGGATGGGTGATACCTAGTTCTTCTTTATTATGTATTTTAGAGAGAGGGTCTCACTATGTTGCACAGACTGGGCTGGAACTCCTGGCCTCAAGCGATCCTCCTGTCCCAGCCTCCTGAGTAGCTGGGATTACAGGCGGGAGCCACCATGCCTGGCAACGACTGGTATTTCTTAGTAGCAATTTTGCAATTAAAAAGCAAGCAAGAAAGATACATTTCAGCGTAAGTCCATGGGGCTTTTGATTCACCCTGTGAAAGATTTAGGGAAAGAAGTAGATGCTTAATGCAGTTGAGTTGTTGTGATGATCTGTGAAGTATCTTGATGCTTTCCTTGTGTTTTGAATATTTGAGTGTGCTTAACTGAATTATCTGTCTGATATTTTTACTTCGTGTAAGGATACTTTCCTTTGCCAGTGTACTTTTGGTGGCTCACACCTGTAATCCCAGCACTTTGGGAGGCTGAGGTCGACGGATCACAAGGTCAGAGATCAAGACCATCCTGGCTAACACAGTAAAACCCCGACTCTACTAAAATACAAAAAAGCCAGGCGAGGTGGCACACACCTGTAGTCCCAGCTCCTCAGGAGGCTGAGACAGGAGAATTGCACACTGACGCTAGGACGGAGTGCAGCTCCGGAGTCGCTCCCCGACAAGCAGTCTGCAGGCTCCATTCTAGACATGGAGCGGAAGTTTCTGCCTCTTTTTTAGACATATTCAGTGCACCATGGGTAACAGAGTATGAGCACTGCACTTTCATAAGCAGAGTTTCAAGTAATAATGTTGCCAGACAGTGGCTCAGCCTGTAAACCCAGCACTTTGGGAGGCTGAGGTGGGCGGATCACTTGAGCCCAGGAGTTCAAGACCAGCCTGGGCAACATAGCAAGACCTTGTCTCTGCAAAGTAATAATAATAATAATAATAATAATAATAATAAAATGATACTGAAACAGTTAACAATTTAGTGGCATCTAAATTAATGACATGAACAACTATTGTAGGACATGGTGTTTAGTCACAACATCATGCAGCTGTGCTGAACAGTCACACTCCTCTCTGGCCTGAGACAGGACCCCAGCCACCCTCCTGCTCAGGCTCTGTCCACACCCCTTCTTTGCTGACCTATCCAGACCCAACAGTCACACCCCGTCCCAGGGCATGGCCACAGCCTAGCCTCTGAGGCCTGAACAGCTGCCTGGAGTTGGGGCTTCCTCACACACCCTAGATGCAGTTCTTTGGAGGTCCTACCTCTAAGCCTAGCCTCCTCTCTCATCTGCGTTTTTATGACAGCTTCAGACAGGTCTCCTACACAGACTGTTGAGACTCAGCACATCCAACCTCATCTGCCTCCCTTCTTCCCCCAGCCACACCTGCACTCCAGCTCCAGCCTGCCTGCACCTGTGGGTGACCCCTACCCCTATGCACTTGTGGGCACCCCACCTGCAGACCCTAGAGCACCTGTGGGCACCCCACCTGCAGATCCAGCAGCACCTGTGGGCACCCCAACCCTGTGCACCTGTGGGCACCCCACCTGCAGATCCAGCAGCACCTGTGGGCACCCCAACCCTGTGCACCTGTGGGCACCCCCACCCCTGTGCACCTGTGGGTACCCCACCTGCAGATCCAGCAGCACCTGCAGGCACCCCAACCCTGTGCACCTCTGGGCACCCCACCTGCAGATCCAGCAGCACCTGCAGGCACCCCAACCCTGTGCACTTGTGGGCACCCCACCTGCAGATCCAGCAGCACCTGCGGGCACCCCCACCCCTGTGCACCTGTAGACCCTGGAGCACTTGTGGGCACCCCCACCCCTGTGTACCTCTGGGTACCCCACCTGCAGACCCTGGAGCACTTGTGGGCACCCCCACCTCTGTGCACCCGTGGGCACCCCACCTGCAGGCCCGACAGCACGTGTGGGCACCCTCCTTGTTTGCCCACCACCTGCCTCCTTTAAGTCTGCACAGGAGCCCTGTGTCCCATCCAGCTTTCTTCCTCCCTGCACCAGCCCCCAGGCCATGCCATTTTTCTTCCTAATCTTGATTCCATCTGTCTGCTTCAGAATGTCTCTGAAGGCAGGGGCATGGTCCTTGATTCCTGTCCCCTCCATGTACAGGGAGATAACTGGGAGGAATGGGGACATGGGAGACCCTGAGTCTCCCAAATCCAGGAATCTCAGGAAAAGTTTGATAAACTAGAGAAACCACCACGCATTAGCCAAAAAAAAAAAAAAAAAAAACGTGAGGCTTGAAAAAATAGACACTTCTGGATAGAAGTATTAAATATATAAAGGCAGCAGTTTTCTCCAGAGTTAAGTCATCTGTAGTGTCATTCTAATCAAAATACAGACGTAATTTCTCACCACTCCTGCCCCCCATCCTCCTCTACCCTCCCCTCAGTGGAGCCTGTTAGATAAGAATGTGGTTGTTCTAGCCGGGCGCGGTGGCTCACGCCTGTAATCCCAGCACTTTGGGAGGCCGAGGTGGGTGGATCACGAGGTCAAGAGATCGAGACCATCCTGGTCAACATGGTGAAACCCCGTCTCTACTAAAAATACAAAAAATTAGCTGGGCATGGTGGTGCGTGCCTGTAATCCCAGCTACTGAGGAGGCTGAGGCAGGAGAATTGCCTGAACCCAGGAGGCGGAGGTTGCGGTGAGCCGAGATCGCGCCATTGCACTCCAGCCTGGGTAACAAGAATGAAACTCCGTCTAAAAAAAAAAAAAGAAAAAGAAAAAGAATGTGGTTGTTCTCCAGGAGCCAGGAAAAGAAAGAACCATCCAACAATCGACAGGTGGGGTGGGAGGCAGCTCACTCCTCTATGCTTCCTCTCAGGGGATCACACACTGCCAAGCACTCCAGGCCAAGGGAGGGGCTCCAGGGCAACCCATAAAAACACGCACAAGTAGAATGGAGTATTTACAAACGGCCGGAAGAGGGCTAGCCGGAGATATGAATGAAGAAATCACACATTTCTAAGGTCGTGAGTGTTTTTACCTGAAAAATAATCAAACCGGAAAGACATTCTTCAGCAGCACTACAGGAGTCAGCCATACATAAAGAGTGAGTGGCACCCAGTGAGGACGCAGCCCTCCCTAAGGCAGTTCCAGAAAAGCACCCAGTCAGATGTCTGACTTCATCCCCCCCGCCACCAAGAAGTACGTACTTCTGAAGTGGACCCCCTGTGGCAGACCTGCCTCCTCCTCCTTGGAGTGCACCTTATGGGTGTGTATCAAGCACCCCAAATGTCCTTTCAGGAGCTGGTACAGGGACCAGCCACCCAAGAGTCTGTGCCGCATGTGTGAGCAGCTAAGTACCACAAGTTCCAGAATACTCGCTAGGGCAAAGGGTGCTCCAAACCCCATCTCCGGGTGCGTGGGGCAGCCTGCACTGATGAAACACCACCTTGGGTTTCAGTTGAGTCCGTTCCTTCTCCCTCTTCCCTTCCTCCCGCCCAGTCCCTATCCCCAGGCTGCAGCCCAGTCCCCGGCACCCCTCCAGACTCGCCAGCCACCCTGTAAGGACAGAAGTGGTTTTTAAATACATGTGTTTATCTTCTTTTCTTTTCAGTTGTACATTAAGTGGGCAGCTTGCTTTTTTCTGTATGTCTGCAGTATTTTTCTATGTCAGTACACACGAGCTGACAGATCTTTCTGGTAGTTTTGTGAGTCACTGCATCAGCTCACCTCCCTTTGTTATTTGTGGACACTTGGACAGCCTGTTGTTTTTAGCTCTTAAGACAGTGAACATCCTGTGCATGTGCCCTTCGTGCTCATGGAGGCTGCTGTTAGATCAGTGTCAGAGAAATAGCTGGGTCAAAGGTAGGGGCAGTTTGAGTTCTGTGAGTGCTGTTACCCAATTGCCCCTGGGGCACTGGCCTGACTCATGGTCCTGGCTACAGGTGTGAGGTACCTTCCCTCACTCAGTACTTGTGAATTTAGCAAATGGTTTGGGTTTTTTGTTTTGTTTTGTTTTTGAGACCGAGTCTTGCTTGTCGCCCAGGCTAGAATGCAGTGGCGCAATCTTGGCCCACTGCAACCTCCATCTCCTGGTTCAAGCAATTCTCCTGCCTCAGCCTCCACAGTAGTTGGGATTACAGGTGCACACCACCACACCTGGCTAATTTTTTTTATCTTTAGTAAAGACTGGGTTTCATTCACCATGTTAGCCTGGCTGATCTCAAACTCCTGACCTCGTGATCCACCCACCTCGGCCTCCCAAAGTGCTGAGATTACAGGCATGAGCCACCATGCCCAGCCTTTTGGGGTTTTTTTGTGTGTGTGTGTGGCCAATCTGATAAGTCAAAACTGATACTTCATTACTGGTTTTAATTTGCCTTTTTTCTTAGTCCATTTTCTTTCTTTCTTTTGAGATGGAGTCTCACTCTGTTGCCATGGCTGGAGTGCAGTGGCACAATCTTGGCTCACTGCAACCTCTGCCTCCCGGGTTCAAGTGATCCTCCTGCCTCAGCCTCCTGAGTAGCTGGGATTACAGGTGCCTGCCACCACACCTAGCTAATTTTTGTATTTTTAGTAGAGACAGGGTTTCACCATTTTGGCAGGCTGGTCTCAAACTCCTGACTTCAAGTGATCCTCCCACCTTGGCCTCCCAAAGTGCTGGGATTACAGGCATGCGTCACCGTGCCCAGCCTTATTTTATTTTTTTTGAGACAGGGCCTCACTCTGTTGCCCAGGCTGGAGTGCAGTGGCACAATCATGGCTCACTAAAGTCTCGACCTCCCAGGCTCAAGCAATCCTGCTTCCTCAGCCTTCTGAGTAGCTGGGACCACTGGCACACACCACCACACCTGGATAATTTTTTACATTTTGTAGACAGGATCTTGCCATATTGCCCAGGCTGGTCTTGAACTCCTGGGCTCACACAATCCTCCCACCTCAGCCTCCCAAAGTGCTGGGATGACAGGAGTGAGCACCTGGCCTAATTTGCCGTGTTGTTGTTATTGTTGTGGACAGGATCTCACTCTGTTGCCCAGACTGCAGTGCAGTGGTACAGTCTCAGCTCACTGCAGACTCTGCCTCCCGGGCTCAAGTTATCCTCCCACCTTAGCCTCCTGAGTTGGGACTACAAGCATGTGCCACCTGCCTGGCTAATTTTTTTATTTGTTTTGTAGAGATGGGCTTTCTCCCTGTTAGCCCAGGCTGGTCTCGAACTCCTGGGCTCAGGTGATCCACCTCTGCCTCCCAAAGTGCTGGGATTACAGGCATGAACCATCGCACCTGGCCCAATTTGCCGTTTTTAAATAATGGATGAGGTTGGTCATATATTTCCTGTCAATTGGCAGAGGGGGGTGGCTCATGCCTGTAATCCTAGCACTTTGGGAGGCCAAGGTGGGCAAATCCTGAGATCAGGAGTTCTAGACCAGTCTGGCCAGCATGGTGAGACCCCATCTCTACTAAAAATACAAAATTAGCTGGGCGTGGTGGTGCACGCCTGTCATCCCAGCTACTCGGGAGGCTGAGGCAGGAGAATCACTTGAACCTGGGAGGCAGAGATCGCAGTGAGCTGAGATCACGCCATTGTACTCCAGCCTGGGAGACAGAGCAAGACTCCGTCTCAAATAAATAAATAAATAAATAAATAGATCGATCTCATTTTTCCTGCCAATTGGCCATCTTATGTGTGGCTGATGTGTTGTTGATATTTTGTCTTTTTCAAAGGGGACTAGGAAAGCTGGCAGCAAAACAGTGGGTGTTCGTTGTGACTTCGGAAGGTCAGAGACTCCAAGGGAGCAGGAGCTTTTTGGAGAGGGCCCAGCTCTGGGGGGGACCGCAAGCAGAGACCAGAGGTAGAGCTGTAGCCTGTTTTACAGATGCATGCAATCCGGATGGTTCTGTTTATTTTCCTGGAATCTTTGTTGAGTGCTTAACCAGTGCCAGACACTATACCTGGTGTTTCACCTGTGCTCGGGTGTTTAGGCCAAGGCTGTACAGCTACTACAGAATGCAGAAACTGAGGCCCAGGGCCACACGGCCACAGAGCCCTTACTGAGGGTCCCAAGGCCCAACCCTCACTCTACACATTGGAGTTCTGGAAGGGACTCCTCTGATCAGAGCGGGGGAGGGCTACAGTCATCCCGGGGTCAGAGGACAATGCCAGGCGGGAGCTTCTGAGGAATGCAGCTGTGCCTGTGGGGGTGGGGAAGACTGCACAGGAGAATGGGGTGGGGCTGCCACGTGGGGCCTCACCAAGAGTGGGCCCTGAGCTAGCATTGACAGTGACAGCCCCTGGACTGCTCCCTGGGGGTGGGAGAGGCACTCCCTGCCATGCACCCTCTGGGTAGGTAGGGGGTGAGTAATTTTGTTCTGGGTGGAGGCTCCTCTCCCTCCCACCCTCATTCCCTGTCCCACCCTCAAGCGGCAGAGGATGATTTAGGGGCAAAAAGGGTCACAACTTTAAAGGGGCCCCGTGTTAATGCTGGCTCTTTTTCTTTAAAATATTTGTTCTTTTGAAAATTATATTAGTTTCTCCACAGATTTTGAGATGTTTTCTTTTTTTAAAAAAAAAAAAAAATCTCAAAATCTGTGGAGAAACTTATATATATATATATATATATATATATATATATATATATATATATATATATATTTTAAGATGGGGTTTCACCATGTTGGTCAGGCTGGTCTTGAACTCCTGACCTCAGGTGATCCACCCGCCTTGGCCTCCAAAGTGCTTGGATTACAGGTGTGAGCCACTACGCCCGGCCAATATATATATATTTTGAGACAGAGTCTCCCTCTGTCGCCTAGGCTGGAGTGCAGTATTGTGATCTCAGCTCACCGCAGCCTCCACCTCCCAAGTTCAAGTGATCCTCCTGCCTCAGCCTCCTGGGTAGCTGGGACCAGAAGTGTAAGCCACGATGCCCAGCTGATTTAAAAAAATGTGTTTTTTTTAGGGACAGGGTGTTACTATGTTGCCCAAGATAGTCTGAACTCCTGGGTTCAAGCAGTCCTCCCATGTCAGTTTCGCTAAGTGCTGGATTACTTACAGGAATGAGCCACCATGCCTGGTCCAGAAAATGTATATTAAGCCGGGCGTGGTGGCTCACACCTGTAATCCAAGCACTTTGGAGGCCAAGGTGGGCGGATCACCTGAGGTTGGGAGTTCAAGACCAGCCTGACCAACATGGTGAAACCCCGTCTTAAAAAAAAAAAGTGATCGCTGTGGCAGCACATATACTAAAATTGGAACGATACAGAGAAGATGAGCATGGCCCCTGCGCGAGGATGACACGCAAATTCGTGAAGCATTCCATATTCATAAAAAAAAGAGGGAAAAATGTATATTAAGGTTTAATAATCCTATTAACTGCTGACTCAGTTTTCGTTTTGTTTTGTTTTGTTTGTGATGGAGTCTGCCCTGTCATCCAGGCTGAAGTGCAGTGGCGCAGTCTTGGCTCACTGCAGCCTCCACTTCCCGGGTCAAAGTGATTCACCTGGTTCAGCTTCCCGAGTAGCTGGGACTACAGGCATGCGCCACCATGCCCAGCTAATGTTTTGTATTTTTAGTGGAGACGGGGTTTCACCAAGTTAGCTAGGATGGTCTCGATCTCCTGACCTCATGATCCACCCGCCTCTGCCTCCCAAAGTGCTGGGATTACAGGTGTTCTTGTTGTTATTGTCGTTGTTGTTTTTTGAGACAGTCTCGTTCCGCTGCCAGGCGCCAGGCTGGAGTGTAGTGGCGCGATCTCGGCTCACCGCAACCTCTGCCTCCCAGGTTCAAGCAATTCTCCTGCCTCAGCCTCCTGAGTAGCTGGGACTACAGGTGCCCACCACGCCCAGCTAATTTTTGTATTTTTAGTAGGGATGAAGTTTCACCATGTTGGCCAGGATGGTCTCGATCTCTTGACCTCATGATCTGCCCACCTCAGCCTCCCAAAGTGCTGGGATTACAGGCGTGAGCCACTGCACCCGGCCATTTTTAAAAAACTGTTTATAGGGCCAGGCGCGGTGGCTCATGCCTGTAATCCCAGCACTTTGGGAGGCCGAGGTGGGTGGATCACGAGGTCAAGAGATCGATACCACCCTGGTCAACATGGTGAAACCCCGTATCTACAAAAAATACAAAAAAATTAGCTGGGCATGGTAGCGCGTGCCTGTAGTCCCAACTACTCAGGAGGCTGAGGCAGGAGAATTGCCTGAACCCGGGAGGCGGAGGTTTCGGTGAGCCGAGATCGCGCCATTGCATTCCAGCCTGGGTAACAAGAGCGAAACCCTGTCTCAAAAAAAAAAAAACTGTTTATAGAATTAGAGCATTTCTGGGAAGTTTTGTGTGTTGGAGACACCTTGTAGCCAGGCTTTTCTCATCTAAAGATCCAGAGGGAGAGGACAAAAGCAGCAGCCCCTCTTGCCAGACAGCCAGAAGGCTGGCAGAGCCTCCACTGGATATCACACGGGCGGATATGACTGCCCTGCTCAGGCCCCAGTGGTCGCCACAGACTAGGGCTCTTTGCTCGAATGTGGGACAAGTGCAAAGCCACACAGCTGCAGCTGGTGGAGTCAGGGTCTGAATGCAAGTCAGGGTCTGGATCCAGTCCAGGCCAGAGCCTTCTCTGCAGAGGTCCCAGGCGCCTGTGCACAGGGTGACTGCCAGCCTTGTGGGGTGGGGGCGTGGCGGCCCTGCGGGCGGGCTTGTCTCTTGAGGCCGTATCAATGCCACCCCAGGGCCGCCCTCCATGGCACTGTGAGGCCAACATGCCTGTTTTCCCATGTTTCCTAGGGAGGCTGGAAGTCCGTTCTTTTTATATAGAAAGCGTTTCCTTTGTAAACATCAGCAACTAAGTAAATCCAAACAAGGTGCGGGCCAAATCATGGTAGGCTTCTGACCCTCCAGCTGAGTCATGTTTACAATTTTAGAGGTTTGGGGGGCTCCAGTGGGACCATACCTGGGGATGGGGTGGCTGCCGGTGAGTGCTTCTCCACTCCCACACATCGTAGCTGAGAAGACAGAGCAAGGGATCAGGACACTCAAGCACCAGCTGCCCTTCACCTAGTCACGGTGGCTCTGCAGAGGCTGCCAGTCTCTGCATTCAAGAGCCAGTGGGTGCCTAGGACCCACCCCCTCCCCCAACCTGGCATCCTGTGCTTTTGAGCTGAGACTGTTCTGGGCCTTTACTGAAAGAATGGTGGAACTCCAGAATAGCATTTCAGTGTGCTTGGCCTCTGCAGGACCAGCTGGGCTCTGAAGACATGTGAACGTGCCCCGAGCATTTGGCCTCAGTACCAGCTCATCTCACGCCACCACCCCCCCACACCGCAGCCAAAAGCCCCCATGCTGCCTCCAGTCCCCACCTCCACAGGCACTGCTTCTGTGACACCCAGGGCTTTTGCTCAGGAGAGCAGGTTGGGATGTCCCCACCGTGAGTGGGTAAGGAGTTCCCTGTGACACGGTAAGAAAAAGCAAAAATCACACCCAAGGGGGACAATGAAGAACAGTCTACAGCTCCTCTGTAAACACACAGGAATGTTACAGTCTGTTCTTCCACCTGTGGCCTCACTCCGTGTACTGACAAGAGAACTCAGGGCCCAGGTAACCTGCACTAGGAGATGGACATTGGGCTCCTGGTGGCCAAGGGAGATGGACAGCCCAAGACTCCTGCAAGACCACGCTGCAGGCCGGCGGGGTGGCCCTGGGGCTCTTGTTCATTCTTTTCTTTATTCTCACTTTTGCCCAGCCAGATTGCAGTGGTGCAATCTGTGTCTTCAACTTCCCAGGCTCAAGCGATCCTCCTGCCTTGCCCACCTGAGTAGCTTCAACTACAGGTGCATATCACCATGCCTGGCTAATCTTTTTACTTTGTGTGTGTGTGTGTGTGTGTGTGTGTGTGTGTGTGTGTGTGGAGACAAGGTCTAACTTTGTCACCCAGGCTGCTCTTGAACTCCTGGGCTCATATGATCCTGCCACCTTGGCCTCCAAACTGCTGAGATGACAGTTGTGAGCCCCAAGCCCAGCCTGGCATGGGGCCCTTCACCCAAACAGGAACCAGGAGGTGAGCTTGGTAAGGAGCACATGGGCTCCAGGAATGCAAGGGGGCAGTGAAATGGAGTCAGCCCCTCAGTGTACAAAAGAAACAGTGTCTCACTGGCCACTGTCACAGCAGCCCTGCAGTGGGATCAGGACAGTCCTGCTGTTTGGGAAGGAAAGAACCCTCCTCTCTTGTTTCTCAACACCTGCCCCCAACATCCTAGCCCCATTGCTGTGATCAGGACAAGCTGTGACTGAGAGAGCAGGTCATGCTGGTGACATTTTATGAGGCTGGGTGCACAGCCCCACAGCACCTTGTCACTGCAGCTCCAGGAATCCAAAAACCAGTGCTCTGGCCAAGGAGGGAGCATGGGGGTGTCCTGAATGGCATGGACGACCCCAGCCTCCTGCCCTCACTGACTGTCACAGCCTGCAGCTTCTGAAGGACAGGCAGCCTCAGAACTTTCTGAGAAACGGGTGGTCAAGTAGATGTTTGTTTGCTCTTTTCTTGAAATTGTAATGACGAAACCATGACTGTCACTTAGGAAAGTAACTTGTGTTGAAGTAACTTTTAGAACAAAGTAAATACATTAAGAAATAACCAGATCGGTTTACTGTGAAAGTGTTCATTCTAGGGCCGCACAACGGCTGCACTCACATCTCTGGCCGGCTGTGCTTGTGAGGATCAGACTTCTTTGTTTTTGTTCATTTCTTGTTTTCTCTTCTTTTTTTCTTTTCCTTTTTTTTTTTAAAATTTCCACCCTTATACCTTGAAGGGTCAGACTTTAATGCTCCTCCATAAACAACCAGAAAACTGGACAGAGTAGATGAGACAACTGTCTGCAGGCGTAGGGCAGCTGATCGGACAAGACTGCCACTCTCGTGGGAAGGGAGAGCAGCGAGGCGAGCCTGGGGCCCTGGACGCCGTTCCTGGGCTGCTGGTGCAGGGGGAGCAGGGGCTGAGCAGAGCAGAGCACCCTCATTGAGCTGGGACTGCACTGGAGCCTGGGGAGACAGAAGAAGCCAGCATTTCAGGGCAGAATCCAGCGAGGAGAAACTGCAGTAAAGAGCTCCAGAAATCTGCGTGGGGTCCTAAGTCTGGACTGAGGGCCAGCTGCACCTGTGTAAGAGAAAACAGGGTTCTCCTGAGTCTGGACTGAGGGCCGGCTGCACCTGTGTAAGAGAAAACAGGGTTCTCCTGAGTCTGGACTGAGGGCCGGCCGTACCTGTGTAGGAGAAAATGGGGTTCTGAGTCTGGACTGAGGGCCGGCCGCACCTGTGTAGGAGAAAATGGGGTTCTGAGTCTGGACTGAGGGCTGGCCCCACCTGTGTAGGAGAAAACAGGGTTCTCCTGAGTCTGGACTGAGGGCCCACCACACCTGTGTAGGAGAAAATGGGGTTCTGAGTCTGGATTGAGAGCCCGCCACACCTGTGTAGGAGAAAACGGGGTTCTCCTGAGTCTGGACTGAGGGCCCGCCACACCTGTGTAGGAGAAAATGGGGTTCTGAGTCTGGACTGAGGGCCCGCCACACCTGTGTAGGAGAAAACGGGGTTCTCCTGAGTCTGGACTGAGGGCCCGCCACACCTGTGTAGGAGAAAGTGGGGTTCTGAGTCTTGACTGAGGGCCCACCACACCTGTGTAGGAGAAAACGGGGTTCTCCTGAGTCTGGACTGAGAGCCCGCCACACCTATGTAGGAGAAAACGGGGTTCTCCTGAGTCTGGACCAGGGGCCGGCCCCACCTGTGTAGGAGAAAACGGGGTTCTCCTGAGTCTGGACTGAGGGCTGGCCGCACCTGTGTAGGAGAAAATGGGGTTCTCTCTCTCCCAGTGCGGCAGCTGTCTCGGCAGCTGTGCACCACCTAGGTGTCTGGGCAATCCATGGGCAAGAGCAAGGGCCATGATGACAGATTATACAGCGAGGAGCAGTGTAACGAGCTGGAGGCTCTGGCATCCATCTCCCCTGACTCCTTCACAGTATTATCAGAAAGTCCACCCAGCTTCACCATGACTGTGACATCTGAGGCTGGAGAAAATGATAAAACTGTCCAGACTACCCTCAAGTTTACATACAGTGAAAAATACCCAGACGAAGCTCCCCTTTATGAAATATTCTCTCAGGAAAATCTAGAAGATAATGATATCTCAGGCATTTTAAAAGTACTAGCATTACAGGCTGAAGAAAATCTTGGTATGGTGATGATCTTTAGTGACAGCTGTGCACGAAAAATTAAATGAAATAGTAGATCAGATTAAAAACTAGAAGAGAATAAGAAAAGAAACAAAAAAAGCAGAAGCTGAAAAGCAGTTATCCCAGGGCACTCCAGTTACAACTGAGAATTTCTTAAATTGGAAGGCCAAGTTTGATGCAGAACTCTTGGAAATTAAAAAGAAAAGGATGAAAGAAGAACAAGCAGGAAAAAAATAAATTAAGTGGGAAACAACTATTTGAAACAGATCGTAATCTTGACACATCTGATGTCCGGTTCTTGGAGGATGCCGGAAACAATGTGGAGGTGGATGAGTCTTTTTGTTCCAAGAAATGACGACTTGGAGCTGGAGGACGATGAAGATGGTCCGGACTACAATCCTGCTGACCCAGAGAGTGACTCAGCTAATTAATGGACTGTCCCCATCTGCAGAGAGGCTTGACTGCCACAGCATCTGTGGCTATGCTCAGAGGGTTTTAATTTTCCTTTCTTTTTTTCTAGGAAAAAATTATTTTCAGGAGAATATTCTTCTGATAGCTTTCAACATCGAACTTAATAAACTGACCTTAAAATTTCAAATATAAAAGAAAAAAAGAAGAAGAAAACGGGGTTCTCATGAGTCTGGACTGAGGGCCGGCCGTACCTGTGTAGGAGAAAATGGGGTTCTCCTGAGTCTGGACTGAGGGCTGGCCGCACATGTGTAGGAGAAAACGGGGTTCTCCTGAGTCTGGACTGAGGGCCGGCTGCACATGTGTAGGAGAAAACGGGGTTCTCCTGAGTCTGGACTGAGGGCCGGCCCCACCTGTGTAGGAGAAAATGGGGTTCTCCTGAGTCTGGACTGAGGGCCGGCCCCACCTGTGTAGGTGGAAATCCACGAAGCCAGACAGGAGAAGAGTGTGTGAGGTGAACAGCTTCCAGGGTTTTCACAGGGCTTTGACATACTCAAGCTGCAGCCAGGGTGACGGGGCCTGGTGGTCACTGTGGATGCTCAGGGCTGGGGTTACAGGCCCGAGCCACCGTGACTGTTTTCTTTCTTGAGATGGAGTCTCACTCCGTCACCCAGTTGGGGCTATAGTGGCCCTATCTCGGCTCACTGTAACCTCCACCTCCTGAGTTCAGGTGATTCTCCTGCCTCAGCCTTCGGAGAAGCTGGGATTACAGGCACCCACCACCACACCCAGCTGATTTTTATATCCTTTATAGATATAGGGTTTTGCATGTTGCTCAGGCTGATCTCAAACTCCTGACCTCCGGGGATCTGCCCACCTTGGCCTCCCAGAGTGCTTGGATTACAGGCATGAGCCAACGCACCCGGCCTCTTTGTTTTTCTTGATCATATTGATAAAGGTTAATCTCAGTTTTTTCAGACAATCGTTCGGGTTCTGTTGACCTACTGTTTTTCCTTGAAGTTTCTATTTCACTGAACCTTGTAAATTATGATTTCCTTATTTCTTGTTTCCTTGAGTCTATTCTAACTTCTCACATTGGAGATTTAGCTCATCTAAACCTTATTTTTAATTTTTTTGTTGGCGGAACAGGTCCTCACTCTGTTGCCCAGGCTGGAGTACAGTGGCGTGAATGCAGCTTTCACTGTAGCCTCAACCTCCCAGGCTCAATCAGTGCTCCTGCTTCTGCCTCCTGAGTAGCTGGGACCACAGGCATGTGCCACTATGCCCAGCTAATGTTCAATTTTTTTTGTAGAGACAGAGTCTTGCCATGTTACCCAGGCTGGTCTCAAACGCCTCGACCTCTCGAAGTGTCGGGATTAGAGGCGTGAGCCACTTGGACTGGCCAAACCTTTTTAACTGTTGGTGTTCCCTGATAAGCATAGTTAAGGTGCTATGTTTCAGCCGTACCCTACAAAACTGAAATTTATCATTTCAGTTATAAATAATTCATTTTATGATTATCTTGAACCCAAGATCATTCAGTAGCAGGTTTTACAATTTTGAAGCAGAAGCAGGATGAGGGGTTTTGATGTTGGTTTCGAATTTCATTGCATTATGTTTGGAATAAATCGAGCCTTGCTCTGTGGCCTGATATGATTGCATTCTAGGCATGGTCTGTGTTTGCCAAAAAGAAAGTGCATCGTCTGTCTGCAAGGTTAGACCTCCTGTGCCTCCTAACTCAAGCCAACCAGTTCTGTTGATTAAAGTTTTTGTCAGGACTGCGTGGATTTGTTTGTTTTTGAGGAACATGAGTGATTTAAAATCTTCATCTACTCTTAGTTACCTCTTCCCTGAGGCTCTCTCTGTCATTACTTGACATGTTTGGAAGTTGTACCTTTTATTTTTGTTTATTTTTTTTCTTTTTTGTGCACCTCAAGTTGTACCTTTTAAAATACAGAGTTCTGGCTGGGCATGGTGGCTCATGCCTGTAATTCTAGCACTTTAGGAGACTGAGGATCACTGAGGTCAGGAGTTCGAGACCAGCCTGGCCAACATGGTGAAATCTCATCTTTACTAAAAATACAAAAGTTCTGGCTGGGCATGGTGGTGCATACCTGTAATTATGTAATCTCAGCTACTCGGGAGGCTGAGGCAGGAGAATCCCTGGAACCCTTGAGATAGATGTTGCAGTAAGCTGAGATCGTGTCACAGCACTCCAGCCTGGGTGACAGAGCGAGACTCTGTCTCAAAATAAAACCAGAGTTCTTTGCCTCTTATGACATTTTCTGCCTAATTCTATTTTATATTTTAATTTTTAATTTTTGTTTAAAGTGGATCTTTTATTGTTAGATCTTCATTTTTTTTTAAATTCAATCTAAGAATTTGTTTTTCTTTCTTTTTTTTTTTTTTTTTGAGACAGAGTTTCACTCTTGTTACCCAGGCTGGAGTGCAATGGCGCGATCTCGGCTCACTGCAACCTCCGCCTCCTGGGTTCAGGCAAGTCTCCTGCCTCAGCCTCCTGAGTAGCTGGGATTACAGGCATGTGCCACGATGCCCAGCTAATTTTTTGTATTTTTAGTAGAGACGGGTTTCTACTAAATGGGGTTTCACCATGTTGACCAGGATGGTCTCGATCTCTTGATCTCGTGATCCACCCGCCTGGGCCTCCCAAAGTGCTGGGATTACAGGCGTGAGCCACCACACCAGGGGGCTCAGAATTTGTTTTTCATTAGTTAGTTTACTCATCTATAAATATCCATTGAATGCTTGTCTGTAACTTAATCACCATATTATTTACTTAACATTTGTTTCATTTTCCTACATTCTTGTTTAACACTGGATAAATCAAGTTTTCCTCTGCTGTTTTACAAGCTGCACGTTCTAATTCTGTCCCGTGGTAACGTCTGCCAGCCCACACCAGCCTCACAGAACCTCACGCCTTGCAGGCCCCTCACAGGTGTATGAACCACACTCTCCCCTCTGCACCTCAGCCCTGCCATCCGAGCTCCGCTGCCGGTTTCATTTCCATGTACCTTGCTGCCCCTGCTTCCTTCAGTGACTCCCCCAAGACTTTCCGTGTGGGCCCTCATATAGAACAAGGCTGTGTATCCCGCCTGTTTAGGAAGCCCTGTGCCTGGATCCCTGTAGGCATTTGGAGGTTTATGTTTAACGTGTTTTGATGTGAAGATGTAGGAGGACTTTGTGTTTGACCTTATCCATATTCTGCCTTCATCGGCCTCCTCCAAGAACTTCATTATGTCCTAAAGGAAGCAGAGTGGCTGCTTCAGGAGTGTGTGTGCACTGGCTTCACACAGAGACACCTGCCCTGCCCCGCCCCACCCCGCCCCACCCTGGGTTACCTGTCTTTCTCCTGGAGAAAGCGTGCCTGCTTCCTTTCCGGGACTGCTCCTGGAGATGTAGATCTTCAGTGAAACGCTTCTCGCTCTGGTCATAGAATTAGGAAATTGTAGCTGTTCCAACTAAATTTCAGGACAAATTAGCCCAGTTGGTCACACTCACAGTCACTGCCTCCTCCAGAACTAATGCTGACTGCTGGGAACTGAGGCGTTTGCTCTGTGACTTGGAAGGACAGCGGAAGGGATTTCCGTTTAGCTCTTGTAGCCAGACATTTTGTGAATGAAAATCCTACCGTGTATATCTTGGACACCATGACAAGATCTACTCTGTTTATTTTAGTTTAGAACTGGGAGCCAGTGACAATGTGATACCACACATGTCAACACAAGCGAGAGAGACCTCTCCCTGAAACTCACACTGTTGTTTTAGGCTTTCCATGGACCCTGCTCTAATGTGCAAATTTTATGCCCGGTCCATGACCAGGGTTGAACCTCCTTCCTGAGGGGCCCAGCTGTCCATAGTGGAGCCCGTTTTCAGGGGTGGGAACACAGGTCAGGCACTCTCCCAGCAAAGCCCCAGGACCCAGGCAAGCCATTACACTGCCAGCCAGAGTGGCCACAGGTCACTCATCTCTGCCACTTGCTCTTTGAGTGGCCCAAAGTCAAGGACTGCAGCTTGGCCAAGGGGCCAGTGGCCTGTGGCCTCTGACTGTGAGCTCAGAGAATGCTCTCTGCCCCAACATCACGTGGACAGAGTCAGGGAGGCACGTGGGATGGGGAATGGGGAGAGACCAGGCCTGCCGCAGGAGCAGGTGGGTCCGTGAGGAAGGCTCATGCATTTTCTGACCAGGACTTTCATCCTGAGGTGTGTGCAGAGTGACCCGAAGCCTCCTAGTCCATGCTGTGACTCTGGGCCCTGGAGCCCACCCCCTTTTTATAGAAGAGCCTGTTCTGGAAGCATGTGTCCTGAGGGCACCCAAGGGGACTGTAGGGAGCTGAGAGCAGCTAAGGCAGGAGGGACAGTGGCTGGCCCCTCCCAGAGTCCAGTCTCGGGCAGATGTTGGTCCAACTTACAGCCCAGGGGCTGACGTGGGCATCTTCTCCAGTCCACTTGGGCAGATGTTACCAGGGGAGCAGGCATTTGGTGGTGTAGCTGTTACACAGCCTGGGGTGTTTCTTCAACCCATGCTGCCCTCCTCCTGCCACGGCACAGTCCCATTCATTCTGGAACCTGCAAACCAACTCCTTCCACCCATCCCCACAGTGCGGAGTGCCAGGCCCAGAAGCACGCACCTGCCTCAAGCTTCTTCCTCCTCCTTTTGGGTGGGAGGCTGCTTTGCCCCCTCGTGCTAACATCGCCCTGTGTGCCGTGCAGCCGGAGCCAAACAGGGAGGCACAGAGATGCCACAGAGGGCGACAAGCCACACAGCAGGGTCCGAGGCAGCCACTCCCCATTCCCACGGCATCTGTGCGCCACGCAAGCACCAAGCTGCTGTGCCACACATCCCCCCCACCTGCTGCAGGTGTGTGGCCCTTTGCCTCCCCTTCCAGGGGAACCCAAAACCCAGGGGTCCAGAGGGTCATTGCCCAGATTTCCGGAGAACACCTCCAGGGGCCTGGTCTCCAGGGGAGGAGAGAGTAGGAGAGGCCTTTCACCCAGCTTATGGCTTTCCGTGTCCCGAGTGGTCAGGCAGCTGATATGTGCGTGGCTGGCGTAGCTCCTGCAGAGCCGGGCTCCCTGGAGGAGAGTGTGGCCTCTTTCCCAGCTGTCCTGCTGCCAAGACATGCAGGGAGCAGCCCTGAGACACGAGTCTCAGCCAAAGTGAGAGGCAGGTGGTGCCGTTGCTGGGGCCATGGCTGTGGCCTGCTGGTCTGTGGCCGTGAGATGCTGGGATACGCACCTGGAGCTGTGAGTTGGCCTGGCAAACCTGGGAGGGCTCCATGGGCCCCTTTGGAAAGTTCCCTTTTCATGAATTTTACCTAGCATCCCCCTACACGTGCCCGTGCTGTTTTCGCTGTCTCCAGATAGTGCCAACAGAGACCACGAGTTGTCTGAACACTACCCCAGGCACTCAGCACTCAGCGCAGGGTCCTGGCCAGAGGGGCATGAGGCCAGCATCCCGCACTTCAGGACCAGGAAACCAGTTCCCATGCCTCCAAAACAGCAGAGGCCGCTACCCCTTCCTGCAGCCCCAGCCCAGCCTCCCAGGGCCTCAGGGCCTTCTCCCTGCCTTACTGCCTCTGCTGTCCAAAAGGCAGGAGATGTGTAGGGTGCAGAGGTACCCGAAGCTGCCCAGCTCATAGGCCACTATCCATCCCTGGCTCTGGCTGTCCCAGCCTCCTATCGGCCTCCTTGGCACCCACCAGCCTGCGGCCACCTGTGCTAGACCTCTTGGCACCTCCCCTTCCTGTGGGCTGAATTTGGATGGGCCTGGTGGGAAGCCAGCCCCAGAGGAAGGCCATGCGCCTCTGGGCCTCGCCTGTGTGCCCACCTTCCGCAATGCAGCCTCGAGCAGGGACAGACCCACCTCTCTCAAAGCCTTATACCCACAGTCTTTCCCCTAAATTCCCTTCCTTGGGGCCCCAACCTGCACCCCACTACGAGGTGACCCATCTCAAGGGCTAGAATGGGGCAGCACTGAGAGGCTATAGCATTCAGGCCTGGGGGAGCACAGCAGCAGCAGGGGCCCCGAAGTTCGGTGGGGGTGGAGCCTCAAGGGCGGCCAGAGGAGGTGTTGGCATGGAACGAGGGGTCAGCCTGTGGGTGGTACCCAGACCCCCAGTCTCACCTCTCCCCTGCTCCAAAGGCCAGCAGGCGGGTCCTGAGGATCTGGGGTTTCCCACTGGCCCTGCCTCACCAGGCTGAGTGACAGGTGGCAGGACTGCCCAGAGCCCTGGAGCCTGCAGCGCCCAGCACCCTCCCCTCCTGTGCGTCTGCCCAGTCGGGGGCTCCAGGCTCCATGTGCCAGTGAGGAGGGCAGGGCAGCTGGACAGAGCAGGCCCAGGGCTCATGCTGGCCAGGGCATCCCCCTCTGGAGTGGCCATGGGGACCAGATCACCTGGCCTCCCTCCCCTGGGCTTCCCCTGTGCTCTCCTGTTCTCACACTCAGGGGCAGGTGGTGTCCAACATTCCCACAAGGGCAGCACTGTGGCCACTGTGGGCTCCTGTAAACCCCAGGCCTGAGCTCCAGGAGCTCAGGGGTGGGGGTGTCCCTTAGGAGACATCAGCAGGTGGGGTTGGCATGGCCTGTGAGCTTCACAGGCATCGGGGCTGTGGAAAGGTGCACGAAGCTTCTGGAGATTCTGGACCGGGGGAGCCAAGTCATGTTCGATGTCGCTTTCTGCACGGAAGGCCTGGTACCATGCAGACAGCAGTAGGAATCCTTATTCCCAAGAGACTTGGAAACACAATGAGTTGCATTTGAGAAGGGTTAATTTGGGGTGGATGAGGACCCTTGTGGCAGCGAGGGGGATTCAGCAGAATGAGGGCCCTCAGCATGGCAGGGGTGTACCCCAGAGAGCAGTGGAGGCCATAGGAAGACAGAGGGGCCTCTGTGCCCTGGGCCCAAGGCCACAGAATGGACTTGAGGTCTGAGCTACCATCAGGGCCAGGCCCTCCCTAGCCCCAAGGCAGCTCTGGAGAACCAGGGCAGGCTCAGGCTCACCGTCCAGCCCTTTCCAAAGCCCTAGGAAGCCAGGCAGATGTGCCCAGGGGCACCCAGAGAGCCAGGAGCAGCCTGGAGAATGAGCCACCAGAGGCCAATTGGGACAAGAGCTGGGTTGCCGCTCAGGTGCAGGAGAAGAAACGCATGCATGGGGTGGCCAGAAAGCTGGGGACCAGCGCTGCTCAGAGTTCTCATACCCCCAGGCAGAGACAGAGCAATGGCCACACCTCCCCTGCCATGGGACAGGCTGTGTCCTCCCTTGAGATTCCACCAGCTTCAAACCTCCAAGTATGGTTCGGCCGCCTGAGGGGCCAGAGTCCAGCCCAGGGGGCCCTTCCTCAGCTTAACCCCCTGGGAGGGGTTAAGCATGAGAGGAGCCAGCAGGCCCCAGTCCTCCTCCCCTGATTAATTGCTGCAAGGCCTTGGATGTTTCAGGAACTTTACAGCTCTGTTCTGGGCCAGAGCAAGAGCAGATGGTGGGGGAGGGGTGCAGGGCCCAAGAGGCGCGTCCCTCACGCTGTGCCCAGCAAACTCTGGGTCCACATGGTTTCCCTGAGGCCCAGTCAGCCCAGTGCAGAAAGACAAATCCCAGCCAGGCTCGGCAAAACAGGTCAGGCGAGGAGGGGCAGAGAGTGGTGAAGGCTAAGAGTGTTTTTAGAACCAGTTACTGGTTTGACCTCAGATTAGCATCAGGTAGGAGAAGAACCTGGGGTCACAGGGAGTCACGCCTGGGCAGCCAGTTTGACAGCCCTTGCCTCCCAGCCTAGGGCTGGCTGGGCTGGGGCTGCCCCCTGCCCTGCAGTCCTGGGCTCATGGCCAGTTCCCTGCCACCATCCCTGAGGAGGACTCAGAAGGAAAGGGGCCGGTGAAGAAACCAGAGCCCGAGAAGTGGATATTCTGTGCTAGGGAGGCCAGACCAGCTCAAAAGCCCTGCCCCAGGTGGATAGGGGAGGGGAGGGTCTGCCCTGGGAAGGAGGCCAGCCCACCCTCCCTGCCCCGGCACTGTGCCCCACTGACACTTCCCTGCTTTGCCTGGGGATACAGCTATGTTCCTCCCAGCAGCACCTGCCGGGCCTCCCCAGCAGAGGGGCTGCCCATTCAACCTCCTCCCCCAGTTCACTTTTTCTGAAAATCCCCGCAGGCATTGTCTCAGGAGGATCAACTCAGGCCAAGCCCCCAGAATTCCTGTGTCTTAGAGAGGGACAACCAAGGCCGCTGGGTTTGAGGAGACCCCTCAGGGTCACTGTGGAGCACTAGGGCCTGGTCAGAGGACCAACTTCGCAGCGGGAAGCCCTTTCCATGGGACACCCCACCCTCTGTGGTGGCAGCCAAGCCAGTGCTGGGGGTGCGTGGGGGGTGGTGCCGAGGTCAGGCAGGCTTGTTGTCTAGAGTTACGTAGTGGGAGCCTTTGTATGAAGAGGAGGAAGTCCTCTGGGGGTTGGAAGCAAAGGGAGCAGGCAGTGTCCAGGGCCCCCCAGGAACCCAGCAGAGGGCCAGGGGCTAAAGGATGGCTGGTTCTGGGTGTCTCGAGACCCCGACCATGGAGTGGGTGGAAGAAGCCGGGATGGGAAGACAGGCTCAGTGCCAGGGTGGGGTGCGTGTGGCTGCCCATGTGCACTGTGAAGCCCAGCCAAGAAATAGGCATCACTGCCAGTGTTTCCAGAGCACAGGCACTTCCCGGGCACCCAGGCGGCACGCAGGCCACATGGGTCAGGCTCCAGCGGGAGGCCTTGGCCACTGGCTGACCTGCCCGGGTCCATCTGTCCAGACTGCATGCTGGGCTGCACTGGGCCATGTGCTGGAGCCCTCTAGACCTCACCCCAGCCATGGGTGGGCACTCAGTGGACACTGAGCTCACATCTTACCATGGGTTTTTAAGTAACATTTTGTTGTTTTACCAAAAAAACACATTTTTTTTTTTTTTTTTTTTTTTTGAGACAGAGTTTCGCTCTTGTTACCCAGGCTGGAGTGCAATGGCGCGATCTCGGCTCACGGCAACCTCCGCCTCCTGGGTTCAGGCAAGTCTCCTGCCTCAGCCTCCTGAGTAGCTGGGATTACAGGCATGCACCACCGTGCCCAGCTAATTTTTTGTATATTTTTTAGTTGACACGGGGTTTCACCATGTTGACCAGGATGGTCTTGATCTCCTGACCTGGTGATCCACCCGCCTTGGCCTCCCAAAGTGCTGGGATTACAGGCTTGAGCCACCATGCCCGGCCAAAAAACACATTCTTAATTCAAAAAATGGAAAATAGAGAAAAACTAGCTAGATAAAGACGATCCCTTATGACACCCCTGTGTGAAGACAGTCTCAGCCAATGCTTTGGAAGGGCTGCCTGGTGCTGAGGCCCGAGCCTGTGTATGTGGTGCTCTTCTAGGCTCTTGGCCTGTGCCTGGCCAGGGGGTTCCCACTAGCATGGCCTTTCCTTCGGCCTCACAAGCCTAGCACTGCTGGCCCATGGGGGAGGCAGGGGCAGGGGATGTGTCTCAGAGGGTGGGGACACCTGGCGCAGCTGGGAAGAGGGGCTTCTGGTCAACCATTTACCCCAGCATCCCTCCCCGTCCTGGGACCATCTTCAGAGCCAGATGTCCAGGTGCCCAGTAGGGGGGGCAGGCCCAGGCTCTACCAAGCAGGACCCACTGAGCAAGGCGAGGACACAGCTCTCCAGTCAGGCCTTCAAGGACTCCTGGAGCAGCCAGGCCAAGGGTCACAGGGCCCTGCCGGCCGGGGCAACAGAACCACTGCACGTGTGGAGAGCATGTGAGCACAGCCTCCCGCCCCTCCTGCAGCCTGACGCAGGCTGTTTTTCTCCCATTTCTCTTTATCCGGTAGAACTCCCAGCTCCTCCAGCAGCCAATAGGAACCCCGTCAAGATGCAGGCAGGCTTTGCCACCCCAGGGATGAAGACGGCAGCGCAGGCAAAGGCCAAGCCCACAGGAGCCTCCCGGTCTCATCCTGAAAAAGCTAAAGGCTGCCAAAGGCTCCCCAAGATCTGGAACTACAACGTCAAGAGCTGACTTCCTTGACCCCCCCACCCACCGCTTGGGGTGCTCAGGTCCTCTGCATGAGTGCCTGTGCTTTCACCTACGTGTTGAGGGGGTGTGGGTGCAGGATGCAGGGTGGGGGCAGGGAGCTGCAGGGTTGCTGCTGTGGCAATCTGCTGACCAAAGGCCTCCCTGAGCCATTAAAACCAGGCTCCTTCCTGGGGCATCTCCTTGGCCGTAGCAATGTTGATCTGTCCTACTTGGGAAATGCGGTATCAAGTGCTCGTGCCAGAGCCCGGCCGGGCTGTGGTGACACCACCCACAGCCACCTGCACGCTGGCGGTGTTGGGGACAGTGTGGCCTTCCTCAGAGCTTGGTGGGGGGCAGAGCAGAACGCCCACCCACAAAGCAGGTGTCTCCTGAGAGCGCCATAGCGGGGGGGGGGTCCCTCCCAGAAGGAGGGCCTCAGATCCAAGCGAGCCTGGCCAAGGTGACCCGTAGAGGCCAGGTGGGCGCCGGGGCCTCCTGCAGGTTGGGGTGCCAGTGTCAGGTGCTGACAGGGTGGGGGCCAACCCAGGTTAGCGGTCATTGCTGGGCCTTCCACGCCCACCCCCACAAAGGACAGCAGCAAGATGTCCCTGCCACCCGGGTGCCCGGGGCCGTGCACCTGCAATGACAGAAATGCAAATCAAGTGACACCCATCTGAGCCACCCAGAACACACCACACTCCCCTGCCGAAAAGCACTTCCGAGAGTCCTCCACATGGACAGTGCTCTGCAGTCAGCAGGAGGGTGACTCGTGGGGGTTCATGTCCTACCCCCACTCCTCCAGAGCCCTGCCTCCATTTCCCCCAGCCTGGCGCCTAGGCCTCATCATGCCCTCCCAGATAAAGTGCAGGGGTGGAGGTGTGTTTACCCAGCTGGGTGAAGTGTCTTGCTGCATACCCTCAGGCCACCTTTCTGAACCAGGCAGACAGCTTCTCCCGGAAGATGATGAGAACGCTGCTCCCAGCCCTAGCCTGCTGTGTGTGTCACCTTGGCAAATCACAGGACCTCTGCAGCTTCAGTTAGCACCCACATAAAATACAGACAGTGCTCCTGGGGAGCCTGTCTGCCTACCTAGCTCACAGGTGTGCCCCCAGATAAACATGACAAGCAGAGCCCACACCACACAGAGGCTGTGGTTCCCCAAGGCAGGACTCCCTCCTGCACAGCCTGTGCTATGGTAGTCAGCATCCTCATTTGCTCCATGGGAATCCACAAAAGGGGATTGGGATGGGCAGTGGGGGCGGGGGTCTCCCGCAGTTGTCCCCTAGAAGTGAGTCATGGCCCTGTGACTTTTTTTCTTTTTTTTTTTTTTGAGACAGAGTCTGCTCTGTTGCCAGACTGGAGTGTAGTGGCGCGATCTCGGCTCATGCGATTCTCCCGTCTCAGCCTCCGGAGTAGCTGGGATTACAGGCACCCACCACCATGCCTGGCTAATTTTTTGTATTTTTAGTAGAAACAGGGTTTTACCATGTTGGCCAGACCGGTCTTAATCACCTGACCTCGTGATCCACCCACCTAAGCCTCCCAAAGTGCTGGGATTACAGGCGTGAGCTACCGCGCCTGGCTGCCCCTGTGACTTTCTTTAGCTGAAAGTGAGTTGAACTGCCAGTCACCTTCTTTTTCTTTTTGAGATGGAGTCTTGCTCTGTCACCCAGGCTGGAGTGCAGTGGCACAATCTCAGCTCACTGCAACCTCCGCCTCCCAGGTTCAAGCAATTCTACCTCAGCCTCCCAAATAGCTGGGATTAAAGGCACACACCACCACACCAGGCTAATTTTGAATTTTTAGTAGAGATGAGGTTTTACTGTGTTGGCCAGGCTGGTCTCAAACTCCTGACCTCAGGTTATCCACCAGCCTCAGCCTCCCAAAGTTCTTGGATTACAGGTATGAGCCACTGCATCTGGCCTAATTTTTGTATTTTTAGTAGAGCCGGGTTTTCACTATGTTGGCGACAATGATCTCCAACTCCTGACCTCGTGATCTGCCCACCTCGGCCTCCCAAAATGCTGGAATTACAGGCGTCAGCCACTGTGCCCAGCCACTGCCAGTCACTTTCTGTAGAAGCCCTCAGGGTGCTGGATGAGTCTCCTGGTCTCTGGAGCCGTCCAGGGCTTCCCTATAGCTGGCCCAGCCCCGGACAGGCTGCAGAGAGCAGAGCCCCCCTGGCTGCTAACCACCAGCACTGCCAGCTAGGGTCATTTGGGTTTGCAGCATGGAGAGCCAGGGCTGTGTGCCTGAATGCCGGAGGCTGACACAGGGCCTCACCCTGCATCAGAAAAACCCCTCCAGTGGGGACAGTAGTGTGGGACCAGCCCCGGCCCTGTGTCCCCTTGTCCTTCCTTGACCTTCCGTCCCACTGTGTGTGAACCACAGCCCCAGGGCCAGAAGGGAAAAGATTGTGGAGTGGCCGCCTGACACTCAGGCCTGCTCCCTGGAGAGGGAGGAGGCCGGGTACCTGCAGAGGGGCGGGCAGGGAGGGGGGGGTTCAGTCTCTGGTTCCCCTTCAGTGGCCCGGGCCTGATCCCTCAAAGCAGGACATGCAGCCAGGGACACCTGTGGCCTCGCAAGGCCCGCTTGTCCCCATGGGGTGCTTGGCCCTGCAGGCGCGAGGCGGCCAGGAAAGGGAGGGCGCGCTTCAGGGTTCAGACCGCCGAGCCGGCAACCATCGGTGGTGTGGAATCACTCGGGGGAGGGAGGGCGCGAGGGCCGGGCTGAGCCCCCACCCGTGGGTACGCGCCTGGAAAACTCGAAGCCTCCGCCTAGCGAAGCCGGGCAGCGGCTCCCTTTGTTCGCATCACACCAGGTGGGTGTCCCGGCCGACAGCGCCCGCCACGTGGCCGCGCCCCACCCCTCCAGTGCGCTCCGGCAGCCTGGGGTGCGCTCGCCCATTCGGCCCCGCGGCTCGACCCCGTACCCGGGAGGCTGCCGAGAAGGGGCCGTCGGGTGAGTGGGCGTCCGTCTGGGTTTTCCGCCGGGCTCCGCAAGGAGAACCGGGGAGGCGCGGCGATGACCGGCAGTAACCCCGCTCGGGGCGCCCTCGGCCGGGGTCAACGACCGCGCCGCGCAGCACACTGGGCTGCCCCGCCGCCCGCCCATCACCCTATCGCCTAGCAACGCCCACCCGCGCGCCGCCATTGGGCCGGCGCGAACGCCCCCGGCGCCCGATTGGTCGCTGCGGCCGCCGTACCACGCCCGCGGGCAGCGTCGGCGGCTCGTAGCAGGGCGGCAGAGCTGCGGGCACGCGGGCATGTCCTTCCGTCTGTCCGCGCCTGTGGGCCCGAGCACCCCCTGAACCCCTCGCCGGGGCGGCCGCGGCGCAGTCCCCAGTGTGGTCCAAGTATTCCCATCCCGTACACGTGGTCCCGGCGGAGACCAGGCTCGGGGGCGCGCCGCGAACTCGGTCCAAACCGCGTGCGCGTCTGGGCCCGCGGGGCGGGGAGCGGAAGTCGGGGGGCGGGGTTTACCCGCGCGCTCGGCCCCCAGCGCGCCCCAGGACCGGCCCCTCCCCCTGCGCGTTGTCGCGCAGGGTCCCGGCTCGGGCGGCGGCGCGCACGGGCATCACCCCACCGGCGGCGGCGCGCTGGGTCCCGGGGCGCAGCCCCGACGCTCATTGGCCTGGGCGGCGCAGCCAAGCTGTCAGCCCATGTGGCGTGGCCGCCCAGGGATGGCCGCGGTTTAAATAGCGTCGGCGCCGGCCTAGAGGGAGCCAGAGAGACGGCAGCGGCCCGGCCTCCCGCTCCGCTGCGCTCCAGCCTCGCTCTCCGCCGCCCGCACCGCCGCCCGCGCCCTCACCAGGTACGAGCAGCCGGCGCGGGTCGTGGTCCGGGCAGGGGCCGGCGGGGTCACGGGGCAGCCGGCGCTGCATCCTCCGGTCTCAGGGCGCGCGTGGCCTGTCCCGCCCGCATCCAAGGGTCGCCTGCGCGGCCTGCCCGGGTCTCGGTGTCTGAGCCGCTTCGGAGGCGCCCGCAGCCCCACGAAGCAGGTGGGCGGATGGCGCGGGGGAAGGACGCCGGGGAGCGCCGCCAGCAGCCACGTTCGCTTCCCGGGCGGGAGGCCGCGGACCCTGGAGGCTCTGGAGGAGCTCCCGGCCCGGCTTCCCCGCGCCCACAAAGGCGCCGGGCCCTGCGCGCCGCATCCTCCTCTAGGGGCCGCCTCATAGCCGAGGCCCAGCACGACGGGGACGCCGCGAGGGAGGAAAGTGGTGGGCGCGGGTCCGCGCGGAGATCGGCCTCCGGATCACGTGGCGCCGCCGGGCCGAAGAGCAGGAGTTGCAAGCAGCCCCCACCCCGGGCAAAGGGAGGCCGGGCGCGCCACGGGGTCCCCACCCCCTTCCTGACCGTCGACTCTGCGTGAATCGCAAACTGCGAGAACCCAGCGTGCGGGCCTAGAGCCGGCGCCAGCCTCTGAATCGCGGTGTGGGGGGAAGGCGGCCACCTCCCTGCCGGAACGGCCCGGGCACTCCGCAGCTTGAGGGAGGCTGCAGTGCCTAGAGGCGGCGTGTGCATCCAGTCCCGGGGCCTCGTGCAAGTGGCCAGGCCGGCCCTCTCCCCGCGGGCTGCACCAGCCCCATGCTGGATCCACAGCCGGCAGCCTGGGCCCGGGTTCGAGGTCTTAGGGACCTGGGCCCCAGGGAGGGCCTGCTGCTGTCTGGGTCAGTATGGGGAGGCAAGCAAATGTCCGCGGGTTCACCTACACAGGTGAGGGGTGCCGGGGAACACCATCCTGGCCAGGAGCGGTTCTCCAGGTTAGATCCTGCTCTAGGGGTTGGACAGGCTAGGTTGGTCCTCAGTGGGGCAGGGGCCATCTTTCCCCCAGAGCACAAGCCTATCTCTACTTCGTCTCTGGTGACTCCTGGGCTGGCCTGGACATTGGGCCTCCACTCCAATGTAGGTGGACATGGGTGCTGAGTACCCCCTCTAGGATTCCCTGCCACCTCCATGAGCCCTCTGGTCCCTTTTCCAGCCCTGGCTTTGGGACCCTGCCTCAGGCTGGCCACCTGGGACCTCGTCCTCATCTGGGGTGGCCCTGCGTGCTCCTCACTGTGAGCCCCTGGGCACCCCTAGAGATGGCCCCAGACAAGCTGCAGGAGCCTTTGAGGGCTAAGGCTCGGTTGAGGGGAAGCCAGCACAGGCGCAAAAACCTCAGACTGCAGTGGAGGTCAGGGCAGCAGGGCCACAGTGGGGTCCCCAGGCCAATATCCCATACTGAATGGGTCAGGGCCCAGAGGTGGGCCTGTTCCCAGAGCATGCAGCCCCTCGCAGTGACAGTGGGGCCAGGGCTTGCACAGATCCTCAGGCTGGCTCACCCTATGGGTGGCCACCCGTTCAGTGAGCTGAGGCTGCTGACGGGTGTCTCAGCCAGAACACCTGGGACACTCACACCTCCGCCCTACAGAGCAACCATGGAGGAGGTGGTGATCGCCGGGATGTCCGGGAAGTTGCCAGAGTCGGAGAACCTGCAGGAGTTCTGGGACAACCTCATTGGCGGTGTGGATATGGTCACGGACGATGACCGGCGCTGGAAGGCGGGTGCGTGGCTGCGGGGCTCCCTGTGGCCGGGGTGGGTCAGCTCCACCTTCGCCGTCACACCGGCCTCCCTGCTGTGCTGTGTCCCCACCACCCAGGCACTGGCCTGAGCCTGGTCCCAGCTGCAGAGCCACTGGTCACCCCTGGGCGAGGCCAAGCTACAGCCTCCTTCCTGGAGACCGCACCAGAGTGGCCTAGAAAATGGGCCCAGCCAGCCAGGAGGCTCCCCCAACAGCTGCAAGGCCCAGGGCCGAGCCAGGCAGGGCCCATGTGCCTGTTACAGAGAAGTCAAGCTCAGAGGATGGGTGATGGGTTGGGGTCTCTTGACAAGGGGGCAGAGCCCTTCCAGCCAGGCTTCCCCCCCGCCTGTGTCCTGAGCTGGCAGGTTGCATACCAGGTGCGCTCTGGGAGGCTGATCCAACTCCCCCACGCCCAGTAGGCTCTTCCACAGAGCAGCTCTACCTGACGGGTGAGCTGTGAGTCAGCATGGTGGAGCTGAGGCATGGGCCGGGCAGAGGGTCCCCCAGCCTCACTCCCACCGAGCTCTCTCTGCTCTGGGGCCCATCTCAGGGTTGGGCCTGGGGTCTTGCACAGGAGACCTCAATGTACCAGTTTTGTGGCCACAGTCCTCCCCTCCTGGGGAGCCTGTTCCATTGCTTGGGCCTCCCTGGTGTAGCAGAGACTCCTTAATTCCCTGCAGCACCCCACAGGGTCCCCACCTCCTGGCAGCTTCAGTCAGAGAGTTAAACATCTGCCTGTCCCATAGGGCTCTATGGCCTGCCCCGGCGGTCTGGCAAGCTGAAGGACCTGTCTAGGTTCGATGCCTCCTTCTTTGGGGTCCACCCCAAGCAGGCACACACGATGGACCCGCAGCTGCGGCTGCTGCTGGAAGTCACCTACGAGGCCATCGTGGACGGAGGTGGGTTGGCATTGGTGATGCTGTGCCCAGGGTTTCTGCTGCCACGTAGAACAGGCAGTGCTCTCTTCTTGGTGCTGGTAGAACTGGGTGCCGGCACCACTTGCCTTCCCTGGCCATGTCCCTGGCCTGGCCAACGGGCTCTGGGAGGTGTAGGTCCCTGGGTAGGCCGAGGTTTCACAACTGCACCCCAGAGATGTCAAGGGTGTGTCCAGACCTGGGTGTACCAGTTTCCTTACTCTTGCTGTCTGGCTGGTGCTGGGGCCTTGGCCCGGACTGGAGTGACAAGAGACAGGGCAGAAGGTTCTCCAGAGGCCCTCTGGGCCCCCACCCCCTCCAGCAAGCAGCAGGCAGCACCAGCTCCTGTCTCCCTCCCCCCAGGCATTTCCACCCCATCCCACCAGCCTGGCCCTCAGTCTGGTTGGTGTCTGACCTCCAATGAGCATTGTGCCCCTTTTTAAGGTCCAGATGCTCCCTCCCGGGGCTGCCCTTGGGCGTAAGCAGTTCAGACACCCACCCACCCACCCTAGGGCAGAGCTGGCCTGCTAGGGGCAAGAAGAGATCCGAGAGGTGGAGGCCCTTCCCCTCGCCCTTCCTGCTGCCAGGCCCCACCCCAAGACCGAGGCGCTGCTCCCTGGGGTGGCTGGTGGCCATCCTTCCTTCCTGAGCCTGGACACTTGGGCTTTGTCTTCTGAGCTCCTTATCATAGCCTGTCCTGGTGCGGCTGCCCTTGGCGCTGGAGTGGCCACTGGCCAACGGGCTCATCAGAGCTTGCCGGTGACACCAGGGGCCAAAGGCATCGCCTGGGGACAATGCTGCCCTCTGTCCTTCCTGGAGCCACTGTGGCCATGCCTGGTGCCCTCCCCTGGGCCTGCCTATGCCCCTCCCGCCCCCGTTCTCTCTGTGACCTGGTTCTCATTCCAGGCCTCACCTGGCCTGGTTGCAGGTCACCTCACCCTCCTTAGGCCCCTTCCAGGGCTTCCTCACTGGCTTCCTCACTGGAAGCCAGTGAGGCCAAGAGATGGGGCCTTCACTCCAGAGCTGGGCGGGTGGGTGGGCTGCACTGTGGGACCCAGCCAGGGATCTTGACCACTGTTTGTGGCAGGCATCAACCCAGCTTCGCTCCGAGGGACACACACTGGCGTCTGGGTGGGCGTGAGTGGCTCTGAGGCCTCGGAGGCCCTGAGCCGAGACCCTGAGACGCTCCTGGGCTACAGCATGGTGGGCTGCCAGCGAGCCATGATGGCCAACCGGCTGTCCTTCTTCTTCGACTTCAGAGGTGGGTCCTGCCTGGCCTCCTGCGACATTGAGTAGCCTTGGGGTCCCCACATGCTGAGCAGAAACCTCAAGGCATGGGCTCATTCTGGGTAGTGTGTGTCCAGCCCAGTGACGGAAGGTGTGCTCAGGGGTCTTGTGCTCGCCACCCCACCTGAGCCACAGCACCCTTGCCCTCTCCCACAGGGCCCAGCATTGCCCTGGACACGGCCTGCTCCTCCAGTCTGTTGGCCCTGCACAACGCCTACGAGGCCATTCGCAGTGGAGTGTGTCCTGCTGCCATCGTGGGGGGCATCAACGTCCTCCTGAAGCCCAACACGTCCGTGCAGTTTATGCGGCTGGGCATGCTCAGCCCCGAGGGCGCCTGCAAGGCCTTCGACGAAGCAGGTGAGTGTGTGCCTGGCCAGTCCAGGGCAGCCAGGACAATGGAACAGGACGGCGCCCCCCTCCCACCCCATGCCCCTGCACCTGCCCAGTTCTGACACACACTGCGCACGATCCTGCCAGCTCCCAGGATCCCTGCCTCATGGTCCCTCCCCAAGCACCCACCCCACAACCCAAAGTTCCTCCTGGTGGGGTGGGGGCCAGGGTGGGCTGAGCCCAGGGCCTGAGGTGCCTCTTTGCCCAGGGAACGGGTACTGCCGCTCGGAGGCTGTGGTGGCCGTCTTGCTGACCAAGAAGTCCCTGGCCCGACGGGTGTATGCCACCATCCTGAATGCTGGCACCAATACAGATGGCTGCAAGGAGCAAGGTGGGCTCTGCCAGGGTGCTGGGATGCTGGGGGGTGGGCAGGAGCCAGGGCTGGGACCACAGTGCTGAGCCGAGCCCTCCGCAGGTGTTACCTTCCCCTCTGGAGAGGTCCAGGAGCAGCTCATCCGCTCCTTGTATCAGCCGGCCGGAGTGGCCCCCGAGTCGCTGGAGTACATTGAAGCCCACGGCACGGGCACCAAGGTGACACACCCTCCGCCCCACACCACCCCATGATGCTAACCTGTGCCCATGCCTGAAGAGGTAGCCTGGCCAGAGCCCCTGACTTCTCATGTTCCCCGAAGGTGGGTGACCCCCAGGAGCTGAATGGCATCGTCCAAGCCCTGTGTGCCACCCGCCAGGAGCCACTGCTGATCGGCTCCACCAAGTCCAACATGGGGCACCCAGAGCCAGCCTCAGGGCTGGCAGCCCTGGCCAAGGTAGGTGGGGCTGGGTTTAGGGCCCCTCAGCCCCGCGCTCCCTGGGATCGAGTTGCACCATGGCTGGGCACTGCTGTGGGTCTGAACAGAGGCACTGAGGCTGATGGCTGATGGCAGGGGGAGCTTGTGGCCCGGCTCGAGGGACTTCCCCTGGGGCTCTGACATCCCACGGAGCCAAGCTGGAGGAGTGCCTGGGTGGGAAGAGCTCAGCAGGAGCAGGCCGGGGCGGGGGGGGGCACATCGCAGCATCAGGGTCTCCCTAGTGTCACCCGCCCATCCCTACAGCTTCCCGACCCACTAGCAGAGGCCTGTGGCCCTTCGGGGAGACCAGGCACAGGGAGACCCCAACACCCACCGTCGCTCGGGCCCTTCCCACTCTTCTGCAGCCCGGAGAGGAACAGCTGGGCCAAGGAGGCCATAGTGTTCAGGCCCACAGCCTGCCTTTAGGGGGTCCACATCAGGCTGGGAGGCAGCAAGACCTGAAGGGGAGGTCTCAGGTCAAGCTGAGGGCAAGGCCATAGCAGGTAGTCCTCAGACCCCTGTGCCGTGGCAGAATTAGGCTGGGGATGGGAAGTGTATCCAAGAGGCCTCCAAACCCTGGCCCCACAGAGTCTAGGGGAGGTGCTTGCCCCTGGCTCAGGCAGCAGTGCAGGCAGTGGGGCGGCTGCCCACCCGCCACATCCCTCCACAGGTGCTGCTGTCCCTGGAGCACGGGCTCTGGGCCCCCAACCTGCACTTCCACAACCCCAACCCTGAGATCCCAGCCCTGCTGGACGGGCGGCTACAAGTGGTGGAGCAGCCCCTGCCCGTCCGTGGTGGCAACGTGGGCATCAACTCCTTCGGCTTTGGGGGTTCCAACGTACATGTCATCCTGAAGCCCAACACACAGCCGCCCCCAGCACCTGCCCCACATGCTACCCTGCCCCATCTGCTGCGGGCCAGCGGACGCACCGCTGAGGCTGTGCAGGAGCTGCTGGAGCAGGGCCTTCAGCACAGCCAGGACCTGGCCTTCCTGAGCATGCTGAACAACATTGCAGCTGCCCCTGCCACTGCCATGCCCTTCCGTGGCTATGCCGTGCTTGGTGGCGAGAGCGGTGGCCCAGAGGTGCAGCAGGTGCCCACTGGCGAGCGCCCAGTCTGGTTCATCTGCTCTGGTGAGCCTGCGCTCTGCCCCCCAGGTGGTCCCTACCCGGGGGAGAGGGCAGGCGAGCTGGAGCTAGTGGCCCCCCAAGGTGCCCTGTGGGACAGGGATGGGCACACAGTGGCGTGGGATGGGGCTGAGCCTCCTGTCGTGCTCTCTGGGACAGGGATGGGCATGCAATGGCGTGGGGTGGGGCTGAGCCTCCTGTCGTGCTCTGTGGGACAGTGATGGTCACACAGTGGCACGGGATGGGGATCAGCCTCCTGACGTGCTCTCTGGGACAAAGATGGGATGGGACTCAGCCTCCTAACGTGCTCTCTGGGACAGGGATGGGATGGGGCTTAGCCTCCTGTCGTGCTCTCTGGGACAGGGATGGGTACGCAGTGGCGCGGGATGGGGCTGAACCTCATGCGCCTGAGCCTCTTCCGAGACTCCATCCTACGCTCCGACGAGGCTGTGAAGCCACTCGGCCTGAAGGTGTCACAGCTGTTGCTGAGCACCGACGAGAGCACCTTTGATGACATCGTCCATGCCTTTGTGAGCCTGACCGCCATCCAGGTAGGGCCATGTGCCAGCATGTGTGTGACCCCAGTCTCGGGACTGTAGCTTCCCCTGGAGCCCAGGAGCTGGAGTCTTGGGTCTGGGGCCCTGACGGCCACTTTGCTGGGCAGAGCCTTGTGCTGGGACCAGGACAGGAGGGGAGGAGGGGTCTCTGCAGGGCCTGGGTGCTGGGGCTCTAGGAGCTTCTTTCCTACCAGGAGACTTGGGAGGGTAGGTAGATGGGGTGGTGCGGAGAGAGGGCCTGGTGGGGCCAGGGGTCGTCCCCAACAGCTGCGTCTGCTGGAGGTTGCGGCCTGAGCATCCTGTCCCCACCCCAGATAGGCCTCATAGACCTGCTGAGCTGCATGGGGCTGAGGCCAGATGGCATCATCGGCCACTCCCTGGGGGAAGTGGCCTGTGGCTACGCTGATGGCTGCCTGTCCCAAGAGGAAGCTGTCCTCTCCGCCTACTGGAGAGGGCAGTGCATCAAAGAAGCCAACATCCCGAAAGGCGCCATGGCGGCTGTAGGTAGGTGTCCCCAAGTTCCTCCTCCTCTCCAGGAGAAGAGGCTGCCTTCTCACTGTGGGGTCCTCACCTGCTGCCCTGGGGACACCCAGCTCAGACACAGCCATGCATGAATCCCCATGCAGCTGCCCTGCTGGCGCCATGCCTGGCAGTCTTGACCCTGGTACTCACCCACAGGCATCAGGCCTGCATTGTGCCCCCGTGTGACGAGGACGCACAGCCCCAGCACAGCAAGAACCCAGGGCCTTTGGTGAAGCCAACACACTCAGCGTTCCCTCAGCCTGGTGCTCTCCATTGGCACCCATCCCTGAGCCCCATGGGCCACATGGGCTGGGGCTGGAGAGCACGGGGGCTCCAGAGGACTGAGGGGGCTGCCGTCTGGGGACCGGGTCCCCAGGAGCTCCCTGGAGTGGCAGCTCAGTAATGACACCTCCACCCACAGTCAGATGCAGCAGGGGCGAATGTGCCTCATGAAGGGTCCAAGGCTGTCATTACCGTGTCTGTGATGACTGCCCCCAGCTGCAGGCAGTGTCCCAGGTGGGCGGAAGTGGCTTGGTCCCCACGCTAAGCCACTGGGGCTGACTCTGCCATAGGCTTGTCCTGGGAGGAATGTAAGCAGCGCTGCCCCCCGGGCGTGGTGCCCGCCTGCCACAACTCTGAGGACACGGTGACCATCTCGGGACCTCAGGTGGGTGCTATGGCCTGGGCGGGCTCCCTTGGTTCCCTGCACCTGCTGTCACACATCTGGCAGGGACACACAGCTGCAGTCTATGCCCCACCAAGCTCTGACGGGCCCAGGACATGGGGGCAGGCTTGTCCCCATGTCCCCTGCCCATTCCCTCGGGGTGAGCTTGGGTACCTCCTACCGGCCGGAGCCTGAGGTGGGTGCCCAGCCCAGAACGCTCATCTAGGTCCCCTTGATGCCCAGGGCCCGGTACATGAGTTCGTGGAACAGCTGAAGCAGGAGGGCGTGTTTGCCAAGGAGGTTCGGACAGGTGGTATGGCTTTCCACTCCTACTTCATGGAGGGCATCGCACCCCCGCTGCTGCGAGCGCTCAAGAAGGTGGGCTGACACAGCCTGGGGGTCGTGGGACATGGTGGGGGCCCATAGCCCAGCACTGACCCGGCCTCTCCTGCAGGTGATCCGGGAGCCAAAGCCACGCTCAGCCCGCTGGCTCAGCACCTCCATCCCCGAGGCCCAGTGGCACACCAGCCTGGCACACACGTGC